>NC_089844.1:56850260-57199283 GCF_035609145.1 Eleutherodactylus coqui | reverse complement strand
AATTTACCGCGAAATCGCGATTTTAACATAACAAATCCCATAGACTCCTGCAGAAAAAAAACCGCTGCGAATTTCGCAGTGAAAAAAAACTGTAGTGGGTAGTCATCCTAAGGGGGAAACGGCGGCCTACAAAATCTGATTGGTCGCTGCTGCCACCATTTATGAAAAGGTCGGCTCAGTTCTTCCATGGATAAGAATAAGGTCGGTACATAGGCAGGCAGGTAGGTTCAGTTTTTGTAGGTTGAGGAATGCTTATGGGCAAGGCCATATGTCTGAACGCTGGCGCATGAAATGGCAGAGAGGCCCGGCCCTGTGCATTCACTGATTATTGCCGTCAGCTGCTGTCTGCTTTCAAGCATGAATCAGGGGCTTCACACTTATCAACTGGCTTTGATTGTGGGTCACGCAGGTTGGTTGCAATGCCCTAGTATAAACGATACCTGGAACACAAGCCAGTCCTCAGGATGCATTCTAACTCAAGAGCACGATCACGTTGTGCCTGACCAATGTTTCCATCTTGGGTAGTAGCACAGTCCTAAGCGATATGGAGTGGAGTTGGCATATGAGCTGGTCTGTGGTTTTGCTTCCAACAGTTTCTACCGCACGCAGATGCTCAGTGGATACAATGTTGCGCGCTGGGGAAAACCCCAGGAATAATCCACAGCAGGCAGGCAAGCAAAGTATAAATAAGGGGGGGATTGGTTAGCTGCCTGCAACTCTTGCTTGTACCCGAATAAGGTTTTGCCTGCAACGCGGCCTTGTACTGCTTGAGGCGACGTGACATTCATGCACAAGGCACAGGTGCTGACAGGTTTCTGCGGGCACCCACAGTGCAGCGTTGCATTCTTGAAACCGTTGCTTGACCCTTTCCCTAAAATCAGGAAGATTCGCTTACACCTCTTATGGCTTATAATAGCCGTCTCCTGGGATAACAATAGCAATACTGAGAAGAATGAAAATAAAACGCATCATAGGCTGAAGAAATTAAACGCTCGGCACGTCTTTTCTTCAGCCTTACATGACTATATATCTATATATGTATACATCCATATATTTGGGTAGAAATCCATAAAAATATATATCGATATATATTTATATAGATATTTATCTATACACAGAAACAGACAGATAGATAGATAGATAGATAGATAGATAGATAGATAGATAGATAGATTGATAGAAAGACTGTATGCAATAACCCTGGATGTCTGACAGTTGAAGCAGACTGGTGATGTCATTAAGGCTCTATTATGACACGTACAGCTTGGAACCATAACTACTACAGCCCGGCAGCCATTTATAGCCAGTCTCCATTGGAGATGGAAGTGGGCAGAAATGTACTGGCCTATCTTCCCAAGACGCCACAGCAGCCGGACAAATTGTATGTTCGACAGAATGGCTGTTTTATTCAGCCCATAAGGGTGACTACCCACTACAGGTTTTTTTTTTTCACTGCGAAATTCGTAGCAGTTTTTTTTCTGCAGGGGTCTATGGGAATTGTAATGTTAAAATCGAAATCACGCAAATTCGCAATTTACCGCGAAATCGCGATTTTAACATTACAAGTCCCATAGACTCCTGCAGAAAAAAAACCGCTGCGAATTTCGCAGTGAAAAAAAACTGTAGTGGGTAGTCATCCTAAGGGGGAAACGGCGGCCTACAAAATCTGATTGGTCGCTGCTGCCACCATTTATGAAAAGGTCGGCTCAGTTCTTCCATGGATAAGAATAAGGTCGGTACATAGGCAGGCAGGTAGGTTCAGTTTTTGTAGGTTGAGGAATGCTTATGGGCAAGGCCTTATGTCTGAACGCTGGCGCATGAAATGGCAGAGAGGCCCGGCCCTGTGCATTCACTGATTATTGCCGTCAGCTGCTGTCTGCTTTCAAGCATGAATCAGGGGCTTCACACTTATCAACTGGCTTTGATTGTGGGTCACGCAGGTTGGTTGCAATGCCCTAGTATAAACGATACCTGGAACACAAGCCAGTCCTCAGGATGCATTCTAACTCAAGAGTACGATCACGTTGTGCCTGACCAATGTTTCCATCTTGGGTAATAGCACAGTCCTAAGCGATATGGAGTGGAGTTGGCATATGAGCTGGTCTGTGGTTTTGCTTCCAACAGTTTCTACCGCACGCAGATGCTCGGTGGATACAATGTTGCGCGCTGGGGAAAACCCCAGGAATAATCCACAGCAGGCAGGCAAGCAAAGTATAAATAAGGGGGGGATTGGTTAGCTGCCTGCAACTCTTGCTTGTACCCGAATAAGGTTTTGCCTGCAACGCGGCCTTGTACTGCTTGAGGCGACGTGACATTCATGCACAAGGCACAGGTGCTGGCAGGTTTCTGCGGGCACCCACAGTGCAGCGTTGCATTCTTGAAACCGTTGCTTGACCCTTTCCCTAAAATCAGGAAGATTCGCTTACACCTCTTATGGCTTATAATAGCCGTCTCCTGGGATAACAATAGCAATACTGAGAAGAATGAAAATAAAACGCATCATAGGCTGAAGAAATTAAACGCTCGGCACGTCTTTTCTTCAGCCTTACATGACTATATATCTATATATGTATACATCCATATATTTGGGTAGAAATCCATAAAAATATATATCGATATATATTTATATAGATATTTATCTATACACAGAAACAGACAGATAGATAGATAGATAGATAGATAGATAGATAGATAGATAGATAGATAGATAGATAGATTGATAGAAAGACTGTATGCAATAACCCTGGATGTCTGACAGTTGAAGCAGACTGGTGATGTCATTAAGGCTCTATTATGACACGTACAGCTTGGAACCATAACTACTACAGCCCGGCAGCCATTTATAGCCAGTCTCCATTGGAGATGGAAGTGGGCAGAAATGTACTGGCCTATCTTCCCAAGACGCCACAGCAGCCGGACAAATTGTATGTTCGACAGAATGGCTGTTTTATTCAGCCCATAAGGGTGACTACCCACTACAGGTTTTTTTTTTTTCACTGCGAAATTCGTAGCAGTTTTTTTTCTGCAGGGGTCTATGGGAATTGTAATGTTAAAATCGAAATCACGCAAATTCGCAATTTACCGCGAAATCGCGATTTTAACATTACAAGTCCCATAGACTCCTGCAGAAAAAAAACCGCTGCGAATTTCGCAGTGAAAAAAAACTGTAGTGGGTAGTCATCCTAAGGGGGAAACGGCGGCCTACAAAATCTGATTGGTCGCTGCTGCCACCATTTATGAAAAGGTCGGCTCAGTTCTTCCATGGATAAGAATAAGGTCGGTACATAGGCAGGCAGGTAGGTTCAGTTTTTGTAGGTTGAGGAATGCTTATGGGCAAGGCCATATGTCTGAACGCTGGCGCATGAAATGGCAGAGAGGCCCGGCCCTGTGCATTCACTGATTATTGCCGTCAGCTGCTGTCTGCTTTCAAGCATGAATCAGGGGCTTCACACTTATCAACTGGCTTTGATTGTGGGTCACGCAGGTTGGTTGCAATGCCCTAGTATAAACGATACCTGGAACACAAGCCAGTCCTCAGGATGCATTCTAACTCAAGAGCACGATCACGTTGTGCCTGACCAATGTTTCCATCTTGGGTAGTAGCACAGTCCTAAGCGATATGGAGTGGAGTTGGCATATGAGCTGGTCTGTGGTTTTGCTTCCAACAGTTTCTACCGCACGCAGATGCTCAGTGGATACAATGTTGCGCGCTGGGGAAAACCCCAGGAATAATCCACAGCAGGCAGGCAAGCAAAGTATAAATAAGGGGGGGATTGGTTAGCTGCCTGCAACTCTTGCTTGTACCCGAATAAGGTTTTGCCTGCAACGCGGCCTTGTACTGCTTGAGGCGACGTGACATTCATGCACAAGGCACAGGTGCTGACAGGTTTCTGCGGGCACCCACAGTGCAGCGTTGCATTCTTGAAACCGTTGCTTGACCCTTTCCCTAAAATCAGGAAGATTCGCTTACACCTCTTATGGCTTATAATAGCCGTCTCCTGGGATAACAATAGCAATACTGAGAAGAATGAAAATAAAACGCATCATAGGCTGAAGAAATTAAACGCTCGGCACGTCTTTTCTTCAGCCTTACATGACTATATATCTATATATGTATACATCCATATATTTGGGTAGAAATCCATAAAAATATATATCGATATATATTTATATAGATATTTATCTATACACAGAAACAGACAGATAGATAGATAGATAGATAGATAGATAGATAGATAGATAGATTGATAGAAAGACTGTATGCAATAACCCTGGATGTCTGACAGTTGAAGCAGACTGGTGATGTCATTAAGGCTCTATTATGACACGTACAGCTTGGAACCATAACTACTACAGCCCGGCAGCCATTTATAGCCAGTCTCCATTGGAGATGGAAGTGGGCAGAAATGTACTGGCCTATCTTCCCAAGACGCCACAGCAGCCGGACAAATTGTATGTTCGACAGAATGGCTGTTTTATTCAGCCCATAAGGGTGACTACCCACTACAGGTTTTTTTTTTTCACTGCGAAATTCGTAGCAGTTTTTTTTCTGCAGGGGTCTATGGGAATTGTAATGTTAAAATCGAAATCACGCAAATTCGCAATTTACCGCGAAATCGCGATTTTAACATTACAAGTCCCATAGACTCCTGCAGAAAAAAAACCGCTGCGAATTTCGCAGTGAAAAAAAACTGTAGTGGGTAGTCATCCTAAGGGGGAAACGGCGGCCTACAAAATCTGATTGGTCGCTGCTGCCACCATTTATGAAAAGGTCGGCTCAGTTCTTCCATGGATAAGAATAAGGTCGGTACATAGGCAGGCAGGTAGGTTCAGTTTTTGTAGGTTGAGGAATGCTTATGGGCAAGGCCTTATGTCTGAACGCTGGCGCATGAAATGGCAGAGAGGCCCGGCCCTGTGCATTCACTGATTATTGCCGTCAGCTGCTGTCTGCTTTCAAGCATGAATCAGGGGCTTCACACTTATCAACTGGCTTTGATTGTGGGTCACGCAGGTTGGTTGCAATGCCCTAGTATAAACGATACCTGGAACACAAGCCAGTCCTCAGGATGCATTCTAACTCAAGAGTACGATCACGTTGTGCCTGACCAATGTTTCCATCTTGGGTAATAGCACAGTCCTAAGCGATATGGAGTGGAGTTGGCATATGAGCTGGTCTGTGGTTTTGCTTCCAACAGTTTCTACCGCACGCAGATGCTCGGTGGATACAATGTTGCGCGCTGGGGAAAACCCCAGGAATAATCCACAGCAGGCAGGCAAGCAAAGTATAAATAAGGGGGGGATTGGTTAGCTGCCTGCAACTCTTGCTTGTACCCGAATAAGGTTTTGCCTGCAACGCGGCCTTGTACTGCTTGAGGCGACGTGACATTCATGCACAAGGCACAGGTGCTGGCAGGTTTCTGCGGGCACCCACAGTGCAGCGTTGCATTCTTGAAACCGTTGCTTGACCCTTTCCCTAAAATCAGGAAGATTCGCTTACACCTCTTATGGCTTATAATAGCCGTCTCCTGGGATAACAATAGCAATACTGAGAAGAATGAAAATAAAACGCATCATAGGCTGAAGAAATTAAACGCTCGGCACGTCTTTTCTTCAGCCTTACATGACTATATATCTATATATGTATACATCCATATATTTGGGAAGAAATCCATAAAAATATATATCGATATATATGTATTTCTATATATTTATATAGATATTTATCTATACACAGAAACAGATAGATAGATAGATAGATAGATAGATAGATAGATAGATAGATAGATAGATTGATAGAAAGACTGTATGCAATAACCCTGGATGTCTGACAGTTGAAGCTGACTGGTGATGTCATTAAGACTCTATTATGACACGTACAGCTTGGAAGCATAAATACTACAGCACGGCAGCCATTTATAGCCAGTCTCCATTGGAGATGGAAGTGGGCAGGAATGTACTGGCCTATCTTCCCAAGACGCCACAGCAGCCGGACAAATTGTATGTTCGACAGAATGGCTGTTTTATTCAGCCCATAAGGGTGACTACCCACTACAGGTTTTTTTTTTTTCACTGCGAAATTCGTAGCAGTTTTTTTTCTGCAGGGGTCTATGGGAATTGTAATGTTAAAATCGAAATCACGCAAATTCGCAATTTACCGCGAAATCGCGATTTTAACATTACAAGTCCCATAGACTCCTGCAGAAAAAAAACCGCTGCGAATTTCGCAGTGAAAAAAAACTGTAGTGGGTAGTCATCCTAAGGGGGAAACGGCGGCCTACAAAATCTGATTGGTCGCTGCTGCCACCATTTATGAAAAGGTCGGCTCAGTTCTTCCATGGATAAGAATAAGGTCGGTACATAGGCAGGCAGGTAGGTTCAGTTTTTGTAGGTTGAGGAATGCTTATGGGCAAGGCCATATGTCTGAACGCTGGCGCATGAAATGGCAGAGAGGCCCGGCCCTGTGCATTCACTGATTATTGCCGTCAGCTGCTGTCTGCTTTCAAGCATGAATCAGGGGCTTCACACTTATCAACTGGCTTTGATTGTGGGTCACGCAGGTTGGTTGCAATGCCCTAGTATAAACGATACCTGGAACACAAGCCAGTCCTCAGGATGCATTCTAACTCAAGAGCACGATCACGTTGTGCCTGACCAATGTTTCCATCTTGGGTAGTAGCACAGTCCTAAGCGATATGGAGTGGAGTTGGCATATGAGCTGGTCTGTGGTTTTGCTTCCAACAGTTTCTACCGCACGCAGATGCTCAGTGGATACAATGTTGCGCGCTGGGGAAAACCCCAGGAATAATCCACAGCAGGCAGGCAAGCAAAGTATAAATAAGGGGGGGATTGGTTAGCTGCCTGCAACTCTTGCTTGTACCCGAATAAGGTTTTGCCTGCAACGCGGCCTTGTACTGCTTGAGGCGACGTGACATTCATGCACAAGGCACAGGTGCTGACAGGTTTCTGCGGGCACCCACAGTGCAGCGTTGCATTCTTGAAACCGTTGCTTGACCCTTTCCCTAAAATCAGGAAGATTCGCTTACACCTCTTATGGCTTATAATAGCCGTCTCCTGGGATAACAATAGCAATACTGAGAAGAATGAAAATAAAACGCATCATAGGCTGAAGAAATTAAACGCTCGGCACGTCTTTTCTTCAGCCTTACATGACTATATATCTATATATGTATACATCCATATATTTGGGTAGAAATCCATAAAAATATATATCGATATATATTTATATAGATATTTATCTATACACAGAAACAGACAGATAGATAGATAGATAGATAGATAGATAGATAGATAGATAGATAGATAGATAGATAGATAGATAGATAGATAGATTGATAGAAAGACTGTATGCAATAACCCTGGATGTCTGACAGTTGAAGCAGACTGGTGATGTCATTAAGGCTCTATTATGACACGTACAGCTTGGAACCATAACTACTACAGCCCGGCAGCCATTTATAGCCAGTCTCCATTGGAGATGGAAGTGGGCAGAAATGTACTGGCCTATCTTCCCAAGACGCCACAGCAGCCGGACAAATTGTATGTTCGACAGAATGGCTGTTTTATTCAGCCCATAAGGGTGACTACCCACTACAGGTTTTTTTTTTTCACTGCGAAATTCGTAGCAGTTTTTTTTCTGCAGGGGTCTATGGGAATTGTAATGTTAAAATCGAAATCACGCAAATTCGCAATTTACCGCGAAATCGCGATTTTAACATTACAAGTCCCATAGACTCCTGCAGAAAAAAAACCGCTGCGAATTTCGCAGTGAAAAAAAACTGTAGTGGGTAGTCATCCTAAGGGGGAAACGGCGGCCTACAAAATCTGATTGGTCGCTGCTGCCACCATTTATGAAAAGGTCGGCTCAGTTCTTCCATGGATAAGAATAAGGTCGGTACATAGGCAGGCAGGTAGGTTCAGTTTTTGTAGGTTGAGGAATGCTTATGGGCAAGGCCTTATGTCTGAACGCTGGCGCATGAAATGGCAGAGAGGCCCGGCCCTGTGCATTCACTGATTATTGCCGTCAGCTGCTGTCTGCTTTCAAGCATGAATCAGGGGCTTCACACTTATCAACTGGCTTTGATTGTGGGTCACGCAGGTTGGTTGCAATGCCCTAGTATAAACGATACCTGGAACACAAGCCAGTCCTCAGGATGCATTCTAACTCAAGAGTACGATCACGTTGTGCCTGACCAATGTTTCCATCTTGGGTAATAGCACAGTCCTAAGCGATATGGAGTGGAGTTGGCATATGAGCTGGTCTGTGGTTTTGCTTCCAACAGTTTCTACCGCACGCAGATGCTCGGTGGATACAATGTTGCGCGCTGGGGAAAACCCCAGGAATAATCCACAGCAGGCAGGCAAGCAAAGTATAAATAAGGGGGGGATTGGTTAGCTGCCTGCAACTCTTGCTTGTACCCGAATAAGGTTTTGCCTGCAACGCGGCCTTGTACTGCTTGAGGCGACGTGACATTCATGCACAAGGCACAGGTGCTGGCAGGTTTCTGCGGGCACCCACAGTGCAGCGTTGCATTCTTGAAACCGTTGCTTGACCCTTTCCCTAAAATCAGGAAGATTCGCTTACACCTCTTATGGCTTATAATAGCCGTCTCCTGGGATAACAATAGCAATACTGAGAAGAATGAAAATAAAACGCATCATAGGCTGAAGAAATTAAACGCTCGGCACGTCTTTTCTTCAGCCTTACATGACTATATATCTATATATGTATACATCCATATATTTGGGAAGAAATCCATAAAAATATATATCGATATATATGTATTTCTATATATTTATATAGATATTTATCTATACACAGAAACAGATAGATAGATAGATAGATAGATAGATAGATAGATAGATAGATAGATAGATAGATTGATAGAAAGACTGTATGCAATAACCCTGGATGTCTGACAGTTGAAGCTGACTGGTGATGTCATTAAGACTCTATTATGACACGTACAGCTTGGAAGCATAAATACTACAGCACGGCAGCCATTTATAGCCAGTCTCCATTGGAGATGGAAGTGGGCAGGAATGTACTGGCCTATCTTCCCAAGACGCCACAGCAGCCGGACAAATTGTATGTTCGACAGAATGGCTGTTTTATTCAGCCCATAAGGGTGACTACCCACTACAGGTTTTTTTTTTTTCACTGCGAAATTCGTAGCAGTTTTTTTTCTGCAGGGGTCTATGGGAATTGTAATGTTAAAATCGAAATCACGCAAATTCGCAATTTACCGCGAAATCGCGATTTTAACATTACAAGTCCCATAGACTCCTGCAGAAAAAAAACCGCTGCGAATTTCGCAGTGAAAAAAAACTGTAGTGGGTAGTCATCCTAAGGGGGAAACGGCGGCCTACAAAATCTGATTGGTCGCTGCTGCCACCATTTATGAAAAGGTCGGCTCAGTTCTTCCATGGATAAGAATAAGGTCGGTACATAGGCAGGCAGGTAGGTTCAGTTTTTGTAGGTTGAGGAATGCTTATGGGCAAGGCCATATGTCTGAACGCTGGCGCATGAAATGGCAGAGAGGCCCGGCCCTGTGCATTCACTGATTATTGCCGTCAGCTGCTGTCTGCTTTCAAGCATGAATCAGGGGCTTCACACTTATCAACTGGCTTTGATTGTGGGTCACGCAGGTTGGTTGCAATGCCCTAGTATAAACGATACCTGGAACACAAGCCAGTCCTCAGGATGCATTCTAACTCAAGAGCACGATCACGTTGTGCCTGACCAATGTTTCCATCTTGGGTAGTAGCACAGTCCTAAGCGATATGGAGTGGAGTTGGCATATGAGCTGGTCTGTGGTTTTGCTTCCAACAGTTTCTACCGCACGCAGATGCTCAGTGGATACAATGTTGCGCGCTGGGGAAAACCCCAGGAATAATCCACAGCAGGCAGGCAAGCAAAGTATAAATAAGGGGGGGATTGGTTAGCTGCCTGCAACTCTTGCTTGTACCCGAATAAGGTTTTGCCTGCAACGCGGCCTTGTACTGCTTGAGGCGACGTGACATTCATGCACAAGGCACAGGTGCTGACAGGTTTCTGCGGGCACCCACAGTGCAGCGTTGCATTCTTGAAACCGTTGCTTGACCCTTTCCCTAAAATCAGGAAGATTCGCTTACACCTCTTATGGCTTATAATAGCCGTCTCCTGGGATAACAATAGCAATACTGAGAAGAATGAAAATAAAACGCATCATAGGCTGAAGAAATTAAACGCTCGGCACGTCTTTTCTTCAGCCTTACATGACTATATATCTATATATGTATACATCCATATATTTGGGTAGAAATCCATAAAAATATATATCGATATATATTTATATAGATATTTATCTATACACAGAAACAGACAGATAGATAGATAGATAGATAGATAGATAGATAGATAGATTGATAGAAAGACTGTATGCAATAACCCTGGATGTCTGACAGTTGAAGCAGACTGGTGATGTCATTAAGGCTCTATTATGACACGTACAGCTTGGAACCATAACTACTACAGCCCGGCAGCCATTTATAGCCAGTCTCCATTGGAGATGGAAGTGGGCAGAAATGTACTGGCCTATCTTCCCAAGACGCCACAGCAGCCGGACAAATTGTATGTTCGACAGAATGGCTGTTTTATTCAGCCCATAAGGGTGACTACCCACTACAGGTTTTTTTTTTTCACTGCGAAATTCGTAGCAGTTTTTTTTCTGCAGGGGTCTATGGGAATTGTAATGTTAAAATCGAAATCACGCAAATTCGCAATTTACCGCGAAATCGCGATTTTAACATTACAAGTCCCATAGACTCCTGCAGAAAAAAAACCGCTGCGAATTTCGCAGTGAAAAAAAACTGTAGTGGGTAGTCATCCTAAGGGGGAAACGGCGGCCTACAAAATCTGATTGGTCGCTGCTGCCACCATTTATGAAAAGGTCGGCTCAGTTCTTCCATGGATAAGAATAAGGTCGGTACATAGGCAGGCAGGTAGGTTCAGTTTTTGTAGGTTGAGGAATGCTTATGGGCAAGGCCTTATGTCTGAACGCTGGCGCATGAAATGGCAGAGAGGCCCGGCCCTGTGCATTCACTGATTATTGCCGTCAGCTGCTGTCTGCTTTCAAGCATGAATCAGGGGCTTCACACTTATCAACTGGCTTTGATTGTGGGTCACGCAGGTTGGTTGCAATGCCCTAGTATAAACGATACCTGGAACACAAGCCAGTCCTCAGGATGCATTCTAACTCAAGAGTACGATCACGTTGTGCCTGACCAATGTTTCCATCTTGGGTAATAGCACAGTCCTAAGCGATATGGAGTGGAGTTGGCATATGAGCTGGTCTGTGGTTTTGCTTCCAACAGTTTCTACCGCACGCAGATGCTCGGTGGATACAATGTTGCGCGCTGGGGAAAACCCCAGGAATAATCCACAGCAGGCAGGCAAGCAAAGTATAAATAAGGGGGGGATTGGTTAGCTGCCTGCAACTCTTGCTTGTACCCGAATAAGGTTTTGCCTGCAACGCGGCCTTGTACTGCTTGAGGCGACGTGACATTCATGCACAAGGCACAGGTGCTGGCAGGTTTCTGCGGGCACCCACAGTGCAGCGTTGCATTCTTGAAACCGTTGCTTGACCCTTTCCCTAAAATCAGGAAGATTCGCTTACACCTCTTATGGCTTATAATAGCCGTCTCCTGGGATAACAATAGCAATACTGAGAAGAATGAAAATAAAACGCATCATAGGCTGAAGAAATTAAACGCTCGGCACGTCTTTTCTTCAGCCTTACATGACTATATATCTATATATGTATACATCCATATATTTGGGAAGAAATCCATAAAAATATATATCGATATATATGTATTTCTATATATTTATATAGATATTTATCTATACACAGAAACAGATAGATAGATAGATAGATAGATAGATAGATAGATAGATAGATAGATAGATAGATAGATAGATAGATAGATTGATAGAAAGACTGTATGCAATAACCCTGGATGTCTGACAGTTGAAGCTGACTGGTGATGTCATTAAGACTCTATTATGACACGTACAGCTTGGAAGCATAAATACTACAGCACGGCAGCCATTTATAGCCAGTCTCCATTGGAGATGGAAGTGGGCAGGAATGTACTGGCCTATCTTCCCAAGACGCCACAGCAGCCGGACAAATTGTATGTTCGACAGAATGGCTGTTTTATTCAGCCCATAAGGGTGACTACCCACTACAGGTTTTTTTTTTTTCACTGCGAAATTCGTAGCAGTTTTTTTTCTGCAGGGGTCTATGGGAATTGTAATGTTAAAATCGAAATCACGCAAATTCGCAATTTACCGCGAAATCGCGATTTTAACATTACAAGTCCCATAGACTCCTGCAGAAAAAAAACCGCTGCGAATTTCGCAGTGAAAAAAAACTGTAGTGGGTAGTCATCCTAAGGGGGAAACGGCGGCCTACAAAATCTGATTGGTCGCTGCTGCCACCATTTATGAAAAGGTCGGCTCAGTTCTTCCATGGATAAGAATAAGGTCGGTACATAGGCAGGCAGGTAGGTTCAGTTTTTGTAGGTTGAGGAATGCTTATGGGCAAGGCCATATGTCTGAACGCTGGCGCATGAAATGGCAGAGAGGCCCGGCCCTGTGCATTCACTGATTATTGCCGTCAGCTGCTGTCTGCTTTCAAGCATGAATCAGGGGCTTCACACTTATCAACTGGCTTTGATTGTGGGTCACGCAGGTTGGTTGCAATGCCCTAGTATAAACGATACCTGGAACACAAGCCAGTCCTCAGGATGCATTCTAACTCAAGAGCACGATCACGTTGTGCCTGACCAATGTTTCCATCTTGGGTAGTAGCACAGTCCTAAGCGATATGGAGTGGAGTTGGCATATGAGCTGGTCTGTGGTTTTGCTTCCAACAGTTTCTACCGCACGCAGATGCTCAGTGGATACAATGTTGCGCGCTGGGGAAAACCCCAGGAATAATCCACAGCAGGCAGGCAAGCAAAGTATAAATAAGGGGGGGATTGGTTAGCTGCCTGCAACTCTTGCTTGTACCCGAATAAGGTTTTGCCTGCAACGCGGCCTTGTACTGCTTGAGGCGACGTGACATTCATGCACAAGGCACAGGTGCTGACAGGTTTCTGCGGGCACCCACAGTGCAGCGTTGCATTCTTGAAACCGTTGCTTGACCCTTTCCCTAAAATCAGGAAGATTCGCTTACACCTCTTATGGCTTATAATAGCCGTCTCCTGGGATAACAATAGCAATACTGAGAAGAATGAAAATAAAACGCATCATAGGCTGAAGAAATTAAACGCTCGGCACGTCTTTTCTTCAGCCTTACATGACTATATATCTATATATGTATACATCCATATATTTGGGTAGAAATCCATAAAAATATATATCGATATATATTTATATAGATATTTATCTATACACAGAAACAGACAGATAGATAGATAGATAGATAGATAGATAGATAGATAGATAGATAGATAGATAGATAGATAGATAGATAGATAGATTGATAGAAAGACTGTATGCAATAACCCTGGATGTCTGACAGTTGAAGCAGACTGGTGATGTCATTAAGGCTCTATTATGACACGTACAGCTTGGAACCATAACTACTACAGCCCGGCAGCCATTTATAGCCAGTCTCCATTGGAGATGGAAGTGGGCAGAAATGTACTGGCCTATCTTCCCAAGACGCCACAGCAGCCGGACAAATTGTATGTTCGACAGAATGGCTGTTTTATTCAGCCCATAAGGGTGACTACCCACTACAGGTTTTTTTTTTTCACTGCGAAATTCGTAGCAGTTTTTTTTCTGCAGGGGTCTATGGGAATTGTAATGTTAAAATCGAAATCACGCAAATTCGCAATTTACCGCGAAATCGCGATTTTAACATTACAAGTCCCATAGACTCCTGCAGAAAAAAAACCGCTGCGAATTTCGCAGTGAAAAAAAACTGTAGTGGGTAGTCATCCTAAGGGGGAAACGGCGGCCTACAAAATCTGATTGGTCGCTGCTGCCACCATTTATGAAAAGGTCGGCTCAGTTCTTCCATGGATAAGAATAAGGTCGGTACATAGGCAGGCAGGTAGGTTCAGTTTTTGTAGGTTGAGGAATGCTTATGGGCAAGGCCTTATGTCTGAACGCTGGCGCATGAAATGGCAGAGAGGCCCGGCCCTGTGCATTCACTGATTATTGCCGTCAGCTGCTGTCTGCTTTCAAGCATGAATCAGGGGCTTCACACTTATCAACTGGCTTTGATTGTGGGTCACGCAGGTTGGTTGCAATGCCCTAGTATAAACGATACCTGGAACACAAGCCAGTCCTCAGGATGCATTCTAACTCAAGAGTACGATCACGTTGTGCCTGACCAATGTTTCCATCTTGGGTAATAGCACAGTCCTAAGCGATATGGAGTGGAGTTGGCATATGAGCTGGTCTGTGGTTTTGCTTCCAACAGTTTCTACCGCACGCAGATGCTCGGTGGATACAATGTTGCGCGCTGGGGAAAACCCCAGGAATAATCCACAGCAGGCAGGCAAGCAAAGTATAAATAAGGGGGGGATTGGTTAGCTGCCTGCAACTCTTGCTTGTACCCGAATAAGGTTTTGCCTGCAACGCGGCCTTGTACTGCTTGAGGCGACGTGACATTCATGCACAAGGCACAGGTGCTGGCAGGTTTCTGCGGGCACCCACAGTGCAGCGTTGCATTCTTGAAACCGTTGCTTGACCCTTTCCCTAAAATCAGGAAGATTCGCTTACACCTCTTATGGCTTATAATAGCCGTCTCCTGGGATAACAATAGCAATACTGAGAAGAATGAAAATAAAACGCATCATAGGCTGAAGAAATTAAACGCTCGGCACGTCTTTTCTTCAGCCTTACATGACTATATATCTATATATGTATACATCCATATATTTGGGAAGAAATCCATAAAAATATATATCGATATATATGTATTTCTATATATTTATATAGATATTTATCTATACACAGAAACAGATAGATAGATAGATAGATAGATAGATAGATAGATAGATAGATAGATTGATAGAAAGACTGTATGCAATAACCCTGGATGTCTGACAGTTGAAGCTGACTGGTGATGTCATTAAGACTCTATTATGACACGTACAGCTTGGAAGCATAAATACTACAGCACGGCAGCCATTTATAGCCAGTCTCCATTGGAGATGGAAGTGGGCAGGAATGTACTGGCCTATCTTCCCAAGACGCCACAGCAGCCGGACAAATTGTATGTTCGACAGAATGGCTGTTTTATTCAGCCCATAAGGGTGACTACCCACTACAGGTTTTTTTTTTTTCACTGCGAAATTCGTAGCAGTTTTTTTTCTGCAGGGGTCTATGGGAATTGTAATGTTAAAATCGAAATCACGCAAATTCGCAATTTACCGCGAAATCGCGATTTTAACATTACAAGTCCCATAGACTCCTGCAGAAAAAAAACCGCTGCGAATTTCGCAGTGAAAAAAAACTGTAGTGGGTAGTCATCCTAAGGGGGAAACGGCGGCCTACAAAATCTGATTGGTCGCTGCTGCCACCATTTATGAAAAGGTCGGCTCAGTTCTTCCATGGATAAGAATAAGGTCGGTACATAGGCAGGCAGGTAGGTTCAGTTTTTGTAGGTTGAGGAATGCTTATGGGCAAGGCCATATGTCTGAACGCTGGCGCATGAAATGGCAGAGAGGCCCGGCCCTGTGCATTCACTGATTATTGCCGTCAGCTGCTGTCTGCTTTCAAGCATGAATCAGGGGCTTCACACTTATCAACTGGCTTTGATTGTGGGTCACGCAGGTTGGTTGCAATGCCCTAGTATAAACGATACCTGGAACACAAGCCAGTCCTCAGGATGCATTCTAACTCAAGAGCACGATCACGTTGTGCCTGACCAATGTTTCCATCTTGGGTAGTAGCACAGTCCTAAGCGATATGGAGTGGAGTTGGCATATGAGCTGGTCTGTGGTTTTGCTTCCAACAGTTTCTACCGCACGCAGATGCTCAGTGGATACAATGTTGCGCGCTGGGGAAAACCCCAGGAATAATCCACAGCAGGCAGGCAAGCAAAGTATAAATAAGGGGGGGATTGGTTAGCTGCCTGCAACTCTTGCTTGTACCCGAATAAGGTTTTGCCTGCAACGCGGCCTTGTACTGCTTGAGGCGACGTGACATTCATGCACAAGGCACAGGTGCTGACAGGTTTCTGCGGGCACCCACAGTGCAGCGTTGCATTCTTGAAACCGTTGCTTGACCCTTTCCCTAAAATCAGGAAGATTCGCTTACACCTCTTATGGCTTATAATAGCCGTCTCCTGGGATAACAATAGCAATACTGAGAAGAATGAAAATAAAACGCATCATAGGCTGAAGAAATTAAACGCTCGGCACGTCTTTTCTTCAGCCTTACATGACTATATATCTATATATGTATACATCCATATATTTGGGTAGAAATCCATAAAAATATATATCGATATATATTTATATAGATATTTATCTATACACAGAAACAGACAGATAGATAGATAGATAGATAGATAGATAGATAGATTGATAGAAAGACTGTATGCAATAACCCTGGATGTCTGACAGTTGAAGCAGACTGGTGATGTCATTAAGGCTCTATTATGACACGTACAGCTTGGAACCATAACTACTACAGCCCGGCAGCCATTTATAGCCAGTCTCCATTGGAGATGGAAGTGGGCAGAAATGTACTGGCCTATCTTCCCAAGACGCCACAGCAGCCGGACAAATTGTATGTTCGACAGAATGGCTGTTTTATTCAGCCCATAAGGGTGACTACCCACTACAGGTTTTTTTTTTTCACTGCGAAATTCGTAGCAGTTTTTTTTCTGCAGGGGTCTATGGGAATTGTAATGTTAAAATCGAAATCACGCAAATTCGCAATTTACCGCGAAATCGCGATTTTAACATTACAAGTCCCATAGACTCCTGCAGAAAAAAAACCGCTGCGAATTTCGCAGTGAAAAAAAACTGTAGTGGGTAGTCATCCTAAGGGGGAAACGGCGGCCTACAAAATCTGATTGGTCGCTGCTGCCACCATTTATGAAAAGGTCGGCTCAGTTCTTCCATGGATAAGAATAAGGTCGGTACATAGGCAGGCAGGTAGGTTCAGTTTTTGTAGGTTGAGGAATGCTTATGGGCAAGGCCTTATGTCTGAACGCTGGCGCATGAAATGGCAGAGAGGCCCGGCCCTGTGCATTCACTGATTATTGCCGTCAGCTGCTGTCTGCTTTCAAGCATGAATCAGGGGCTTCACACTTATCAACTGGCTTTGATTGTGGGTCACGCAGGTTGGTTGCAATGCCCTAGTATAAACGATACCTGGAACACAAGCCAGTCCTCAGGATGCATTCTAACTCAAGAGTACGATCACGTTGTGCCTGACCAATGTTTCCATCTTGGGTAATAGCACAGTCCTAAGCGATATGGAGTGGAGTTGGCATATGAGCTGGTCTGTGGTTTTGCTTCCAACAGTTTCTACCGCACGCAGATGCTCGGTGGATACAATGTTGCGCGCTGGGGAAAACCCCAGGAATAATCCACAGCAGGCAGGCAAGCAAAGTATAAATAAGGGGGGGATTGGTTAGCTGCCTGCAACTCTTGCTTGTACCCGAATAAGGTTTTGCCTGCAACGCGGCCTTGTACTGCTTGAGGCGACGTGACATTCATGCACAAGGCACAGGTGCTGGCAGGTTTCTGCGGGCACCCACAGTGCAGCGTTGCATTCTTGAAACCGTTGCTTGACCCTTTCCCTAAAATCAGGAAGATTCGCTTACACCTCTTATGGCTTATAATAGCCGTCTCCTGGGATAACAATAGCAATACTGAGAAGAATGAAAATAAAACGCATCATAGGCTGAAGAAATTAAACGCTCGGCACGTCTTTTCTTCAGCCTTACATGACTATATATCTATATATGTATACATCCATATATTTGGGTAGAAATCCATAAAAATATATATCGATATATATTTATATAGATATTTATCTATACACAGAAACAGACAGATAGATAGATAGATAGATAGATAGATAGATAGATAGATAGATAGATAGATAGATTGATAGAAAGACTGTATGCAATAACCCTGGATGTCTGACAGTTGAAGCAGACTGGTGATGTCATTAAGGCTCTATTATGACACGTACAGCTTGGAACCATAACTACTACAGCCCGGCAGCCATTTATAGCCAGTCTCCATTGGAGATGGAAGTGGGCAGAAATGTACTGGCCTATCTTCCCAAGACGCCACAGCAGCCGGACAAATTGTATGTTCGACAGAATGGCTGTTTTATTCAGCCCATAAGGGTGACTACCCACTACAGGTTTTTTTTTCACTGCGAAATTCGTAGCAGTTTTTTTTCTGCAGGGGTCTATGGGACTTGTAATGTTAAAATCGAAATCACGCAAAATCGCAATTTACCGCAAAATCGCGATTTTAACATTACAAGTCCCATAGACCCCTGCAGAAAAAAAAAAAAGCTGCGAATTTCGCAGTGAAAAAAAACTGTAGTGAGTAGTCACCCTAAGGGGGAAACGGCGGCCTACAAAATCTGATTGGTCGCTGCTGCCACCATTTATGAAAAGGTCGGCTCAGTTCTTCCATGGATAAGAATAAGGTAGGTACATAGGCAGGCAGGTAGGTTCAGTTTTTGTAGGTTGAGGAATGCTTATGGGCAAGGCCTTATGTCTGAACGCTGGCGCATGAAATGGCACAGAGGCCCGGCCCTGTGCATTCACTGATTATTGCCGTCAGCTGCTGTCTGCTTTCAAGCATGAATCAGGGGCTTGACACTTATCAACTGGCTTTGATTGTGGGTCACGCAGGTTGGTTGCAATGCCCTAGTATAAACGATACCTGGAACACAAGCCAGTCCTCAGGATGCATTCTAACTCAAGAGCACGATCACGTTGTGCCTGACCAATGTTTCCATCTTGGGTAGTAGCACAGTCCTAAGCGATATGGAGTGGAGTTGGCATATGAGCTGGTCTGTGGTTTTGCTTCCAACAGTTTCTACCGCATGCAGATGCTCAGTGGATACAATGTTGCGCGCTGGGGAAAACCCCAGGAATAATCCACAGCAGGCAGGCAAGCAAAGTATAAATAAGGGGGGGATTGGTTAGCTGCCTGCAACTCTTGCTTGTACCCGAATAAGGTTTTGCCTGCAACGCGGCCTTGTACTGCTTGAGGCGACGTGACATTCATGCACAAGGCACAGGTGCTGACAGGTTTCTGCGGGCACCCACAGTGCAGCGTTGCATTCTTGAAACCGTTGCTTGACCCTTTCCCTAAAATCAGGAAGATTCGCTTACACCTCTTATGGCTTATAATAGCCGTCTCCTGGGATAACAATAGCAATACTGAGAAGAATGAAAATAAAACGCATCATAGGCTGAAGAAATTAAACGCTCGGCACGTCTTTTCTTCAGCCTTACATGACTATATATCTATATATGTATACATCCATATATTTGGGAAGAAATCCATAAAAATATATATCGATATATATGTATTTCTATATATTTATATAGATATTTATCTATACACAGAAACAGATAGATAGATAGATAGATAGATAGATAGATAGATAGATAGATAGATAGATAGATAGATAGATAGATTGATAGAAAGACTGTATGCAATAACCCTGGATGTCTGACAGTTGAAGCTGACTGGTGATGTCATTAAGACTCTATTATGACACGTACAGCTTGGAAGCATAAATACTACAGCACGGCAGCCATTTATAGCCAGTCTCCATTGGAGATGGAAGTGGGCAGGAATGTACTGGCCTATCTTCCCAAGACGCCACAGCAGCCGGACAAATTGTATGTTCGACAGAATGGCTGTTTTATTCAGCCCATAAGGGTGACTACCCACTACAGGTTTTTTTTTTTTCACTGCGAAATTCGTAGCAGTTTTTTTTCTGCAGGGGTCTATGGGAATTGTAATGTTAAAATCGAAATCACGCAAATTCGCAATTTACCGCGAAATCGCGATTTTAACATTACAAGTCCCATAGACTCCTGCAGAAAAAAAACCGCTGCGAATTTCGCAGTGAAAAAAAACTGTAGTGGGTAGTCATCCTAAGGGGGAAACGGCGGCCTACAAAATCTGATTGGTCGCTGCTGCCACCATTTATGAAAAGGTCGGCTCAGTTCTTCCATGGATAAGAATAAGGTCGGTACATAGGCAGGCAGGTAGGTTCAGTTTTTGTAGGTTGAGGAATGCTTATGGGCAAGGCCATATGTCTGAACGCTGGCGCATGAAATGGCAGAGAGGCCCGGCCCTGTGCATTCACTGATTATTGCCGTCAGCTGCTGTCTGCTTTCAAGCATGAATCAGGGGCTTCACACTTATCAACTGGCTTTGATTGTGGGTCACGCAGGTTGGTTGCAATGCCCTAGTATAAACGATACCTGGAACACAAGCCAGTCCTCAGGATGCATTCTAACTCAAGAGCACGATCACGTTGTGCCTGACCAATGTTTCCATCTTGGGTAGTAGCACAGTCCTAAGCGATATGGAGTGGAGTTGGCATATGAGCTGGTCTGTGGTTTTGCTTCCAACAGTTTCTACCGCACGCAGATGCTCAGTGGATACAATGTTGCGCGCTGGGGAAAACCCCAGGAATAATCCACAGCAGGCAGGCAAGCAAAGTATAAATAAGGGGGGGATTGGTTAGCTGCCTGCAACTCTTGCTTGTACCCGAATAAGGTTTTGCCTGCAACGCGGCCTTGTACTGCTTGAGGCGACGTGACATTCATGCACAAGGCACAGGTGCTGACAGGTTTCTGCGGGCACCCACAGTGCAGCGTTGCATTCTTGAAACCGTTGCTTGACCCTTTCCCTAAAATCAGGAAGATTCGCTTACACCTCTTATGGCTTATAATAGCCGTCTCCTGGGATAACAATAGCAATACTGAGAAGAATGAAAATAAAACGCATCATAGGCTGAAGAAATTAAACGCTCGGCACGTCTTTTCTTCAGCCTTACATGACTATATATCTATATATGTATACATCCATATATTTGGGTAGAAATCCATAAAAATATATATCGATATATATTTATATAGATATTTATCTATACACAGAAACAGACAGATAGATAGATAGATAGATAGATAGATAGATAGATAGATAGATAGATTGATAGAAAGACTGTATGCAATAACCCTGGATGTCTGACAGTTGAAGCAGACTGGTGATGTCATTAAGGCTCTATTATGACACGTACAGCTTGGAACCATAACTACTACAGCCCGGCAGCCATTTATAGCCAGTCTCCATTGGAGATGGAAGTGGGCAGGAATGTACTGGCCTATCTTCCCAAGACGCCACAGCAGCCGGACAAATTGTATGTTCGACAGAATGGCTGTTTTATTCAGCCCATAAGGGTGACTACCCACTACAGGTTTTTTTTTTTTCACTGCGAAATTCGTAGCAGTTTTTTTTCTGCAGGGGTCTATGGGAATTGTAATGTTAAAATCGAAATCACGCAAATTCGCAATTTACCGCGAAATCGCGATTTTAACATTACAAGTCCCATAGACTCCTGCAGAAAAAAAACCGCTGCGAATTTCGCAGTGAAAAAAAACTGTAGTGGGTAGTCATCCTAAGGGGGAAACGGCGGCCTACAAAATCTGATTGGTCGCTGCTGCCACCATTTATGAAAAGGTCGGCTCAGTTCTTCCATGGATAAGAATAAGGTCGGTACATAGGCAGGCAGGTAGGTTCAGTTTTTGTAGGTTGAGGAATGCTTATGGGCAAGGCCATATGTCTGAACGCTGGCGCATGAAATGGCAGAGAGGCCCGGCCCTGTGCATTCACTGATTATTGCCGTCAGCTGCTGTCTGCTTTCAAGCATGAATCAGGGGCTTCACACTTATCAACTGGCTTTGATTGTGGGTCACGCAGGTTGGTTGCAATGCCCTAGTATAAACGATACCTGGAACACAAGCCAGTCCTCAGGATGCATTCTAACTCAAGAGCACGATCACGTTGTGCCTGACCAATGTTTCCATCTTGGGTAGTAGCACAGTCCTAAGCGATATGGAGTGGAGTTGGCATATGAGCTGGTCTGTGGTTTTGCTTCCAACAGTTTCTACCGCACGCAGATGCTCAGTGGATACAATGTTGCGCGCTGGGGAAAACCCCAGGAATAATCCACAGCAGGCAGGCAAGCAAAGTATAAATAAGGGGGGGATTGGTTAGCTGCCTGCAACTCTTGCTTGTACCCGAATAAGGTTTTGCCTGCAACGCGGCCTTGTACTGCTTGAGGCGACGTGACATTCATGCACAAGGCACAGGTGCTGACAGGTTTCTGCGGGCACCCACAGTGCAGCGTTGCATTCTTGAAACCGTTGCTTGACCCTTTCCCTAAAATCAGGAAGATTCGCTTACACCTCTTATGGCTTATAATAGCCGTCTCCTGGGATAACAATAGCAATACTGAGAAGAATGAAAATAAAACGCATCATAGGCTGAAGAAATTAAACGCTCGGCACGTCTTTTCTTCAGCCTTACATGACTATATATCTATATATGTATACATCCATATATTTGGGTAGAAATCCATAAAAATATATATCGATATATATTTATATAGATATTTATCTATACACAGAAACAGACAGATAGATAGATAGATAGATAGATAGATAGATAGATAGATTGATAGAAAGACTGTATGCAATAACCCTGGATGTCTGACAGTTGAAGCAGACTGGTGATGTCATTAAGGCT
The DNA here is from genome assembly GCF_035609145.1 of Eleutherodactylus coqui. Taxonomy (NCBI): domain Eukaryota; kingdom Metazoa; phylum Chordata; class Amphibia; order Anura; family Eleutherodactylidae; genus Eleutherodactylus; species Eleutherodactylus coqui. Next base: position 57,176,447 of record NC_089844.1, on the reverse strand, counting down.
CTATTATGACACGTACAGCTTGGAACCATAACTACTACAGCCCGGCAGCCATTTATAGCCAGTCTCCATTGGAGATGGAAGTGGGCAGAAATGTACTGGCCTATCTTCCCAAGACGCCACAGCAGCCGTACAAATTGTATGTTCGACAGAATGGCTGTTTTATTCAGCCCATAAGGGTGACTACCCACTACAGGTTTTTTTTTTTCACTGCGAAATTCGTAGCAGTTTTTTTTCTGCAGGGGTCTATGGGAATTGTAATGTTAAAATCGAAATCACGCAAATTCGCAATTTACCGCGAAATCGCGATTTTAACATTACAAGTCCCATAGACTCCTGCAGAAAAAAAACCGCTGCGAATTTCGCAGTGAAAAAAAACTGTAGTGGGTAGTCATCCTAAGGGGGAAACGGCGGCCTACAAAATCTGATTGGTCGCTGCTGCCACCATTTATGAAAAGGTCGGCTCAGTTCTTCCATGGATAAGAATAAGGTCGGTACATAGGCAGGCAGGTAGGTTCAGTTTTTGTAGGTTGAGGAATGCTTATGGGCAAGGCCTTATGTCTGAACGCTGGCGCATGAAATGGCAGAGAGGCCCGGCCCTGTGCATTCACTGATTATTGCCGTCAGCTGCTGTCTGCTTTCAAGCATGAATCAGGGGCTTCACACTTATCAACTGGCTTTGATTGTGGGTCACGCAGGTTGGTTGCAATGCCCTAGTATAAACGATACCTGGAACACAAGCCAGTCCTCAGGATGCATTCTAACTCAAGAGTACGATCACGTTGTGCCTGACCAATGTTTCCATCTTGGGTAATAGCACAGTCCTAAGCGATATGGAGTGGAGTTGGCATATGAGCTGGTCTGTGGTTTTGCTTCCAACAGTTTCTACCGCACGCAGATGCTCGGTGGATACAATGTTGCGCGCTGGGGAAAACCCCAGGAATAATCCACAGCAGGCAGGCAAGCAAAGTATAAATAAGGGGGGGATTGGTTAGCTGCCTGCAACTCTTGCTTGTACCCGAATAAGGTTTTGCCTGCAACGCGGCCTTGTACTGCTTGAGGCGACGTGACATTCATGCACAAGGCACAGGTGCTGGCAGGTTTCTGCGGGCACCCACAGTGCAGCGTTGCATTCTTGAAACCGTTGCTTGACCCTTTCCCTAAAATCAGGAAGATTCGCTTACACCTCTTATGGCTTATAATAGCCGTCTCCTGGGATAACAATAGCAATACTGAGAAGAATGAAAATAAAACGCATCATAGGCTGAAGAAATTAAACGCTCGGCACGTCTTTTCTTCAGCCTTACATGACTATATATCTATATATGTATACATCCATATATTTGGGTAGAAATCCATAAAAATATATATCGATATATATTTATATAGATATTTATCTATACACAGAAACAGACAGATAGATAGATAGATAGATAGATAGATAGATAGATAGATAGATAGATAGATTGATAGAAAGACTGTATGCAATAACCCTGGATGTCTGACAGTTGAAGCTGACTGGTGATGTCATTAAGACTCTATTATGACACGTACAGCTTGGAAGCATAAATACTACAGCACGGCAGCCATTTATAGCCAGTCTCCATTGGAGATGGAAGTGGGCAGGAATGTACTGGCCTATCTTCCCAAGACGCCACAGCAGCCGGACAAATTGTATGTTCGACAGAATGGCTGTTTTATTCAGCCCATAAGGGTGACTACCCACTACAGGTTTTTTTTTTTTCACTGCGAAATTCGTAGCAGTTTTTTTTCTGCAGGGGTCTATGGGAATTGTAATGTTAAAATCGAAATCACGCAAATTCGCAATTTACCGCGAAATCGCGATTTTAACATTACAAGTCCCATAGACTCCTGCAGAAAAAAAACCGCTGCGAATTTCGCAGTGAAAAAAAACTGTAGTGGGTAGTCATCCTAAGGGGGAAACGGCGGCCTACAAAATCTGATTGGTCGCTGCTGCCACCATTTATGAAAAGGTCGGCTCAGTTCTTCCATGGATAAGAATAAGGTCGGTACATAGGCAGGCAGGTAGGTTCAGTTTTTGTAGGTTGAGGAATGCTTATGGGCAAGGCCATATGTCTGAACGCTGGCGCATGAAATGGCAGAGAGGCCCGGCCCTGTGCATTCACTGATTATTGCCGTCAGCTGCTGTCTGCTTTCAAGCATGAATCAGGGGCTTCACACTTATCAACTGGCTTTGATTGTGGGTCACGCAGGTTGGTTGCAATGCCCTAGTATAAACGATACCTGGAACACAAGCCAGTCCTCAGGATGCATTCTAACTCAAGAGCACGATCACGTTGTGCCTGACCAATGTTTCCATCTTGGGTAGTAGCACAGTCCTAAGCGATATGGAGTGGAGTTGGCATATGAGCTGGTCTGTGGTTTTGCTTCCAACAGTTTCTACCGCACGCAGATGCTCAGTGGATACAATGTTGCGCGCTGGGGAAAACCCCAGGAATAATCCACAGCAGGCAGGCAAGCAAAGTATAAATAAGGGGGGGATTGGTTAGCTGCCTGCAACTCTTGCTTGTACCCGAATAAGGTTTTGCCTGCAACGCGGCCTTGTACTGCTTGAGGCGACGTGACATTCATGCACAAGGCACAGGTGCTGACAGGTTTCTGCGGGCACCCACAGTGCAGCGTTGCATTCTTGAAACCGTTGCTTGACCCTTTCCCTAAAATCAGGAAGATTCGCTTACACCTCTTATGGCTTATAATAGCCGTCTCCTGGGATAACAATAGCAATACTGAGAAGAATGAAAATAAAACGCATCATAGGCTGAAGAAATTAAACGCTCGGCACGTCTTTTCTTCAGCCTTACATGACTATATATCTATATATGTATACATCCATATATTTGGGTAGAAATCCATAAAAATATATATCGATATATATTTATATAGATATTTATCTATACACAGAAACAGACAGATAGATAGATAGATAGATAGATAGATAGATAGATAGATAGATAGATAGATAGATAGATTGATAGAAAGACTGTATGCAATAACCCTGGATGTCTGACAGTTGAAGCAGACTGGTGATGTCATTAAGGCTCTATTATGACACGTACAGCTTGGAACCATAACTACTACAGCCCGGCAGCCATTTATAGCCAGTCTCCATTGGAGATGGAAGTGGGCAGGAATGTACTGGCCTATCTTCCCAAGACGCCACAGCAGCCGGACAAATTGTATGTTCGACAGAATGGCTGTTTTATTCAGCCCATAAGGGTGACTACCCACTACAGGTTTTTTTTTTTTCACTGCGAAATTCGTAGCAGTTTTTTTTCTGCAGGGGTCTATGGGAATTGTAATGTTAAAATCGAAATCACGCAAATTCGCAATTTACCGCGAAATCGCGATTTTAACATTACAAGTCCCATAGACTCCTGCAGAAAAAAAACCGCTGCGAATTTCGCAGTGAAAAAAAACTGTAGTGGGTAGTCATCCTAAGGGGGAAACGGCGGCCTACAAAATCTGATTGGTCGCTGCTGCCACCATTTATGAAAAGGTCGGCTCAGTTCTTCCATGGATAAGAATAAGGTCGGTACATAGGCAGGCAGGTAGGTTCAGTTTTTGTAGGTTGAGGAATGCTTATGGGCAAGGCCATATGTCTGAACGCTGGCGCATGAAATGGCAGAGAGGCCCGGCCCTGTGCATTCACTGATTATTGCCGTCAGCTGCTGTCTGCTTTCAAGCATGAATCAGGGGCTTCACACTTATCAACTGGCTTTGATTGTGGGTCACGCAGGTTGGTTGCAATGCCCTAGTATAAACGATACCTGGAACACAAGCCAGTCCTCAGGATGCATTCTAACTCAAGAGCACGATCACGTTGTGCCTGACCAATGTTTCCATCTTGGGTAGTAGCACAGTCCTAAGCGATATGGAGTGGAGTTGGCATATGAGCTGGTCTGTGGTTTTGCTTCCAACAGTTTCTACCGCACGCAGATGCTCAGTGGATACAATGTTGCGCGCTGGGGAAAACCCCAGGAATAATCCACAGCAGGCAGGCAAGCAAAGTATAAATAAGGGGGGGATTGGTTAGCTGCCTGCAACTCTTGCTTGTACCCGAATAAGGTTTTGCCTGCAACGCGGCCTTGTACTGCTTGAGGCGACGTGACATTCATGCACAAGGCACAGGTGCTGACAGGTTTCTGCGGGCACCCACAGTGCAGCGTTGCATTCTTGAAACCGTTGCTTGACCCTTTCCCTAAAATCAGGAAGATTCGCTTACACCTCTTATGGCTTATAATAGCCGTCTCCTGGGATAACAATAGCAATACTGAGAAGAATGAAAATAAAACGCATCATAGGCTGAAGAAATTAAACGCTCGGCACGTCTTTTCTTCAGCCTTACATGACTATATATCTATATATGTATACATCCATATATTTGGGTAGAAATCCATAAAAATATATATCGATATATATTTATATAGATATTTATCTATACACAGAAACAGACAGATAGATAGATAGATAGATAGATAGATAGATAGATAGATTGATAGAAAGACTGTATGCAATAACCCTGGATGTCTGACAGTTGAAGCAGACTGGTGATGTCATTAAGGCTCTATTATGACACGTACAGCTTGGAACCATAACTACTACAGCCCGGCAGCCATTTATAGCCAGTCTCCATTGGAGATGGAAGTGGGCAGAAATGTACTGGCCTATCTTCCCAAGACGCCACAGCAGCCGTACAAATTGTATGTTCGACAGAATGGCTGTTTTATTCAGCCCATAAGGGTGACTACCCACTACAGGTTTTTTTTTTTCACTGCGAAATTCGTAGCAGTTTTTTTTCTGCAGGGGTCTATGGGAATTGTAATGTTAAAATCGAAATCACGCAAATTCGCAATTTACCGCGAAATCGCGATTTTAACATTACAAGTCCCATAGACTCCTGCAGAAAAAAAACCGCTGCGAATTTCGCAGTGAAAAAAAACTGTAGTGGGTAGTCATCCTAAGGGGGAAACGGCGGCCTACAAAATCTGATTGGTCGCTGCTGCCACCATTTATGAAAAGGTCGGCTCAGTTCTTCCATGGATAAGAATAAGGTCGGTACATAGGCAGGCAGGTAGGTTCAGTTTTTGTAGGTTGAGGAATGCTTATGGGCAAGGCCTTATGTCTGAACGCTGGCGCATGAAATGGCAGAGAGGCCCGGCCCTGTGCATTCACTGATTATTGCCGTCAGCTGCTGTCTGCTTTCAAGCATGAATCAGGGGCTTCACACTTATCAACTGGCTTTGATTGTGGGTCACGCAGGTTGGTTGCAATGCCCTAGTATAAACGATACCTGGAACACAAGCCAGTCCTCAGGATGCATTCTAACTCAAGAGTACGATCACGTTGTGCCTGACCAATGTTTCCATCTTGGGTAATAGCACAGTCCTAAGCGATATGGAGTGGAGTTGGCATATGAGCTGGTCTGTGGTTTTGCTTCCAACAGTTTCTACCGCACGCAGATGCTCGGTGGATACAATGTTGCGCGCTGGGGAAAACCCCAGGAATAATCCACAGCAGGCAGGCAAGCAAAGTATAAATAAGGGGGGGATTGGTTAGCTGCCTGCAACTCTTGCTTGTACCCGAATAAGGTTTTGCCTGCAACGCGGCCTTGTACTGCTTGAGGCGACGTGACATTCATGCACAAGGCACAGGTGCTGGCAGGTTTCTGCGGGCACCCACAGTGCAGCGTTGCATTCTTGAAACCGTTGCTTGACCCTTTCCCTAAAATCAGGAAGATTCGCTTACACCTCTTATGGCTTATAATAGCCGTCTCCTGGGATAACAATAGCAATACTGAGAAGAATGAAAATAAAACGCATCATAGGCTGAAGAAATTAAACGCTCGGCACGTCTTTTCTTCAGCCTTACATGACTATATATCTATATATGTATACATCCATATATTTGGGAAGAAATCCATAAAAATATATATCGATATATATGTATTTCTATATATTTATATAGATATTTATCTATACACAGAAACAGATAGATAGATAGATAGATAGATAGATAGATAGATAGATAGATAGATAGATAGATAGATAGATAGATTGATAGAAAGACTGTATGCAATAACCCTGGATGTCTGACAGTTGAAGCTGACTGGTGATGTCATTAAGACTCTATTATGACACGTACAGCTTGGAAGCATAAATACTACAGCACGGCAGCCATTTATAGCCAGTCTCCATTGGAGATGGAAGTGGGCAGGAATGTACTGGCCTATCTTCCCAAGACGCCACAGCAGCCGGACAAATTGTATGTTCGACAGAATGGCTGTTTTATTCAGCCCATAAGGGTGACTACCCACTACAGGTTTTTTTTTTTTCACTGCGAAATTCGTAGCAGTTTTTTTTCTGCAGGGGTCTATGGGAATTGTAATGTTAAAATCGAAATCACGCAAATTCGCAATTTACCGCGAAATCGCGATTTTAACATTACAAGTCCCATAGACTCCTGCAGAAAAAAAACCGCTGCGAATTTCGCAGTGAAAAAAAACTGTAGTGGGTAGTCATCCTAAGGGGGAAACGGCGGCCTACAAAATCTGATTGGTCGCTGCTGCCACCATTTATGAAAAGGTCGGCTCAGTTCTTCCATGGATAAGAATAAGGTCGGTACATAGGCAGGCAGGTAGGTTCAGTTTTTGTAGGTTGAGGAATGCTTATGGGCAAGGCCATATGTCTGAACGCTGGCGCATGAAATGGCAGAGAGGCCCGGCCCTGTGCATTCACTGATTATTGCCGTCAGCTGCTGTCTGCTTTCAAGCATGAATCAGGGGCTTCACACTTATCAACTGGCTTTGATTGTGGGTCACGCAGGTTGGTTGCAATGCCCTAGTATAAACGATACCTGGAACACAAGCCAGTCCTCAGGATGCATTCTAACTCAAGAGCACGATCACGTTGTGCCTGACCAATGTTTCCATCTTGGGTAGTAGCACAGTCCTAAGCGATATGGAGTGGAGTTGGCATATGAGCTGGTCTGTGGTTTTGCTTCCAACAGTTTCTACCGCACGCAGATGCTCAGTGGATACAATGTTGCGCGCTGGGGAAAACCCCAGGAATAATCCACAGCAGGCAGGCAAGCAAAGTATAAATAAGGGGGGGATTGGTTAGCTGCCTGCAACTCTTGCTTGTACCCGAATAAGGTTTTGCCTGCAACGCGGCCTTGTACTGCTTGAGGCGACGTGACATTCATGCACAAGGCACAGGTGCTGACAGGTTTCTGCGGGCACCCACAGTGCAGCGTTGCATTCTTGAAACCGTTGCTTGACCCTTTCCCTAAAATCAGGAAGATTCGCTTACACCTCTTATGGCTTATAATAGCCGTCTCCTGGGATAACAATAGCAATACTGAGAAGAATGAAAATAAAACGCATCATAGGCTGAAGAAATTAAACGCTCGGCACGTCTTTTCTTCAGCCTTACATGACTATATATCTATATATGTATACATCCATATATTTGGGTAGAAATCCATAAAAATATATATCGATATATATTTATATAGATATTTATCTATACACAGAAACAGACAGATAGATAGATAGATAGATAGATAGATAGATTGATAGAAAGACTGTATGCAATAACCCTGGATGTCTGACAGTTGAAGCAGACTGGTGATGTCATTAAGGCTCTATTATGACACGTACAGCTTGGAACCATAACTACTACAGCCCGGCAGCCATTTATAGCCAGTCTCCATTGGAGATGGAAGTGGGCAGAAATGTACTGGCCTATCTTCCCAAGACGCCACAGCAGCCGGACAAATTGTATGTTCGACAGAATGGCTGTTTTATTCAGCCCATAAGGGTGACTACCCACTACAGGTTTTTTTTTTTCACTGCGAAATTCGTAGCAGTTTTTTTTCTGCAGGGGTCTATGGGAATTGTAATGTTAAAATCGAAATCACGCAAATTCGCAATTTACCGCGAAATCGCGATTTTAACATTACAAGTCCCATAGACTCCTGCAGAAAAAAAACCGCTGCGAATTTCGCAGTGAAAAAAAACTGTAGTGGGTAGTCATCCTAAGGGGGAAACGGCGGCCTACAAAATCTGATTGGTCGCTGCTGCCACCATTTATGAAAAGGTCGGCTCAGTTCTTCCATGGATAAGAATAAGGTCGGTACATAGGCAGGCAGGTAGGTTCAGTTTTTGTAGGTTGAGGAATGCTTATGGGCAAGGCCTTATGTCTGAACGCTGGCGCATGAAATGGCAGAGAGGCCCGGCCCTGTGCATTCACTGATTATTGCCGTCAGCTGCTGTCTGCTTTCAAGCATGAATCAGGGGCTTCACACTTATCAACTGGCTTTGATTGTGGGTCACGCAGGTTGGTTGCAATGCCCTAGTATAAACGATACCTGGAACACAAGCCAGTCCTCAGGATGCATTCTAACTCAAGAGTACGATCACGTTGTGCCTGACCAATGTTTCCATCTTGGGTAATAGCACAGTCCTAAGCGATATGGAGTGGAGTTGGCATATGAGCTGGTCTGTGGTTTTGCTTCCAACAGTTTCTACCGCACGCAGATGCTCGGTGGATACAATGTTGCGCGCTGGGGAAAACCCCAGGAATAATCCACAGCAGGCAGGCAAGCAAAGTATAAATAAGGGGGGGATTGGTTAGCTGCCTGCAACTCTTGCTTGTACCCGAATAAGGTTTTGCCTGCAACGCGGCCTTGTACTGCTTGAGGCGACGTGACATTCATGCACAAGGCACAGGTGCTGGCAGGTTTCTGCGGGCACCCACAGTGCAGCGTTGCATTCTTGAAACCGTTGCTTGACCCTTTCCCTAAAATCAGGAAGATTCGCTTACACCTCTTATGGCTTATAATAGCCGTCTCCTGGGATAACAATAGCAATACTGAGAAGAATGAAAATAAAACGCATCATAGGCTGAAGAAATTAAACGCTCGGCACGTCTTTTCTTCAGCCTTACATGACTATATATCTATATATGTATACATCCATATATTTGGGTAGAAATCCATAAAAATATATATCGATATATATTTATATAGATATTTATCTATACACAGAAACAGACAGATAGATAGATAGATAGATAGATAGATAGATAGATAGATTGATAGAAAGACTGTATGCAATAACCCTGGATGTCTGACAGTTGAAGCTGACTGGTGATGTCATTAAGACTCTATTATGACACGTACAGCTTGGAAGCATAAATACTACAGCACGGCAGCCATTTATAGCCAGTCTCCATTGGAGATGGAAGTGGGCAGGAATGTACTGGCCTATCTTCCCAAGACGCCACAGCAGCCGGACAAATTGTATGTTCGACAGAATGGCTGTTTTATTCAGCCCATAAGGGTGACTACCCACTACAGGTTTTTTTTTTTTCACTGCGAAATTCGTAGCAGTTTTTTTTCTGCAGGGGTCTATGGGAATTGTAATGTTAAAATCGAAATCACGCAAATTCGCAATTTACCGCGAAATCGCGATTTTAACATTACAAGTCCCATAGACTCCTGCAGAAAAAAAACCGCTGCGAATTTCGCAGTGAAAAAAAACTGTAGTGGGTAGTCATCCTAAGGGGGAAACGGCGGCCTACAAAATCTGATTGGTCGCTGCTGCCACCATTTATGAAAAGGTCGGCTCAGTTCTTCCATGGATAAGAATAAGGTCGGTACATAGGCAGGCAGGTAGGTTCAGTTTTTGTAGGTTGAGGAATGCTTATGGGCAAGGCCATATGTCTGAACGCTGGCGCATGAAATGGCAGAGAGGCCCGGCCCTGTGCATTCACTGATTATTGCCGTCAGCTGCTGTCTGCTTTCAAGCATGAATCAGGGGCTTCACACTTATCAACTGGCTTTGATTGTGGGTCACGCAGGTTGGTTGCAATGCCCTAGTATAAACGATACCTGGAACACAAGCCAGTCCTCAGGATGCATTCTAACTCAAGAGCACGATCACGTTGTGCCTGACCAATGTTTCCATCTTGGGTAGTAGCACAGTCCTAAGCGATATGGAGTGGAGTTGGCATATGAGCTGGTCTGTGGTTTTGCTTCCAACAGTTTCTACCGCACGCAGATGCTCAGTGGATACAATGTTGCGCGCTGGGGAAAACCCCAGGAATAATCCACAGCAGGCAGGCAAGCAAAGTATAAATAAGGGGGGGATTGGTTAGCTGCCTGCAACTCTTGCTTGTACCCGAATAAGGTTTTGCCTGCAACGCGGCCTTGTACTGCTTGAGGCGACGTGACATTCATGCACAAGGCACAGGTGCTGACAGGTTTCTGCGGGCACCCACAGTGCAGCGTTGCATTCTTGAAACCGTTGCTTGACCCTTTCCCTAAAATCAGGAAGATTCGCTTACACCTCTTATGGCTTATAATAGCCGTCTCCTGGGATAACAATAGCAATACTGAGAAGAATGAAAATAAAACGCATCATAGGCTGAAGAAATTAAACGCTCGGCACGTCTTTTCTTCAGCCTTACATGACTATATATCAATATATGTATACATCCATATATTTGGGTAGAAATCCATAAAAATATATATCGATATATATTTATATAGATATTTATCTATACACAGAAACAGACAGATAGATAGATAGATAGATAGATAGATAGATAGATAGATAGATAGATAGATTGATAGAAAGACTGTATGCAATAACCCTGGATGTCTGACAGTTGAAGCAGACTGGTGATGTCATTAAGGCTCTATTATGACACGTACAGCTTGGAACCATAACTACTACAGCCCGGCAGCCATTTATAGCCAGTCTCCATTGGAGATGGAAGTGGGCAGAAATGTACTGGCCTATCTTCCCAAGACGCCACAGCAGCCGGACAAATTGTATGTTCGACAGAATGGCTGTTTTATTCAGCCCATAAGGGTGACTACCCACTACAGGTTTTTTTTTTTCACTGCGAAATTCGTAGCAGTTTTTTTTCTGCAGGGGTCTATGGGAATTGTAATGTTAAAATCGAAATCACGCAAATTCGCAATTTACCGCGAAATCGCGATTTTAACATTACAAGTCCCATAGACTCCTGCAGAAAAAAAACCGCTGCGAATTTCGCAGTGAAAAAAAACTGTAGTGGGTAGTCATCCTAAGGGGGAAACGGCGGCCTACAAAATCTGATTGGTCGCTGCTGCCACCATTTATGAAAAGGTCGGCTCAGTTCTTCCATGGATAAGAATAAGGTCGGTACATAGGCAGGCAGGTAGGTTCAGTTTTTGTAGGTTGAGGAATGCTTATGGGCAAGGCCTTATGTCTGAACGCTGGCGCATGAAATGGCAGAGAGGCCCGGCCCTGTGCATTCACTGATTATTGCCGTCAGCTGCTGTCTGCTTTCAAGCATGAATCAGGGGCTTCACACTTATCAACTGGCTTTGATTGTGGGTCACGCAGGTTGGTTGCAATGCCCTAGTATAAACGATACCTGGAACACAAGCCAGTCCTCAGGATGCATTCTAACTCAAGAGTACGATCACGTTGTGCCTGACCAATGTTTCCATCTTGGGTAATAGCACAGTCCTAAGCGATATGGAGTGGAGTTGGCATATGAGCTGGTCTGTGGTTTTGCTTCCAACAGTTTCTACCGCACGCAGATGCTCGGTGGATACAATGTTGCGCGCTGGGGAAAACCCCAGGAATAATCCACAGCAGGCAGGCAAGCAAAGTATAAATAAGGGGGGGATTGGTTAGCTGCCTGCAACTCTTGCTTGTACCCGAATAAGGTTTTGCCTGCAACGCGGCCTTGTACTGCTTGAGGCGACGTGACATTCATGCACAAGGCACAGGTGCTGGCAGGTTTCTGCGGGCACCCACAGTGCAGCGTTGCATTCTTGAAACCGTTGCTTGACCCTTTCCCTAAAATCAGGAAGATTCGCTTACACCTCTTATGGCTTATAATAGCCGTCTCCTGGGATAACAATAGCAATACTGAGAAGAATGAAAATAAAACGCATCATAGGCTGAAGAAATTAAACGCTCGGCACGTCTTTTCTTCAGCCTTACATGACTATATATCTATATATGTATACATCCATATATTTGGGTAGAAATCCATAAAAATATATATCGATATATATTTATATAGATATTTATCTATACACAGAAACAGACAGATAGATAGATAGATAGATAGATAGATAGATAGATAGATAGATAGATAGATTGATAGAAAGACTGTATGCAATAACCCTGGATGTCTGACAGTTGAAGCAGACTGGTGATGTCATTAAGGCTCTATTATGACACGTACAGCTTGGAACCATAACTACTACAGCCCGGCAGCCATTTATAGCCAGTCTCCATTGGAGATGGAAGTGGGCAGAAATGTACTGGCCTATCTTCCCAAGACGCCACAGCAGCCGGACAAATTGTATGTTCGACAGAATGGCTGTTTTATTCAGCCCATAAGGGTGACTACCCACTACAGGTTTTTTTTTCACTGCGAAATTCGTAGCAGTTTTTTTTCTGCAGGGGTCTATGGGACTTGTAATGTTAAAATCGAAATCACGCAAAATCGCAATTTACCGCAAAATCGCGATTTTAACATTACAAGTCCCATAGACCCCTGCAGAAAAAAAAAAAAGCTGCGAATTTCGCAGTGAAAAAAAACTGTAGTGAGTAGTCACCCTAAGGGGGAAACGGCGGCCTACAAAATCTGATTGGTCGCTGCTGCCACCATTTATGAAAAGGTCGGCTCAGTTCTTCCATGGATAAGAATAAGGTAGGTACATAGGCAGGCAGGTAGGTTCAGTTTTTGTAGGTTGAGGAATGCTTATGGGCAAGGCCTTATGTCTGAACGCTGGCGCATGAAATGGCACAGAGGCCCGGCCCTGTGCATTCACTGATTATTGCCGTCAGCTGCTGTCTGCTTTCAAGCATGAATCAGGGGCTTGACACTTATCAACTGGCTTTGATTGTGGGTCACGCAGGTTGGTTGCAATGCCCTAGTATAAACGATACCTGGAACACAAGCCAGTCCTCAGGATGCATTCTAACTCAAGAGCACGATCACGTTGTGCCTGACCAATGTTTCCATCTTGGGTAGTAGCACAGTCCTAAGCGATATGGAGTGGAGTTGGCATATGAGCTGGTCTGTGGTTTTGCTTCCAACAGTTTCTACCGCATGCAGATGCTCAGTGGATACAATGTTGCGCGCTGGGGAAAACCCCAGGAATAATCCACAGCAGGCAGGCAAGCAAAGTATAAATAAGGGGGGGATTGGTTAGCTGCCTGCAACTCTTGCTTGTACCCGAATAAGGTTTTGCCTGCAACGCGGCCTTGTACTGCTTGAGGCGACGTGACATTCATGCACAAGGCACAGGTGCTGACAGGTTTCTGCGGGCACCCACAGTGCAGCGTTGCATTCTTGAAACCGTTGCTTGACCCTTTCCCTAAAATCAGGAAGATTCGCTTACACCTCTTATGGCTTATAATAGCCGTCTCCTGGGATAACAATAGCAATACTGAGAAGAATGAAAATAAAACGCATCATAGGCTGAAGAAATTAAACGCTCGGCACGTCTTTTCTTCAGCCTTACATGACTATATATCTATATATGTATACATCCATATATTTGGGAAGAAATCCATAAAAATATATATCGATATATATTTATATAGATATTTATCTATACACAGAAACAGACAGATAGATAGATAGATAGATAGATAGATAGATAGATAGATTGATAGAAAGACTGTATGCAATAACCCTGGATGTCTGACAGTTGAAGCAGACTGGTGATGTCATTAAGGCTCTATTATGACACGTACAGCTTGGAACCATAACTACTACAGCCCGGCAGCCATTTATAGCCAGTCTCCATTGGAGATGGAAGTGGGCAGAAATGTACTGGCCTATCTTCCCAAGACGCCACAGCAGCCGGACAAATTGTATGTTCGACAGAATGGCTGTTTTATTCAGCCCATAAGGGTGACTACCCACTACAGGTTTTTTTTTTTTCACTGCGAAATTCGTAGCAGTTTTTTTACTGCAGGGGTCTATGGGAATTGTAATGTTAAAATCGAAATCACGCAAATTCGCAATTTACCGCGAAATCGCGATTTTAACATTACAAGTCCCATAGACTCCTGCAGAAAAAAAACCGCTGCGAATTTCGCAGTGAAAAAAAACTGTAGTGGGTAGTCATCCTAAGGGGGAAACGGCGGCCTACAAAATCTGATTGGTCGCTGCTGCCACCATTTATGAAAAGGTCGGCTCAGTTCTTCCATGGATAAGAATAAGGTCGGTACATAGGCAGGCAGGTAGGTTCAGTTTTTGTAGGTTGAGGAATGCTTATGGGCAAGGCCATATGTCTGAACGCTGGCGCATGAAATGGCAGAGAGGCCCGGCCCTGTGCATTCACTGATTATTGCCGTCAGCTGCTGTCTGCTTTCAAGCATGAATCAGGGGCTTCACACTTATCAACTGGCTTTGATTGTGGGTCACGCAGGTTGGTTGCAATGCCCTAGTATAAACGATACCTGGAACACAAGCCAGTCCTCAGGATGCATTCTAACTCAAGAGCACGATCACGTTGTGCCTGACCAATGTTTCCATCTTGGGTAGTAGCACAGTCCTAAGCGATATGGAGTGGAGTTGGCATATGAGCTGGTCTGTGGTTTTGCTTCCAACAGTTTCTACCGCACGCAGATGCTCAGTGGATACAATGTTGCGCGCTGGGGAAAACCCCAGGAATAATCCACAGCAGGCAGGCAAGCAAAGTATAAATAAGGGGGGGATTGGTTAGCTGCCTGCAACTCTTGCTTGTACCCGAATAAGGTTTTGCCTGCAACGCGGCCTTGTACTGCTTGAGGCGACGTGACATTCATGCACAAGGCACAGGTGCTGACAGGTTTCTGCGGGCACCCACAGTGCAGCGTTGCATTCTTGAAACCGTTGCTTGACCCTTTCCCTAAAATCAGGAAGATTCGCTTACACCTCTTATGGCTTATAATAGCCGTCTCCTGGGATAACAATAGCAATACTGAGAAGAATGAAAATAAAACGCATCATAGGCTGAAGAAATTAAACGCTCGGCACGTCTTTTCTTCAGCCTTACATGACTATATATCTATATATGTATACATCCATATATTTGGGTAGAAATCCATAAAAATATATATCGATATATATTTATATAGATATTTATCTATACACAGAAACAGACAGATAGATAGATAGATAGATAGATAGATAGATAGATAGATAGATAGATAGATAGATAGATTGATAGAAAGACTGTATGCAATAACCCTGGATGTCTGACAGTTGAAGCAGACTGGTGATGTCATTAAGGCTCTATTATGACACGTACAGCTTGGAACCATAACTACTACAGCCCGGCAGCCATTTATAGCCAGTCTCCATTGGAGATGGAAGTGGGCAGAAATGTACTGGCCTATCTTCCCAAGACGCCACAGCAGCCGGACAAATTGTATGTTCGACAGAATGGCTGTTTTATTCAGCCCATAAGGGTGACTACCCACTACAGGTTTTTTTTTTTCACTGCGAAATTCGTAGCAGTTTTTTTTCTGCAGGGGTCTATGGGAATTGTAATGTTAAAATCGAAATCACGCAAATTCGCAATTTACCGCGAAATCGCGATTTTAACATTACAAGTCCCATAGACTCCTGCAGAAAAAAAACCGCTGCGAATTTCGCAGTGAAAAAAAACTGTAGTGGGTAGTCATCCTAAGGGGGAAACGGCGGCCTACAAAATCTGATTGGTCGCTGCTGCCACCATTTATGAAAAGGTCGGCTCAGTTCTTCCATGGATAAGAATAAGGTCGGTACATAGGCAGGCAGGTAGGTTCAGTTTTTGTAGGTTGAGGAATGCTTATGGGCAAGGCCATATGTCTGAACGCTGGCGCATGAAATGGCAGAGAGGCCCGGCCCTGTGCATTCACTGATTATTGCCGTCAGCTGCTGTCTGCTTTCAAGCATGAATCAGGGGCTTCACACTTATCAACTGGCTTTGATTGTGGGTCACGCAGGTTGGTTGCAATGCCCTAGTATAAACGATACCTGGAACACAAGCCAGTCCTCAGGATGCATTCTAACTCAAGAGCACGATCACGTTGTGCCTGACCAATGTTTCCATCTTGGGTAGTAGCACAGTCCTAAGCGATATGGAGTGGAGTTGGCATATGAGCTGGTCTGTGGTTTTGCTTCCAACAGTTTCTACCGCACGCAGATGCTCAGTGGATACAATGTTGCGCGCTGGGGAAAACCCCAGGAATAATCCACAGCAGGCAGGCAAGCAAAGTATAAATAAGGGGGGGATTGGTTAGCTGCCTGCAACTCTTGCTTGTACCCGAATAAGGTTTTGCCTGCAACGCGGCCTTGTACTGCTTGAGGCGACGTGACATTCATGCACAAGGCACAGGTGCTGACAGGTTTCTGCGGGCACCCACAGTGCAGCGTTGCATTCTTGAAACCGTTGCTTGACCCTTTCCCTAAAATCAGGAAGATTCGCTTACACCTCTTATGGCTTATAATAGCCGTCTCCTGGGATAACAATAGCAATACTGAGAAGAATGAAAATAAAACGCATCATAGGCTGAAGAAATTAAACGCTCGGCACGTCTTTTCTTCAGCCTTACATGACTATATATCTATATATGTATACATCCATATATTTGGGTAGAAATCCATAAAAATATATATCGATATATATTTATATAGATATTTATCTATACACAGAAACAGACAGATAGATAGATAGATAGATAGATAGATAGATAGATAGATAGATAGATTGATAGAAAGACTGTATGCAATAACCCTGGATGTCTGACAGTTGAAGCAGACTGGTGATGTCATTAAGGCTCTATTATGACACGTACAGCTTGGAACCATAACTACTACAGCCCGGCAGCCATTTATAGCCAGTCTCCATTGGAGATGGAAGTGGGCAGAAATGTACTGGCCTATCTTCCCAAGACGCCACAGCAGCCGGACAAATTGTATGTTCGACAGAATGGCTGTTTTATTCAGCCCATAAGGGTGACTACCCACTACAGGTTTTTTTTTTTCACTGCGAAATTCGTAGCAGTTTTTTTTCTGCAGGGGTCTATGGGAATTGTAATGTTAAAATCGAAATCACGCAAATTCGCAATTTACCGCGAAATCGCGATTTTAACATTACAAGTCCCATAGACTCCTGCAGAAAAAAAACCGCTGCGAATTTCGCAGTGAAAAAAAACTGTAGTGGGTAGTCATCCTAAGGGGGAAACGGCGGCCTACAAAATCTGATTGGTCGCTGCTGCCACCATTTATGAAAAGGTCGGCTCAGTTCTTCCATGGATAAGAATAAGGTCGGTACATAGGCAGGCAGGTAGGTTCAGTTTTTGTAGGTTGAGGAATGCTTATGGGCAAGGCCTTATGTCTGAACGCTGGCGCATGAAATGGCAGAGAGGCCCGGCCCTGTGCATTCACTGATTATTGCCGTCAGCTGCTGTCTGCTTTCAAGCATGAATCAGGGGCTTCACACTTATCAACTGGCTTTGATTGTGGGTCACGCAGGTTGGTTGCAATGCCCTAGTATAAACGATACCTGGAACACAAGCCAGTCCTCAGGATGCATTCTAACTCAAGAGTACGATCACGTTGTGCCTGACCAATGTTTCCATCTTGGGTAATAGCACAGTCCTAAGCGATATGGAGTGGAGTTGGCATATGAGCTGGTCTGTGGTTTTGCTTCCAACAGTTTCTACCGCACGCAGATGCTCGGTGGATACAATGTTGCGCGCTGGGGAAAACCCCAGGAATAATCCACAGCAGGCAGGCAAGCAAAGTATAAATAAGGGGGGGATTGGTTAGCTGCCTGCAACTCTTGCTTGTACCCGAATAAGGTTTTGCCTGCAACGCGGCCTTGTACTGCTTGAGGCGACGTGACATTCATGCACAAGGCACAGGTGCTGGCAGGTTTCTGCGGGCACCCACAGTGCAGCGTTGCATTCTTGAAACCGTTGCTTGACCCTTTCCCTAAAATCAGGAAGATTCGCTTACACCTCTTATGGCTTATAATAGCCGTCTCCTGGGATAACAATAGCAATACTGAGAAGAATGAAAATAAAACGCATCATAGGCTGAAGAAATTAAACGCTCGGCACGTCTTTTCTTCAGCCTTACATGACTATATATCTATATATGTATACATCCATATATTTGGGTAGAAATCCATAAAAATATATATCGATATATATTTATATAGATATTTATCTATACACAGAAACAGACAGATAGATAGATAGATAGATAGATAGATAGATAGATTGATAGAAAGACTGTATGCAATAACCCTGGATGTCTGACAGTTGAAGCAGACTGGTGATGTCATTAAGGCTCTATTATGACACGTACAGCTTGGAACCATAACTACTACAGCCCGGCAGCCATTTATAGCCAGTCTCCATTGGAGATGGAAGTGGGCAGAAATGTACTGGCCTATCTTCCCAAGACGCCACAGCAGCCGGACAAATTGTATGTTCGACAGAATGGCTGTTTTATTCAGCCCATAAGGGTGACTACCCACTACAGGTTTTTTTTTCACTGCGAAATTCGTAGCAGTTTTTTTTCTGCAGGGGTCTATGGGACTTGTAATGTTAAAATCGAAATCACGCAAAATCGCAATTTACCGCAAAATCGCGATTTTAACATTACAAGTCCCATAGACCCCTGCAGAAAAAAAAAAAAGCTGCGAATTTCGCAGTGAAAAAAAACTGTAGTGAGTAGTCACCCTAAGGGGGAAACGGCGGCCTACAAAATCTGATTGGTCGCTGCTGCCACCATTTATGAAAAGGTCGGCTCAGTTCTTCCATGGATAAGAATAAGGTAGGTACATAGGCAGGCAGGTAGGTTCAGTTTTTGTAGGTTGAGGAATGCTTATGGGCAAGGCCTTATGTCTGAACGCTGGCGCATGAAATGGCACAGAGGCCCGGCCCTGTGCATTCACTGATTATTGCCGTCAGCTGCTGTCTGCTTTCAAGCATGAATCAGGGGCTTGACACTTATCAACTGGCTTTGATTGTGGGTCACGCAGGTTGGTTGCAATGCCCTAGTATAAACGATACCTGGAACACAAGCCAGTCCTCAGGATGCATTCTAACTCAAGAGCACGATCACGTTGTGCCTGACCAATGTTTCCATCTTGGGTAGTAGCACAGTCCTAAGCGATATGGAGTGGAGTTGGCATATGAGCTGGTCTGTGGTTTTGCTTCCAACAGTTTCTACCGCACGCAGATGCTCAGTGGATACAATGTTGCGCGCTGGGGAAAACCCCAGGAATAATCCACAGCAGGCAGGCAAGCAAAGTATAAATAAGGGGGGGATTGGTTAGCTGCCTGCAACTCTTGCTTGTACCCGAATAAGGTTTTGCCTGCAACGCGGCCTTGTACTGCTTGAGGCGACGTGACATTCATGCACAAGGCACAGGTGCTGACAGGTTTCTGCGGGCACCCACAGTGCAGTGTTGCATTCTTGAAACCGTTGCTTGACCCTTTCCCTAAAATCAGGAAGATTCGCTTACACCTCTTATGGCTTATAATAGCCGTCTCCTGGGATAACAATAGCAATACTGAGAAGAATGAAAATAAAACGCATCATAGGCTGAAGAAATTAAACGCTCGGCACGTCTTTTCTTCAGCCTTACATGACTATATATCTATATATGTATACATCCATATATTTGGGAAGAAATCCATAAAAATATATATCGATATATATGTATTTCTATATATTTATATAGATATTTATCTATACACAGAAACAGATAGATAGATAGATAGATAGATAGATAGATAGATTGATAGAAAGACTGTATGCAATAACCCTGGATGTCTGACAGTTGAAGCTGACTGGTGATGTCATTAAGACTCTATTATGACACGTACAGCTTGGAAGCATAAATACTACAGCACGGCAGCCATTTATAGCCAGTCTCCATTGGAGATGGAAGTGGGCAGGAATGTACTGGCCTATCTTCCCAAGACGCCACAGCAGCCGGACAAATTGTATGTTCGACAGAATGGCTGTTTTATTCAGCCCATAAGGGTGACTACCCACTACAGGTTTTTTTTTTTTCACTGCGAAATTCGTAGCAGTTTTTTTTCTGCAGGGGTCTATGGGAATTGTAATGTTAAAATCGAAATCACGCAAATTCGCAATTTACCGCGAAATCGCGATTTTAACATTACAAGTCCCATAGACTCCTGCAGAAAAAAAACCGCTGCGAATTTCGCAGTGAAAAAAAACTGTAGTGGGTAGTCATCCTAAGGGGGAAACGGCGGCCTACAAAATCTGATTGGTCGCTGCTGCCACCATTTATGAAAAGGTCGGCTCAGTTCTTCCATGGATAAGAATAAGGTCGGTACATAGGCAGGCAGGTAGGTTCAGTTTTTGTAGGTTGAGGAATGCTTATGGGCAAGGCCATATGTCTGAACGCTGGCGCATGAAATGGCAGAGAGGCCCGGCCCTGTGCATTCACTGATTATTGCCGTCAGCTGCTGTCTGCTTTCAAGCATGAATCAGGGGCTTCACACTTATCAACTGGCTTTGATTGTGGGTCACGCAGGTTGGTTGCAATGCCCTAGTATAAACGATACCTGGAACACAAGCCAGTCCTCAGGATGCATTCTAACTCAAGAGTACGATCACGTTGTGCCTGACCAATGTTTCCATCTTGGGTAATAGCACAGTCCTAAGCGATATGGAGTGGAGTTGGCATATGAGCTGGTCTGTGGTTTTGCTTCCAACAGTTTCTACCGCACGCAGATGCTCGGTGGATACAATGTTGCGCGCTGGGGAAAACCCCAGGAATAATCCACAGCAGGCAGGCAAGCAAAGTATAAATAAGGGGGGGATTGGTTAGCTGCCTGCAACTCTTGCTTGTACCCGAATAAGGTTTTGCCTGCAACGCGGCCTTGTACTGCTTGAGGCGACGTGACATTCATGCACAAGGCACAGGTGCTGGCAGGTTTCTGCGGGCACCCACAGTGCAGCGTTGCATTCTTGAAACCGTTGCTTGACCCTTTCCCTAAAATCAGGAAGATTCGCTTACACCTCTTATGGCTTATAATAGCCGTCTCCTGGGATAACAATAGCAATACTGAGAAGAATGAAAATAAAACGCATCATAGGCTGAAGAAATTAAACGCTCGGCACGTCTTTTCTTCAGCCTTACATGACTATATATCTATATATGTATACATCCATATATTTGGGTAGAAATCCATAAAAATATATATCGATATATATTTATATAGATATTTATCTATACACAGAAACAGACAGATAGATAGATAGATAGATAGATAGATAGATAGATAGATAGATAGATAGATAGATAGATAGATAGATAGATTGATAGAAAGACTGTATGCAATAACCCTGGATGTCTGACAGTTGAAGCAGACTGGTGATGTCATTAAGGCTCTATTATGACACGTACAGCTTGGAACCATAACTACTACAGCCCGGCAGCCATTTATAGCCAGTCTCCATTGGAGATGGAAGTGGGCAGAAATGTACTGGCCTATCTTCCCAAGACGCCACAGCAGCCGGACAAATTGTATGTTCGACAGAATGGCTGTTTTATTCAGCCCATAAGGGTGACTACCCACTACAGGTTTTTTTTTTTCACTGCGAAATTCGTAGCAGTTTTTTTTCTGCAGGGGTCTATGGGAATTGTAATGTTAAAATCGAAATCACGCAAATTCGCAATTTACCGCGAAATCGCGATTTTAACATTACAAGTCCCATAGACTCCTGCAGAAAAAAAACCGCTGCGAATTTCGCAGTGAAAAAAAACTGTAGTGGGTAGTCATCCTAAGGGGGAAACGGCGGCCTACAAAATCTGATTGGTCGCTGCTGCCACCATTTATGAAAAGGTCGGCTCAGTTCTTCCATGGATAAGAATAAGGTCGGTACATAGGCAGGCAGGTAGGTTCAGTTTTTGTAGGTTGAGGAATGCTTATGGGCAAGGCCTTATGTCTGAACGCTGGCGCATGAAATGGCAGAGAGGCCCGGCCCTGTGCATTCACTGATTATTGCCGTCAGCTGCTGTCTGCTTTCAAGCATGAATCAGGGGCTTCACACTTATCAACTGGCTTTGATTGTGGGTCACGCAGGTTGGTTGCAATGCCCTAGTATAAACGATACCTGGAACACAAGCCAGTCCTCAGGATGCATTCTAACTCAAGAGTACGATCACGTTGTGCCTGACCAATGTTTCCATCTTGGGTAATAGCACAGTCCTAAGCGATATGGAGTGGAGTTGGCATATGAGCTGGTCTGTGGTTTTGCTTCCAACAGTTTCTACCGCACGCAGATGCTCGGTGGATACAATGTTGCGCGCTGGGGAAAACCCCAGGAATAATCCACAGCAGGCAGGCAAGCAAAGTATAAATAAGGGGGGGATTGGTTAGCTGCCTGCAACTCTTGCTTGTACCCGAATAAGGTTTTGCCTGCAACGCGGCCTTGTACTGCTTGAGGCGACGTGACATTCATGCACAAGGCACAGGTGCTGGCAGGTTTCTGCGGGCACCCACAGTGCAGCGTTGCATTCTTGAAACCGTTGCTTGACCCTTTCCCTAAAATCAGGAAGATTCGCTTACACCTCTTATGGCTTATAATAGCCGTCTCCTGGGATAACAATAGCAATACTGAGAAGAATGAAAATAAAACGCATCATAGGCTGAAGAAATTAAACGCTCGGCACGTCTTTTCTTCAGCCTTACATGACTATATATCTATATATGTATACATCCATATATTTGGGTAGAAATCCATAAAAATATATATCGATATATATTTATATAGATATTTATCTATACACAGAAACAGACAGATAGATAGATAGATAGATAGATAGATAGATAGATAGATAGATAGATAGATAGATAGATTGATAGAAAGACTGTATGCAATAACCCTGGATGTCTGACAGTTGAAGCAGACTGGTGATGTCATTAAGGCTCTATTATGACACGTACAGCTTGGAACCATAACTACTACAGCCCGGCAGCCATTTATAGCCAGTCTCCATTGGAGATGGAAGTGGGCAGAAATGTACTGGCCTATCTTCCCAAGACGCCACAGCAGCCGGACAAATTGTATGTTCGACAGAATGGCTGTTTTATTCAGCCCATAAGGGTGACTACCCACTACAGGTTTTTTTTTTTTCACTGCGAAATTCGTAGCAGTTTTTTTACTGCAGGGGTCTATGGGAATTGTAATGTTAAAATCGAAATCACGCAAATTCGCAATTTACCGCGAAATCGCGATTTTAACATTACAAGTCCCATAGACTCCTGCAGAAAAAAAACCGCTGCGAATTTCGCAGTGAAAAAAAACTGTAGTGGGTAGTCATCCTAAGGGGGAAACGGCGGCCTACAAAATCTGATTGGTCGCTGCTGCCACCATTTATGAAAAGGTCGGCTCAGTTCTTCCATGGATAAGAATAAGGTCGGTACATAGGCAGGCAGGTAGGTTCAGTTTTTGTAGGTTGAGGAATGCTTATGGGCAAGGCCATATGTCTGAACGCTGGCGCATGAAATGGCAGAGAGGCCCGGCCCTGTGCATTCACTGATTATTGCCGTCAGCTGCTGTCTGCTTTCAAGCATGAATCAGGGGCTTCACACTTATCAACTGGCTTTGATTGTGGGTCACGCAGGTTGGTTGCAATGCCCTAGTATAAACGATACCTGGAACACAAGCCAGTCCTCAGGATGCATTCTAACTCAAGAGCACGATCACGTTGTGCCTGACCAATGTTTCCATCTTGGGTAGTAGCACAGTCCTAAGCGATATGGAGTGGAGTTGGCATATGAGCTGGTCTGTGGTTTTGCTTCCAACAGTTTCTACCGCACGCAGATGCTCAGTGGATACAATGTTGCGCGCTGGGGAAAACCCCAGGAATAATCCACAGCAGGCAGGCAAGCAAAGTATAAATAAGGGGGGGATTGGTTAGCTGCCTGCAACTCTTGCTTGTACCCGAATAAGGTTTTGCCTGCAACGCGGCCTTGTACTGCTTGAGGCGACGTGACATTCATGCACAAGGCACAGGTGCTGGCAGGTTTCTGCGGGCACCCACAGTGCAGCGTTGCATTCTTGAAACCGTTGCTTGACCCTTTCCCTAAAATCAGGAAGATTCGCTTACACCTCTTATGGCTTATAATAGCCGTCTCCTGGGATAACAATAGCAATACTGAGAAGAATGAAAATAAAACGCATCATAGGCTGAAGAAATTAAACGCTCGGCACGTCTTTTCTTCAGCCTTACATGACTATATATCTATATATGTATACATCCATATATTTGGGTAGAAATCCATAAAAATATATATCGATATATATTTATATAGATATTTATCTATACACAGAAACAGACAGATAGATAGATAGATAGATAGATAGATAGATAGATAGATAGATAGATAGATAGATAGATTGATAGAAAGACTGTATGCAATAACCCTGGATGTCTGACAGTTGAAGCAGACTGGTGATGTCATTAAGGCTCTATTATGACACGTACAGCTTGGAACCATAACTACTACAGCCCGGCAGCCATTTATAGCCAGTCTCCATTGGAGATGGAAGTGGGCAGAAATGTACTGGCCTATCTTCCCAAGACGCCACAGCAGCCGGACAAATTGTATGTTCGACAGAATGGCTGTTTTATTCAGCCCATAAGGGTGACTACCCACTACAGGTTTTTTTTTCACTGCGAAATTCGTAGCAGTTTTTTTTCTGCAGGGGTCTATGGGACTTGTAATGTTAAAATCGAAATCACGCAAAATCGCAATTTACCGCAAAATCGCGATTTTAACATTACAAGTCCCATAGACCCCTGCAGAAAAAAAAAAAAGCTGCGAATTTCGCAGTGAAAAAAAACTGTAGTGAGTAGTCACCCTAAGGGGGAAACGGCGGCCTACAAAATCTGATTGGTCGCTGCTGCCACCATTTATGAAAAGGTCGGCTCAGTTCTTCCATGGATAAGAATAAGGTAGGTACATAGGCAGGCAGGTAGGTTCAGTTTTTGTAGGTTGAGGAATGCTTATGGGCAAGGCCTTATGTCTGAACGCTGGCGCATGAAATGGCACAGAGGCCCGGCCCTGTGCATTCACTGATTATTGCCGTCAGCTGCTGTCTGCTTTCAAGCATGAATCAGGGGCTTGACACTTATCAACTGGCTTTGATTGTGGGTCACGCAGGTTGGTTGCAATGCCCTAGTATAAACGATACCTGGAACACAAGCCAGTCCTCAGGATGCATTCTAACTCAAGAGCACGATCACGTTGTGCCTGACCAATGTTTCCATCTTGGGTAGTAGCACAGTCCTAAGCGATATGGAGTGGAGTTGGCATATGAGCTGGTCTGTGGTTTTGCTTCCAACAGTTTCTACCGCACGCAGATGCTCAGTGGATACAATGTTGCGCGCTGGGGAAAACCCCAGGAATAATCCACAGCAGGCAGGCAAGCAAAGTATAAATAAGGGGGGGATTGGTTAGCTGCCTGCAACTCTTGCTTGTACCCGAATAAGGTTTTGCCTGCAACGCGGCCTTGTACTGCTTGAGGCGACGTGACATTCATGCACAAGGCACAGGTGCTGACAGGTTTCTGCGGGCACCCACAGTGCAGTGTTGCATTCTTGAAACCGTTGCTTGACCCTTTCCCTAAAATCAGGAAGATTCGCTTACACCTCTTATGGCTTATAATAGCCGTCTCCTGGGATAACAATAGCAATACTGAGAAGAATGAAAATAAAACGCATCATAGGCTGAAGAAATTAAACGCTCGGCACGTCTTTTCTTCAGCCTTACATGACTATATATCTATATATGTATACATCCATATATTTGGGAAGAAATCCATAAAAATATATATCGATATATATGTATTTCTATATATTTATATAGATATTTATCTATACACAGAAACAGATAGATAGATAGATAGATAGATAGATAGATTGATAGAAAGACTGTATGCAATAACCCTGGATGTCTGACAGTTGAAGCTGACTGGTGATGTCATTAAGACTCTATTATGACACGTACAGCTTGGAAGCATAAATACTACAGCACGGCAGCCATTTATAGCCAGTCTCCATTGGAGATGGAAGTGGGCAGGAATGTACTGGCCTATCTTCCCAAGACGCCACAGCAGCCGGACAAATTGTATGTTCGACAGAATGGCTGTTTTATTCAGCCCATAAGGGTGACTACCCACTACAGGTTTTTTTTTTTTCACTGCGAAATTCGTAGCAGTTTTTTTTCTGCAGGGGTCTATGGGAATTGTAATGTTAAAATCGAAATCACGCAAATTCGCAATTTACCGCGAAATCGCGATTTTAACATTACAAGTCCCATAGACTCCTGCAGAAAAAAAACCGCTGCGAATTTCGCAGTGAAAAAAAACTGTAGTGGGTAGTCATCCTAAGGGGGAAACGGCGGCCTACAAAATCTGATTGGTCGCTGCTGCCACCATTTATGAAAAGGTCGGCTCAGTTCTTCCATGGATAAGAATAAGGTCGGTACATAGGCAGGCAGGTAGGTTCAGTTTTTGTAGGTTGAGGAATGCTTATGGGCAAGGCCATATGTCTGAACGCTGGCGCATGAAATGGCAGAGAGGCCCGGCCCTGTGCATTCACTGATTATTGCCGTCAGCTGCTGTCTGCTTTCAAGCATGAATCAGGGGCTTCACACTTATCAACTGGCTTTGATTGTGGGTCACGCAGGTTGGTTGCAATGCCCTAGTATAAACGATACCTGGAACACAAGCCAGTCCTCAGGATGCATTCTAACTCAAGAGTACGATCACGTTGTGCCTGACCAATGTTTCCATCTTGGGTAATAGCACAGTCCTAAGCGATATGGAGTGGAGTTGGCATATGAGCTGGTCTGTGGTTTTGCTTCCAACAGTTTCTACCGCACGCAGATGCTCGGTGGATACAATGTTGCGCGCTGGGGAAAACCCCAGGAATAATCCACAGCAGGCAGGCAAGCAAAGTATAAATAAGGGGGGGATTGGTTAGCTGCCTGCAACTCTTGCTTGTACCCGAATAAGGTTTTGCCTGCAACGCGGCCTTGTACTGCTTGAGGCGACGTGACATTCATGCACAAGGCACAGGTGCTGGCAGGTTTCTGCGGGCACCCACAGTGCAGCGTTGCATTCTTGAAACCGTTGCTTGACCCTTTCCCTAAAATCAGGAAGATTCGCTTACACCTCTTATGGCTTATAATAGCCGTCTCCTGGGATAACAATAGCAATACTGAGAAGAATGAAAATAAAACGCATCATAGGCTGAAGAAATTAAACGCTCGGCACGTCTTTTCTTCAGCCTTACATGACTATATATCTATATATGTATACATCCATATATTTGGGTAGAAATCCATAAAAATATATATCGATATATATTTATATAGATATTTATCTATACACAGAAACAGACAGATAGATAGATAGATAGATAGATAGATAGATAGATAGATAGATAGATAGATAGATAGATAGATAGATAGATTGATAGAAAGACTGTATGCAATAACCCTGGATGTCTGACAGTTGAAGCAGACTGGTGATGTCATTAAGGCTCTATTATGACACGTACAGCTTGGAACCATAACTACTACAGCCCGGCAGCCATTTATAGCCAGTCTCCATTGGAGATGGAAGTGGGCAGAAATGTACTGGCCTATCTTCCCAAGACGCCACAGCAGCCGGACAAATTGTATGTTCGACAGAATGGCTGTTTTATTCAGCCCATAAGGGTGACTACCCACTACAGGTTTTTTTTTTTCACTGCGAAATTCGTAGCAGTTTTTTTTCTGCAGGGGTCTATGGGAATTGTAATGTTAAAATCGAAATCACGCAAATTCGCAATTTACCGCGAAATCGCGATTTTAACATTACAAGTCCCATAGACTCCTGCAGAAAAAAAACCGCTGCGAATTTCGCAGTGAAAAAAAACTGTAGTGGGTAGTCATCCTAAGGGGGAAACGGCGGCCTACAAAATCTGATTGGTCGCTGCTGCCACCATTTATGAAAAGGTCGGCTCAGTTCTTCCATGGATAAGAATAAGGTCGGTACATAGGCAGGCAGGTAGGTTCAGTTTTTGTAGGTTGAGGAATGCTTATGGGCAAGGCCTTATGTCTGAACGCTGGCGCATGAAATGGCAGAGAGGCCCGGCCCTGTGCATTCACTGATTATTGCCGTCAGCTGCTGTCTGCTTTCAAGCATGAATCAGGGGCTTCACACTTATCAACTGGCTTTGATTGTGGGTCACGCAGGTTGGTTGCAATGCCCTAGTATAAACGATACCTGGAACACAAGCCAGTCCTCAGGATGCATTCTAACTCAAGAGTACGATCACGTTGTGCCTGACCAATGTTTCCATCTTGGGTAATAGCACAGTCCTAAGCGATATGGAGTGGAGTTGGCATATGAGCTGGTCTGTGGTTTTGCTTCCAACAGTTTCTACCGCACGCAGATGCTCGGTGGATACAATGTTGCGCGCTGGGGAAAACCCCAGGAATAATCCACAGCAGGCAGGCAAGCAAAGTATAAATAAGGGGGGGATTGGTTAGCTGCCTGCAACTCTTGCTTGTACCCGAATAAGGTTTTGCCTGCAACGCGGCCTTGTACTGCTTGAGGCGACGTGACATTCATGCACAAGGCACAGGTGCTGGCAGGTTTCTGCGGGCACCCACAGTGCAGCGTTGCATTCTTGAAACCGTTGCTTGACCCTTTCCCTAAAATCAGGAAGATTCGCTTACACCTCTTATGGCTTATAATAGCCGTCTCCTGGGATAACAATAGCAATACTGAGAAGAATGAAAATAAAACGCATCATAGGCTGAAGAAATTAAACGCTCGGCACGTCTTTTCTTCAGCCTTACATGACTATATATCTATATATGTATACATCCATATATTTGGGTAGAAATCCATAAAAATATATATCGATATATATTTATATAGATATTTATCTATACACAGAAACAGACAGATAGATAGATAGATAGATAGATAGATAGATAGATAGATAGATAGATAGATAGATAGATTGATAGAAAGACTGTATGCAATAACCCTGGATGTCTGACAGTTGAAGCAGACTGGTGATGTCATTAAGGCTCTATTATGACACGTACAGCTTGGAACCATAACTACTACAGCCCGGCAGCCATTTATAGCCAGTCTCCATTGGAGATGGAAGTGGGCAGAAATGTACTGGCCTATCTTCCCAAGACGCCACAGCAGCCGGACAAATTGTATGTTCGACAGAATGGCTGTTTTATTCAGCCCATAAGGGTGACTACCCACTACAGGTTTTTTTTTTTTCACTGCGAAATTCGTAGCAGTTTTTTTACTGCAGGGGTCTATGGGAATTGTAATGTTAAAATCGAAATCACGCAAATTCGCAATTTACCGCGAAATCGCGATTTTAACATTACAAGTCCCATAGACTCCTGCAGAAAAAAAACCGCTGCGAATTTCGCAGTGAAAAAAAACTGTAGTGGGTAGTCATCCTAAGGGGGAAACGGCGGCCTACAAAATCTGATTGGTCGCTGCTGCCACCATTTATGAAAAGGTCGGCTCAGTTCTTCCATGGATAAGAATAAGGTCGGTACATAGGCAGGCAGGTAGGTTCAGTTTTTGTAGGTTGAGGAATGCTTATGGGCAAGGCCATATGTCTGAACGCTGGCGCATGAAATGGCAGAGAGGCCCGGCCCTGTGCATTCACTGATTATTGCCGTCAGCTGCTGTCTGCTTTCAAGCATGAATCAGGGGCTTCACACTTATCAACTGGCTTTGATTGTGGGTCACGCAGGTTGGTTGCAATGCCCTAGTATAAACGATACCTGGAACACAAGCCAGTCCTCAGGATGCATTCTAACTCAAGAGCACGATCACGTTGTGCCTGACCAATGTTTCCATCTTGGGTAGTAGCACAGTCCTAAGCGATATGGAGTGGAGTTGGCATATGAGCTGGTCTGTGGTTTTGCTTCCAACAGTTTCTACCGCACGCAGATGCTCAGTGGATACAATGTTGCGCGCTGGGGAAAACCCCAGGAATAATCCACAGCAGGCAGGCAAGCAAAGTATAAATAAGGGGGGGATTGGTTAGCTGCCTGCAACTCTTGCTTGTACCCGAATAAGGTTTTGCCTGCAACGCGGCCTTGTACTGCTTGAGGCGACGTGACATTCATGCACAAGGCACAGGTGCTGGCAGGTTTCTGCGGGCACCCACAGTGCAGCGTTGCATTCTTGAAACCGTTGCTTGACCCTTTCCCTAAAATCAGGAAGATTCGCTTACACCTCTTATGGCTTATAATAGCCGTCTCCTGGGATAACAATAGCAATACTGAGAAGAATGAAAATAAAACGCATCATAGGCTGAAGAAATTAAACGCTCGGCACGTCTTTTCTTCAGCCTTACATGACTATATATCTATATATGTATACATCCATATATTTGGGTAGAAATCCATAAAAATATATATCGATATATATTTATATAGATATTTATCTATACACAGAAACAGACAGATAGATAGATAGATAGATAGATAGATAGATAGATAGATAGATAGATAGATAGATAGATAGATTGATAGAAAGACTGTATGCAATAACCCTGGATGTCTGACAGTTGAAGCAGACTGGTGATGTCATTAAGGCTCTATTATGACACGTACAGCTTGGAACCATAACTACTACAGCCCGGCAGCCATTTATAGCCAGTCTCCATTGGAGATGGAAGTGGGCAGAAATGTACTGGCCTATCTTCCCAAGACGCCACAGCAGCCGGACAAATTGTATGTTCGACAGAATGGCTGTTTTATTCAGCCCATAAGGGTGACTACCCACTACAGGTTTTTTTTTCACTGCGAAATTCGTAGCAGTTTTTTTTCTGCAGGGGTCTATGGGACTTGTAATGTTAAAATCGAAATCACGCAAAATCGCAATTTACCGCAAAATCGCGATTTTAACATTACAAGTCCCATAGACCCCTGCAGAAAAAAAAAAAAGCTGCGAATTTCGCAGTGAAAAAAAACTGTAGTGAGTAGTCACCCTAAGGGGGAAACGGCGGCCTACAAAATCTGATTGGTCGCTGCTGCCACCATTTATGAAAAGGTCGGCTCAGTTCTTCCATGGATAAGAATAAGGTAGGTACATAGGCAGGCAGGTAGGTTCAGTTTTTGTAGGTTGAGGAATGCTTATGGGCAAGGCCTTATGTCTGAACGCTGGCGCATGAAATGGCACAGAGGCCCGGCCCTGTGCATTCACTGATTATTGCCGTCAGCTGCTGTCTGCTTTCAAGCATGAATCAGGGGCTTGACACTTATCAACTGGCTTTGATTGTGGGTCACGCAGGTTGGTTGCAATGCCCTAGTATAAACGATACCTGGAACACAAGCCAGTCCTCAGGATGCATTCTAACTCAAGAGCACGATCACGTTGTGCCTGACCAATGTTTCCATCTTGGGTAGTAGCACAGTCCTAAGCGATATGGAGTGGAGTTGGCATATGAGCTGGTCTGTGGTTTTGCTTCCAACAGTTTCTACTGCATGCAGATGCTCAGTGGATACAATGTTGCGCGCTGGGGAAAACCCCAGGAATAATCCACAGCAGGCAGGCAAGCAAAGTATAAATAAGGGGGGGATTGGTTAGCTGCCTGCAACTCTTGCTTGTACCCGAATAAGGTTTTGCCTGCAACGCGGCCTTGTACTGCTTGAGGCGACGTGACATTCATGCACAAGGCACAGGTGCTGACAGGTTTCTGCGGGCACCCACAGTGCAGCGTTGCATTCTTGAAACCGTTGCTTGACCCTTTCCCTAAAATCAGGAAGATTCGCTTACACCTCTTATGGCTTATAATAGCCGTCTCCTGGGATAACAATAGCAATACTGAGAAGAATGAAAATAAAACGCATCATAGGCTGAAGAAATTAAACGCTCGGCACGTCTTTTCTTCAGCCTTACATGACTATATATCTATATATGTATACATCCATATATTTGGGAAGAAATCCATAAAAATATATATCGATATATATGTATTTCTATATATTTATATAGATATTTATCTATACACAGAAACAGACAGATAGATAGATAGATAGATAGATAGATAGATAGATAGATAGATAGATAGATAGATAGATAGATAGATAGATAGATAGATAGATAGATTGATAGAAAGACTGTATGCAATAACCCTGGATGTCTGACAGTTGAAGCTGACTGGTGATGTCATTAAGACTCTATTATGACACGTACAGCTTGGAAGCATAAATACTACAGCACGGCAGCCATTTATAGCCAGTCTCCATTGGAGATGGAAGTGGGCAGGAATGTACTGGCCTATCTTCCCAAGACGCCACAGCAGCCGGACAAATTGTATGTTCGACAGAATGGCTGTTTTATTCAGCCCATAAGGGTGACTACCCACTACAGGTTTTTTTTTTTTCACTGCGAAATTCGTAGCAGTTTTTTTTCTGCAGGGGTCTATGGGAATTGTAATGTTAAAATCGAAATCACGCAAATTCGCAATTTACCGCGAAATCGCGATTTTAACATTACAAGTCCCATAGACTCCTGCAGAAAAAAAACCGCTGCGAATTTCGCAGTGAAAAAAAACTGTAGTGGGTAGTCATCCTAAGGGGGAAACGGCGGCCTACAAAATCTGATTGGTCGCTGCTGCCACCATTTATGAAAAGGTCGGCTCAGTTCTTCCATGGATAAGAATAAGGTCGGTACATAGGCAGGCAGGTAGGTTCAGTTTTTGTAGGTTGAGGAATGCTTATGGGCAAGGCCATATGTCTGAACGCTGGCGCATGAAATGGCAGAGAGGCCCGGCCCTGTGCATTCACTGATTATTGCCGTCAGCTGCTGTCTGCTTTCAAGCATGAATCAGGGGCTTCACACTTATCAACTGGCTTTGATTGTGGGTCACGCAGGTTGGTTGCAATGCCCTAGTATAAACGATACCTGGAACACAAGCCAGTCCTCAGGATGCATTCTAACTCAAGAGCACGATCACGTTGTGCCTGACCAATGTTTCCATCTTGGGTAGTAGCACAGTCCTAAGCGATATGGAGTGGAGTTGGCATATGAGCTGGTCTGTGGTTTTGCTTCCAACAGTTTCTACCGCACGCAGATGCTCAGTGGATACAATGTTGCGCGCTGGGGAAAACCCCAGGAATAATCCACAGCAGGCAGGCAAGCAAAGTATAAATAAGGGGGGGATTGGTTAGCTGCCTGCAACTCTTGCTTGTACCCGAATAAGGTTTTGCCTGCAACGCGGCCTTGTACTGCTTGAGGCGACGTGACATTCATGCACAAGGCACAGGTGCTGACAGGTTTCTGCGGGCACCCACAGTGCAGCGTTGCATTCTTGAAACCGTTGCTTGACCCTTTCCCTAAAATCAGGAAGATTCGCTTACACCTCTTATGGCTTATAATAGCCGTCTCCTGGGATAACAATAGCAATACTGAGAAGAATGAAAATAAAACGCATCATAGGCTGAAGAAATTAAACGCTCGGCACGTCTTTTCTTCAGCCTTACATGACTATATATCTATATATGTATACATCCATATATTTGGGTAGAAATCCATAAAAATATATATCGATATATATTTATATAGATATTTATCTATACACAGAAACAGACAGATAGATAGATAGATAGATAGATAGATAGATAGATAGATAGATAGATAGATAGATTGATAGAAAGACTGTATGCAATAACCCTGGATGTCTGACAGTTGAAGCAGACTGGTGATGTCATTAAGGCTCTATTATGACACGTACAGCTTGGAACCATAACTACTACAGCCCGGCAGCCATTTATAGCCAGTCTCCATTGGAGATGGAAGTGGGCAGAAATGTACTGGCCTATCTTCCCAAGACGCCACAGCAGCCGGACAAATTGTATGTTCGACAGAATGGCTGTTTTATTCAGCCCATAAGGGTGACTACCCACTACAGGTTTTTTTTTTTCACTGCGAAATTCGTAGCAGTTTTTTTTCTGCAGGGGTCTATGGGAATTGTAATGTTAAAATCGAAATCACGCAAATTCGCAATTTACCGCGAAATCGCGATTTTAACATTACAAGTCCCATAGACTCCTGCAGAAAAAAAACCGCTGCGAATTTCGCAGTGAAAAAAAACTGTAGTGGGTAGTCATCCTAAGGGGGAAACGGCGGCCTACAAAATCTGATTGGTCGCTGCTGCCACCATTTATGAAAAGGTCGGCTCAGTTCTTCCATGGATAAGAATAAGGTCGGTACATAGGCAGGCAGGTAGGTTCAGTTTTTGTAGGTTGAGGAATGCTTATGGGCAAGGCCTTATGTCTGAACGCTGGCGCATGAAATGGCAGAGAGGCCCGGCCCTGTGCATTCACTGATTATTGCCGTCAGCTGCTGTCTGCTTTCAAGCATGAATCAGGGGCTTCACACTTATCAACTGGCTTTGATTGTGGGTCACGCAGGTTGGTTGCAATGCCCTAGTATAAACGATACCTGGAACACAAGCCAGTCCTCAGGATGCATTCTAACTCAAGAGTACGATCACGTTGTGCCTGACCAATGTTTCCATCTTGGGTAATAGCACAGTCCTAAGCGATATGGAGTGGAGTTGGCATATGAGCTGGTCTGTGGTTTTGCTTCCAACAGTTTCTACCGCACGCAGATGCTCGGTGGATACAATGTTGCGCGCTGGGGAAAACCCCAGGAATAATCCACAGCAGGCAGGCAAGCAAAGTATAAATAAGGGGGGGATTGGTTAGCTGCCTGCAACTCTTGCTTGTACCCGAATAAGGTTTTGCCTGCAACGCGGCCTTGTACTGCTTGAGGCGACGTGACATTCATGCACAAGGCACAGGTGCTGGCAGGTTTCTGCGGGCACCCACAGTGCAGCGTTGCATTCTTGAAACCGTTGCTTGACCCTTTCCCTAAAATCAGGAAGATTCGCTTACACCTCTTATGGCTTATAATAGCCGTCTCCTGGGATAACAATAGCAATACTGAGAAGAATGAAAATAAAACGCATCATAGGCTGAAGAAATTAAACGCTCGGCACGTCTTTTCTTCAGCCTTACATGACTATATATCTATATATGTATACATCCATATATTTGGGTAGAAATCCATAAAAATATATATCGATATATATTTATATAGATATTTATCTATACACAGAAACAGACAGATAGATAGATAGATAGATAGATAGATAGATAGATAGATAGATAGATAGATAGATAGATAGATAGATTGATAGAAAGACTGTATGCAATAACCCTGGATGTCTGACAGTTGAAGCAGACTGGTGATGTCATTAAGGCTCTATTATGACACGTACAGCTTGGAACCATAACTACTACAGCCCGGCAGCCATTTATAGCCAGTCTCCATTGGAGATGGAAGTGGGCAGAAATGTACTGGCCTATCTTCCCAAGACGCCACAGCAGCCGGACAAATTGTATGTTCGACAGAATGGCTGTTTTATTCAGCCCATAAGGGTGACTACCCACTACAGGTTTTTTTTTTTTCACTGCGAAATTCGTAGCAGTTTTTTTACTGCAGGGGTCTATGGGAATTGTAATGTTAAAATCGAAATCACGCAAATTCGCAATTTACCGCGAAATCGCGATTTTAACATTACAAGTCCCATAGACTCCTGCAGAAAAAAAACCGCTGCGAATTTCGCAGTGAAAAAAAACTGTAGTGGGTAGTCATCCTAAGGGGGAAACGGCGGCCTACAAAATCTGATTGGTCGCTGCTGCCACCATTTATGAAAAGGTCGGCTCAGTTCTTCCATGGATAAGAATAAGGTCGGTACATAGGCAGGCAGGTAGGTTCAGTTTTTGTAGGTTGAGGAATGCTTATGGGCAAGGCCATATGTCTGAACGCTGGCGCATGAAATGGCAGAGAGGCCCGGCCCTGTGCATTCACTGATTATTGCCGTCAGCTGCTGTCTGCTTTCAAGCATGAATCAGGGGCTTCACACTTATCAACTGGCTTTGATTGTGGGTCACGCAGGTTGGTTGCAATGCCCTAGTATAAACGATACCTGGAACACAAGCCAGTCCTCAGGATGCATTCTAACTCAAGAGCACGATCACGTTGTGCCTGACCAATGTTTCCATCTTGGGTAGTAGCACAGTCCTAAGCGATATGGAGTGGAGTTGGCATATGAGCTGGTCTGTGGTTTTGCTTCCAACAGTTTCTACCGCACGCAGATGCTCAGTGGATACAATGTTGCGCGCTGGGGAAAACCCCAGGAATAATCCACAGCAGGCAGGCAAGCAAAGTATAAATAAGGGGGGGATTGGTTAGCTGCCTGCAACTCTTGCTTGTACCCGAATAAGGTTTTGCCTGCAACGCGGCCTTGTACTGCTTGAGGCGACGTGACATTCATGCACAAGGCACAGGTGCTGGCAGGTTTCTGCGGGCACCCACAGTGCAGCGTTGCATTCTTGAAACCGTTGCTTGACCCTTTCCCTAAAATCAGGAAGATTCGCTTACACCTCTTATGGCTTATAATAGCCGTCTCCTGGGATAACAATAGCAATACTGAGAAGAATGAAAATAAAACGCATCATAGGCTGAAGAAATTAAACGCTCGGCACGTCTTTTCTTCAGCCTTACATGACTATATATCTATATATGTATACATCCATATATTTGGGTAGAAATCCATAAAAATATATATCGATATATATTTATATAGATATTTATCTATACACAGAAACAGACAGATAGATAGATAGATAGATAGATAGATAGATAGATAGATAGATAGATAGATAGATAGATAGATAGATTGATAGAAAGACTGTATGCAATAACCCTGGATGTCTGACAGTTGAAGCAGACTGGTGATGTCATTAAGGCTCTATTATGACACGTACAGCTTGGAACCATAACTACTACAGCCCGGCAGCCATTTATAGCCAGTCTCCATTGGAGATGGAAGTGGGCAGAAATGTACTGGCCTATCTTCCCAAGACGCCACAGCAGCCGGACAAATTGTATGTTCGACAGAATGGCTGTTTTATTCAGCCCATAAGGGTGACTACCCACTACAGGTTTTTTTTTCACTGCGAAATTCGTAGCAGTTTTTTTTCTGCAGGGGTCTATGGGACTTGTAATGTTAAAATCGAAATCACGCAAAATCGCAATTTACCGCAAAATCGCGATTTTAACATTACAAGTCCCATAGACCCCTGCAGAAAAAAAAAAAAGCTGCGAATTTCGCAGTGAAAAAAAACTGTAGTGAGTAGTCACCCTAAGGGGGAAACGGCGGCCTACAAAATCTGATTGGTCGCTGCTGCCACCATTTATGAAAAGGTCGGCTCAGTTCTTCCATGGATAAGAATAAGGTAGGTACATAGGCAGGCAGGTAGGTTCAGTTTTTGTAGGTTGAGGAATGCTTATGGGCAAGGCCTTATGTCTGAACGCTGGCGCATGAAATGGCACAGAGGCCCGGCCCTGTGCATTCACTGATTATTGCCGTCAGCTGCTGTCTGCTTTCAAGCATGAATCAGGGGCTTGACACTTATCAACTGGCTTTGATTGTGGGTCACGCAGGTTGGTTGCAATGCCCTAGTATAAACGATACCTGGAACACAAGCCAGTCCTCAGGATGCATTCTAACTCAAGAGCACGATCACGTTGTGCCTGACCAATGTTTCCATCTTGGGTAGTAGCACAGTCCTAAGCGATATGGAGTGGAGTTGGCATATGAGCTGGTCTGTGGTTTTGCTTCCAACAGTTTCTACTGCATGCAGATGCTCAGTGGATACAATGTTGCGCGCTGGGGAAAACCCCAGGAATAATCCACAGCAGGCAGGCAAGCAAAGTATAAATAAGGGGGGGATTGGTTAGCTGCCTGCAACTCTTGCTTGTACCCGAATAAGGTTTTGCCTGCAACGCGGCCTTGTACTGCTTGAGGCGACGTGACATTCATGCACAAGGCACAGGTGCTGACAGGTTTCTGCGGGCACCCACAGTGCAGCGTTGCATTCTTGAAACCGTTGCTTGACCCTTTCCCTAAAATCAGGAAGATTCGCTTACACCTCTTATGGCTTATAATAGCCGTCTCCTGGGATAACAATAGCAATACTGAGAAGAATGAAAATAAAACGCATCATAGGCTGAAGAAATTAAACGCTCGGCACGTCTTTTCTTCAGCCTTACATGACTATATATCTATATATGTATACATCCATATATTTGGGAAGAAATCCATAAAAATATATATCGATATATATGTATTTCTATATATTTATATAGATATTTATCTATACACAGAAACAGACAGATAGATAGATAGATAGATAGATAGATAGATAGATAGATAGATAGATAGATAGATAGATAGATAGATAGATAGATAGATAGATTGATAGAAAGACTGTATGCAATAACCCTGGATGTCTGACAGTTGAAGCTGACTGGTGATGTCATTAAGACTCTATTATGACACGTACAGCTTGGAAGCATAAATACTACAGCACGGCAGCCATTTAATAGCCAGTCTCCATTGGAGATGGAAGTGGGCAGGAATGTACTGGCCTATCTTCCCAAGACGCCACAGCAGCCGGACAAATTGTATGTTCGACAGAATGGCTGTTTTATTCAGCCCATAAGGGTGACTACCCACTACAGGTTTTTTTTTTTTCACTGCGAAATTCGTAGCAGTTTTTTTTCTGCAGGGGTCTATGGGAATTGTAATGTTAAAATCGAAATCACGCAAATTCGCAATTTACCGCGAAATCGCGATTTTAACATTACAAGTCCCATAGACTCCTGCAGAAAAAAAACCGCTGCGAATTTCGCAGTGAAAAAAAACTGTAGTGGGTAGTCATCCTAAGGGGGAAACGGCGGCCTACAAAATCTGATTGGTCGCTGCTGCCACCATTTATGAAAAGGTCGGCTCAGTTCTTCCATGGATAAGAATAAGGTCGGTACATAGGCAGGCAGGTAGGTTCAGTTTTTGTAGGTTGAGGAATGCTTATGGGCAAGGCCATATGTCTGAACGCTGGCGCATGAAATGGCAGAGAGGCCCGGCCCTGTGCATTCACTGATTATTGCCGTCAGCTGCTGTCTGCTTTCAAGCATGAATCAGGGGCTTCACACTTATCAACTGGCTTTGATTGTGGGTCACGCAGGTTGGTTGCAATGCCCTAGTATAAACGATACCTGGAACACAAGCCAGTCCTCAGGATGCATTCTAACTCAAGAGCACGATCACGTTGTGCCTGACCAATGTTTCCATCTTGGGTAGTAGCACAGTCCTAAGCGATATGGAGTGGAGTTGGCATATGAGCTGGTCTGTGGTTTTGCTTCCAACAGTTTCTACCGCACGCAGATGCTCAGTGGATACAATGTTGCGCGCTGGGGAAAACCCCAGGAATAATCCACAGCAGGCAGGCAAGCAAAGTATAAATAAGGGGGGGATTGGTTAGCTGCCTGCAACTCTTGCTTGTACCCGAATAAGGTTTTGCCTGCAACGCGGCCTTGTACTGCTTGAGGCGACGTGACATTCATGCACAAGGCACAGGTGCTGACAGGTTTCTGCGGGCACCCACAGTGCAGCGTTGCATTCTTGAAACCGTTG
Organism: Eleutherodactylus coqui; assembly: GCF_035609145.1. Taxonomy (NCBI): domain Eukaryota; kingdom Metazoa; phylum Chordata; class Amphibia; order Anura; family Eleutherodactylidae; genus Eleutherodactylus; species Eleutherodactylus coqui. The sequence continues at coordinate 57,136,757 of NC_089844.1, read as the reverse complement.
CTTGACCCTTTCCCTAAAATCAGGAAGATTCGCTTACACCTCTTATGGCTTATAATAGCCGTCTCCTGGGATAACAATAGCAATACTGAGAAGAATGAAAATAAAACGCATCATAGGCTGAAGAAATTAAACGCTCGGCACGTCTTTTCTTCAGCCTTACATGACTATATATCTATATATGTATACATCCATATATTTGGGTAGAAATCCATAAAAATATATATCGATATATATTTATATAGATATTTATCTATACACAGAAACAGACAGATAGATAGATAGATAGATAGATAGATAGATAGATAGATAGATTGATAGAAAGACTGTATGCAATAACCCTGGATGTCTGACAGTTGAAGCAGACTGGTGATGTCATTAAGGCTCTATTATGACACGTACAGCTTGGAACCATAACTACTACAGCCCGGCAGCCATTTATAGCCAGTCTCCATTGGAGATGGAAGTGGGCAGAAATGTACTGGCCTATCTTCCCAAGACGCCACAGCAGCCGGACAAATTGTATGTTCGACAGAATGGCTGTTTTATTCAGCCCATAAGGGTGACTACCCACTACAGGTTTTTTTTTTTCACTGCGAAATTCGTAGCAGTTTTTTTTCTGCAGGGGTCTATGGGAATTGTAATGTTAAAATCGAAATCACGCAAATTCGCAATTTACCGCGAAATCGCGATTTTAACATTACAAGTCCCATAGACTCCTGCAGAAAAAAAACCGCTGCGAATTTCGCAGTGAAAAAAAACTGTAGTGGGTAGTCATCCTAAGGGGGAAACGGCGGCCTACAAAATCTGATTGGTCGCTGCTGCCACCATTTATGAAAAGGTCGGCTCAGTTCTTCCATGGATAAGAATAAGGTCGGTACATAGGCAGGCAGGTAGGTTCAGTTTTTGTAGGTTGAGGAATGCTTATGGGCAAGGCCTTATGTCTGAACGCTGGCGCATGAAATGGCAGAGAGGCCCGGCCCTGTGCATTCACTGATTATTGCCGTCAGCTGCTGTCTGCTTTCAAGCATGAATCAGGGGCTTCACACTTATCAACTGGCTTTGATTGTGGGTCACGCAGGTTGGTTGCAATGCCCTAGTATAAACGATACCTGGAACACAAGCCAGTCCTCAGGATGCATTCTAACTCAAGAGTACGATCACGTTGTGCCTGACCAATGTTTCCATCTTGGGTAATAGCACAGTCCTAAGCGATATGGAGTGGAGTTGGCATATGAGCTGGTCTGTGGTTTTGCTTCCAACAGTTTCTACCGCACGCAGATGCTCGGTGGATACAATGTTGCGCGCTGGGGAAAACCCCAGGAATAATCCACAGCAGGCAGGCAAGCAAAGTATAAATAAGGGGGGGATTGGTTAGCTGCCTGCAACTCTTGCTTGTACCCGAATAAGGTTTTGCCTGCAACGCGGCCTTGTACTGCTTGAGGCGACGTGACATTCATGCACAAGGCACAGGTGCTGGCAGGTTTCTGCGGGCACCCACAGTGCAGCGTTGCATTCTTGAAACCGTTGCTTGACCCTTTCCCTAAAATCAGGAAGATTCGCTTACACCTCTTATGGCTTATAATAGCCGTCTCCTGGGATAACAATAGCAATACTGAGAAGAATGAAAATAAAACGCATCATAGGCTGAAGAAATTAAACGCTCGGCACGTCTTTTCTTCAGCCTTACATGACTATATATCTATATATGTATACATCCATATATTTGGGTAGAAATCCATAAAAATATATATCGATATATATTTATATAGATATTTATCTATACACAGAAACAGACAGATAGATAGATAGATAGATAGATAGATAGATAGATAGATAGATAGATAGATTGATAGAAAGACTGTATGCAATAACCCTGGATGTCTGACAGTTGAAGCAGACTGGTGATGTCATTAAGGCTCTATTATGACACGTACAGCTTGGAACCATAACTACTACAGCCCGGCAGCCATTTATAGCCAGTCTCCATTGGAGATGGAAGTGGGCAGAAATGTACTGGCCTATCTTCCCAAGACGCCACAGCAGCCGGACAAATTGTATGTTCGACAGAATGGCTGTTTTATTCAGCCCATAAGGGTGACTACCCACTACAGGTTTTTTTTTTTTCACTGCGAAATTCGTAGCAGTTTTTTTACTGCAGGGGTCTATGGGAATTGTAATGTTAAAATCGAAATCACGCAAATTCGCAATTTACCGCGAAATCGCGATTTTAACATTACAAGTCCCATAGACTCCTGCAGAAAAAAAACCGCTGCGAATTTCGCAGTGAAAAAAAACTGTAGTGGGTAGTCATCCTAAGGGGGAAACGGCGGCCTACAAAATCTGATTGGTCGCTGCTGCCACCATTTATGAAAAGGTCGGCTCAGTTCTTCCATGGATAAGAATAAGGTCGGTACATAGGCAGGCAGGTAGGTTCAGTTTTTGTAGGTTGAGGAATGCTTATGGGCAAGGCCATATGTCTGAACGCTGGCGCATGAAATGGCAGAGAGGCCCGGCCCTGTGCATTCACTGATTATTGCCGTCAGCTGCTGTCTGCTTTCAAGCATGAATCAGGGGCTTCACACTTATCAACTGGCTTTGATTGTGGGTCACGCAGGTTGGTTGCAATGCCCTAGTATAAACGATACCTGGAACACAAGCCAGTCCTCAGGATGCATTCTAACTCAAGAGCACGATCACGTTGTGCCTGACCAATGTTTCCATCTTGGGTAGTAGCACAGTCCTAAGCGATATGGAGTGGAGTTGGCATATGAGCTGGTCTGTGGTTTTGCTTCCAACAGTTTCTACCGCACGCAGATGCTCAGTGGATACAATGTTGCGCGCTGGGGAAAACCCCAGGAATAATCCACAGCAGGCAGGCAAGCAAAGTATAAATAAGGGGGGGATTGGTTAGCTGCCTGCAACTCTTGCTTGTACCCGAATAAGGTTTTGCCTGCAACGCGGCCTTGTACTGCTTGAGGCGACGTGACATTCATGCACAAGGCACAGGTGCTGACAGGTTTCTGCGGGCACCCACAGTGCAGCGTTGCATTCTTGAAACCGTTGCTTGACCCTTTCCCTAAAATCAGGAAGATTCGCTTACACCTCTTATGGCTTATAATAGCCGTCTCCTGGGATAACAATAGCAATACTGAGAAGAATGAAAATAAAACGCATCATAGGCTGAAGAAATTAAACGCTCGGCACGTCTTTTCTTCAGCCTTACATGACTATATATCTATATATGTATACATCCATATATTTGGGTAGAAATCCATAAAAATATATATCGATATATATTTATATAGATATTTATCTATACACAGAAACAGACAGATAGATAGATAGATAGATAGATAGATAGATAGATAGATAGATAGATAGATAGATAGATAGATTGATAGAAAGACTGTATGCAATAACCCTGGATGTCTGACAGTTGAAGCAGACTGGTGATGTCATTAAGGCTCTATTATGACACGTACAGCTTGGAACCATAACTACTACAGCCCGGCAGCCATTTATAGCCAGTCTCCATTGGAGATGGAAGTGGGCAGAAATGTACTGGCCTATCTTCCCAAGACGCCACAGCAGCCGGACAAATTGTATGTTCGACAGAATGGCTGTTTTATTCAGCCCATAAGGGTGACTACCCACTACAGGTTTTTTTTTTTTCACTGCGAAATTCGTAGCAGTTTTTTTACTGCAGGGGTCTATGGGAATTGTAATGTTAAAATCGAAATCACGCAAATTCGCAATTTACCGCGAAATCGCGATTTTAACATTACAAGTCCCATAGACTCCTGCAGAAAAAAAACCGCTGCGAATTTCGCAGTGAAAAAAAACTGTAGTGGGTAGTCATCCTAAGGGGGAAACGGCGGCCTACAAAATCTGATTGGTCGCTGCTGCCACCATTTATGAAAAGGTCGGCTCAGTTCTTCCATGGATAAGAATAAGGTCGGTACATAGGCAGGCAGGTAGGTTCAGTTTTTGTAGGTTGAGGAATGCTTATGGGCAAGGCCATATGTCTGAACGCTGGCGCATGAAATGGCAGAGAGGCCCGGCCCTGTGCATTCACTGATTATTGCCGTCAGCTGCTGTCTGCTTTCAAGCATGAATCAGGGGCTTCACACTTATCAACTGGCTTTGATTGTGGGTCACGCAGGTTGGTTGCAATGCCCTAGTATAAAACCTGGAACACAAGCCAGTCCTCAGGATGCATTCTAACTCAAGAGCACGATCACGTTGTGCCTGACCAATGTTTCCATCTTGGGTAATAGCACAGTCCTAAGCGATATGGAGTGGAGTTGGCATATGAGCTGGTCTGTGGTTTTGCTTCCAACAGTTTCTACCGCACGCAGATGCTCGGTGGATACAATGTTGCGCGCTGGGGAAAACCCCAGGAATAATCCACAGCAGGCAGGCAAGCAAAGTATAAATAAGGGGGGGATTGGTTAGCTGCCTGCAACTCTTGCTTGTACCCGAATAAGGTTTTGCCTGCAACGCGGCCTTGTACTGCTTGAGGCGACGTGACATTCATGCACAAGGCACAGGTGCTGGCAGGTTTCTGCGGGCACCCACAGTGCAGCGTTGCATTCTTGAAACCGTTGCTTGACCCTTTCCCTAAAATCAGGAAGATTCGCTTACACCTCTTATGGCTTATAATAGCCGTCTCCTGGGATAACAATAGCAATACTGAGAAGAATGAAAATAAAACGCATCATAGGCTGAAGAAATTAAACGCTCGGCACGTCTTTTCTTCAGCCTTACATGACTATATATCTATATATGTATACATCCATATATTTGGGTAGAAATCCATAAAAATATATATCGATATATATTTATATAGATATTTATCTATACACAGAAACAGACAGATAGATAGATAGATAGATAGATAGATAGATAGATAGATAGATAGATAGATAGATTGATAGAAAGACTGTATGCAATAACCCTGGATGTCTGACAGTTGAAGCAGACTGGTGATGTCATTAAGGCTCTATTATGACACGTACAGCTTGGAACCATAACTACTACAGCCCGGCAGCCATTTATAGCCAGTCTCCATTGGAGATGGAAGTGGGCAGAAATGTACTGGCCTATCTTCCCAAGACGCCACAGCAGCCGGACAAATTGTATGTTCGACAGAATGGCTGTTTTATTCAGCCCATAAGGGTGACTACCCACTACAGGTTTTTTTTTTTTCACTGCGAAATTCGTAGCAGTTTTTTTACTGCAGGGGTCTATGGGAATTGTAATGTTAAAATCGAAATCACGCAAATTCGCAATTTACCGCGAAATCGCGATTTTAACATTACAAGTCCCATAGACTCCTGCAGAAAAAAAACCGCTGCGAATTTCGCAGTGAAAAAAAACTGTAGTGGGTAGTCATCCTAAGGGGGAAACGGCGGCCTACAAAATCTGATTGGTCGCTGCTGCCACCATTTATGAAAAGGTCGGCTCAGTTCTTCCATGGATAAGAATAAGGTCGGTACATAGGCAGGCAGGTAGGTTCAGTTTTTGTAGGTTGAGGAATGCTTATGGGCAAGGCCATATGTCTGAACGCTGGCGCATGAAATGGCAGAGAGGCCCGGCCCTGTGCATTCACTGATTATTGCCGTCAGCTGCTGTCTGCTTTCAAGCATGAATCAGGGGCTTCACACTTATCAACTGGCTTTGATTGTGGGTCACGCAGGTTGGTTGCAATGCCCTAGTATAAACGATACCTGGAACACAAGCCAGTCCTCAGGATGCATTCTAACTCAAGAGCACGATCACGTTGTGCCTGACCAATGTTTCCATCTTGGGTAGTAGCACAGTCCTAAGCGATATGGAGTGGAGTTGGCATATGAGCTGGTCTGTGGTTTTGCTTCCAACAGTTTCTACCGCACGCAGATGCTCAGTGGATACAATGTTGCGCGCTGGGGAAAACCCCAGGAATAATCCACAGCAGGCAGGCAAGCAAAGTATAAATAAGGGGGGGATTGGTTAGCTGCCTGCAACTCTTGCTTGTACCCGAATAAGGTTTTGCCTGCAACGCGGCCTTGTACTGCTTGAGGCGACGTGACATTCATGCACAAGGCACAGGTGCTGACAGGTTTCTGCGGGCACCCACAGTGCAGCGTTGCATTCTTGAAACCGTTGCTTGACCCTTTCCCTAAAATCAGGAAGATTCGCTTACACCTCTTATGGCTTATAATAGCCGTCTCCTGGGATAACAATAGCAATACTGAGAAGAATGAAAATAAAACGCATCATAGGCTGAAGAAATTAAACGCTCGGCACGTCTTTTCTTCAGCCTTACATGACTATATATCTATATATGTATACATCCATATATTTGGGTAGAAATCCATAAAAATATATATCGATATATATTTATATAGATATTTATCTATACACAGAAACAGACAGATAGATAGATAGATAGATAGATAGATAGATAGATAGATAGATAGATAGATTGATAGAAAGACTGTATGCAATAACCCTGGATGTCTGACAGTTGAAGCAGACTGGTGATGTCATTAAGGCTCTATTATGACACGTACAGCTTGGAACCATAACTACTACAGCCCGGCAGCCATTTATAGCCAGTCTCCATTGGAGATGGAAGTGGGCAGAAATGTACTGGCCTATCTTCCCAAGACGCCACAGCAGCCGGACAAATTGTATGTTCGACAGAATGGCTGTTTTATTCAGCCCATAAGGGTGACTACCCACTACAGGTTTTTTTTTTTTCACTGCGAAATTCGTAGCAGTTTTTTTACTGCAGGGGTCTATGGGAATTGTAATGTTAAAATCGAAATCACGCAAATTCGCAATTTACCGCGAAATCGCGATTTTAACATTACAAGTCCCATAGACTCCTGCAGAAAAAAAACCGCTGCGAATTTCGCAGTGAAAAAAAACTGTAGTGGGTAGTCATCCTAAGGGGGAAACGGCGGCCTACAAAATCTGATTGGTCGCTGCTGCCACCATTTATGAAAAGGTCGGCTCAGTTCTTCCATGGATAAGAATAAGGTCGGTACATAGGCAGGCAGGTAGGTTCAGTTTTTGTAGGTTGAGGAATGCTTATGGGCAAGGCCATATGTCTGAACGCTGGCGCATGAAATGGCAGAGAGGCCCGGCCCTGTGCATTCACTGATTATTGCCGTCAGCTGCTGTCTGCTTTCAAGCATGAATCAGGGGCTTCACACTTATCAACTGGCTTTGATTGTGGGTCACGCAGGTTGGTTGCAATGCCCTAGTATAAACGATACCTGGAACACAAGCCAGTCCTCAGGATGCATTCTAACTCAAGAGCACGATCACGTTGTGCCTGACCAATGTTTCCATCTTGGGTAGTAGCACAGTCCTAAGCGATATGGAGTGGAGTTGGCATATGAGCTGGTCTGTGGTTTTGCTTCCAACAGTTTCTACCGCACGCAGATGCTCAGTGGATACAATGTTGCGCGCTGGGGAAAACCCCAGGAATAATCCACAGCAGGCAGGCAAGCAAAGTATAAATAAGGGGGGGATTGGTTAGCTGCCTGCAACTCTTGCTTGTACCCGAATAAGGTTTTGCCTGCAACGCGGCCTTGTACTGCTTGAGGCGACGTGACATTCATGCACAAGGCACAGGTGCTGACAGGTTTCTGCGGGCACCCACAGTGCAGCGTTGCATTCTTGAAACCGTTGCTTGACCCTTTCCCTAAAATCAGGAAGATTCGCTTACACCTCTTATGGCTTATAATAGCCGTCTCCTGGGATAACAATAGCAATACTGAGAAGAATGAAAATAAAACGCATCATAGGCTGAAGAAATTAAACGCTCGGCACGTCTTTTCTTCAGCCTTACATGACTATATATCTATATATGTATACATCCATATATTTGGGTAGAAATCCATAAAAATATATATCGATATATATTTATATAGATATTTATCTATACACAGAAACAGACAGATAGATAGATAGATAGATAGATAGATAGATAGATAGATAGATAGATTGATAGAAAGACTGTATGCAATAACCCTGGATGTCTGACAGTTGAAGCTGACTGGTGATGTCATTAAGACTCTATTATGACACGTACAGCTTGGAAGCATAAATACTACAGCACGGCAGCCATTTATAGCCAGTCTCCATTGGAGATGGAAGTGGGCAGAAATGTACTGGCCTATCTTCCCAAGACGCCACAGCAGCCGGACAAATTGTATGTTCGACAGAATGGCTGTTTTATTCAGCCCATAAGGGTGACTACCCACTACAGGTTTTTTTTTTTTCACTGCGAAATTCGTAGCAGTTTTTTTTCTGCAGGGGTCTATGGGAATTGTAATGTTAAAATCGAAATCACGCAAATTCGCAATTTACCGCGAAATCGCGATTTTAACATTACAAGTCCCATAGACTCCTGCAGAAAAAAAACCGCTGCGAATTTCGCAGTGAAAAAAAACTGTAGTGGGTAGTCATCCTAAGGGGGAAACGGCGGCCTACAAAATCTGATTGGTCGCTGCTGCCACCATTTATGAAAAGGTCGGCTCAGTTCTTCCATGGATAAGAATAAGGTCGGTACATAGGCAGGCAGGTAGGTTCAGTTTTTGTAGGTTGAGGAATGCTTATGGGCAAGGCCATATGTCTGAACGCTGGCGCATGAAATGGCAGAGAGGCCCGGCCCTGTGCATTCACTGATTATTGCCGTCAGCTGCTGTCTGCTTTCAAGCATGAATCAGGGGCTTCACACTTATCAACTGGCTTTGATTGTGGGTCACGCAGGTTGGTTGCAATGCCCTAGTATAAACGATACCTGGAACACAAGCCAGTCCTCAGGATGCATTCTAACTCAAGAGCACGATCACGTTGTGCCTGACCAATGTTTCCATCTTGGGTAGTAGCACAGTCCTAAGCGATATGGAGTGGAGTTGGCATATGAGCTGGTCTGTGGTTTTGCTTCCAACAGTTTCTACCGCACGCAGATGCTCAGTGGATACAATGTTGCGCGCTGGGGAAAACCCCAGGAATAATCCACAGCAGGCAGGCAAGCAAAGTATAAATAAGGGGGGGATTGGTTAGCTGCCTGCAACTCTTGCTTGTACCCGAATAAGGTTTTGCCTGCAACGCGGCCTTGTACTGCTTGAGGCGACGTGACATTCATGCACAAGGCACAGGTGCTGACAGGTTTCTGCGGGCACCCACAGTGCAGCGTTGCATTCTTGAAACCGTTGCTTGACCCTTTCCCTAAAATCAGGAAGATTCGCTTACACCTCTTATGGCTTATAATAGCCGTCTCCTGGGATAACAATAGCAATACTGAGAAGAATGAAAATAAAACGCATCATAGGCTGAAGAAATTAAACGCTCGGCACGTCTTTTCTTCAGCCTTACATGACTATATATCTATATATGTATACATCCATATATTTGGGTAGAAATCCATAAAAATATATATCGATATATATTTATATAGATATTTATCTATACACAGAAACAGACAGATAGATAGATAGATAGATAGATAGATAGATAGATAGATAGATAGATAGATAGATAGATAGATAGATAGATAGATAGATAGATTGATAGAAAGACTGTATGCAATAACCCTGGATGTCTGACAGTTGAAGCAGACTGGTGATGTCATTAAGGCTCTATTATGACACGTACAGCTTGGAACCATAACTACTACAGCCCGGCAGCCATTTATAGCCAGTCTCCATTGGAGATGGAAGTGGGCAGAAATGTACTGGCCTATCTTCCCAAGACGCCACAGCAGCCGGACAAATTGTATGTTCGACAGAATGGCTGTTTTATTCAGCCCATAAGGGTGACTACCCACTACAGGTTTTTTTTTTTCACTGCGAAATTCGTAGCAGTTTTTTTTCTGCAGGGGTCTATGGGAATTGTAATGTTAAAATCGAAATCACGCAAATTCGCAATTTACCGCGAAATCGCGATTTTAACATTACAAGTCCCATAGACTCCTGCAGAAAAAAAACCGCTGCGAATTTCGCAGTGAAAAAAAACTGTAGTGGGTAGTCATCCTAAGGGGGAAACGGCGGCCTACAAAATCTGATTGGTCGCTGCTGCCACCATTTATGAAAAGGTCGGCTCAGTTCTTCCATGGATAAGAATAAGGTCGGTACATAGGCAGGCAGGTAGGTTCAGTTTTTGTAGGTTGAGGAATGCTTATGGGCAAGGCCTTATGTCTGAACGCTGGCGCATGAAATGGCAGAGAGGCCCGGCCCTGTGCATTCACTGATTATTGCCGTCAGCTGCTGTCTGCTTTCAAGCATGAATCAGGGACTTCACACTTATCAACTGGCTTTGATTGTGGGTCACGCAGGTTGGTTGCAATGCCCTAGTATAAACGATACCTGGAACACAAGCCAGTCCTCAGGATGCATTCTAACTCAAGAGTACGATCACGTTGTGCCTGACCAATGTTTCCATCTTGGGTAATAGCACAGTCCTAAGCGATATGGAGTGGAGTTGGCATATGAGCTGGTCTGTGGTTTTGCTTCCAACAGTTTCTACCGCACGCAGATGCTCGGTGGATACAATGTTGCGCGCTGGGGAAAACCCCAGGAATAATCCACAGCAGGCAGGCAAGCAAAGTATAAATAAGGGGGGGATTGGTTAGCTGCCTGCAACTCTTGCTTGTACCCGAATAAGGTTTTGCCTGCAACGCGGCCTTGTACTGCTTGAGGCGACGTGACATTCATGCACAAGGCACAGGTGCTGGCAGGTTTCTGCGGGCACCCACAGTGCAGCGTTGCATTCTTGAAACCGTTGCTTGACCCTTTCCCTAAAATCAGGAAGATTCGCTTACACCTCTTATGGCTTATAATAGCCGTCTCCTGGGATAACAATAGCAATACTGAGAAGAATGAAAATAAAACGCATCATAGGCTGAAGAAATTAAACGCTCGGCACGTCTTTTCTTCAGCCTTACATGACTATATATCTATATATGTATACATCCATATATTTGGGTAGAAATCCATAAAAATATATATCGATATATATTTATATAGATATTTATCTATACACAGAAACAGACAGATAGATAGATAGATAGATAGATAGATAGATAGATAGATAGATTGATAGAAAGACTGTATGCAATAACCCTGGATGTCTGACAGTTGAAGCTGACTGGTGATGTCATTAAGACTCTATTATGACACGTACAGCTTGGAAGCATAAATACTACAGCACGGCAGCCATTTATAGCCAGTCTCCATTGGAGATGGAAGTGGGCAGGAATGTACTGGCCTATCTTCCCAAGACGCCACAGCAGCCGGACAAATTGTATGTTCGACAGAATGGCTGTTTTATTCAGCCCATAAGGGTGACTACCCACTACAGGTTTTTTTTTTTTCACTGCGAAATTCGTAGCAGTTTTTTTTCTGCAGGGGTCTATGGGAATTGTAATGTTAAAATCGAAATCACGCAAATTCGCAATTTACCGCGAAATCGCGATTTTAACATTACAAGTCCCATAGACTCCTGCAGAAAAAAAACCGCTGCGAATTTCGCAGTGAAAAAAAACTGTAGTGGGTAGTCATCCTAAGGGGGAAACGGCGGCCTACAAAATCTGATTGGTCGCTGCTGCCACCATTTATGAAAAGGTCGGCTCAGTTCTTCCATGGATAAGAATAAGGTCGGTACATAGGCAGGCAGGTAGGTTCAGTTTTTGTAGGTTGAGGAATGCTTATGGGCAAGGCCATATGTCTGAACGCTGGCGCATGAAATGGCAGAGAGGCCCGGCCCTGTGCATTCACTGATTATTGCCGTCAGCTGCTGTCTGCTTTCAAGCATGAATCAGGGGCTTCACACTTATCAACTGGCTTTGATTGTGGGTCACGCAGGTTGGTTGCAATGCCCTAGTATAAACGATACCTGGAACACAAGCCAGTCCTCAGGATGCATTCTAACTCAAGAGCACGATCACGTTGTGCCTGACCAATGTTTCCATCTTGGGTAGTAGCACAGTCCTAAGCGATATGGAGTGGAGTTGGCATATGAGCTGGTCTGTGGTTTTGCTTCCAACAGTTTCTACCGCACGCAGATGCTCAGTGGATACAATGTTGCGCGCTGGGGAAAACCCCAGGAATAATCCACAGCAGGCAGGCAAGCAAAGTATAAATAAGGGGGGGATTGGTTAGCTGCCTGCAACTCTTGCTTGTACCCGAATAAGGTTTTGCCTGCAACGCGGCCTTGTACTGCTTGAGGCGACGTGACATTCATGCACAAGGCACAGGTGCTGACAGGTTTCTGCGGGCACCCACAGTGCAGCGTTGCATTCTTGAAACCGTTGCTTGACCCTTTCCCTAAAATCAGGAAGATTCGCTTACACCTCTTATGGCTTATAATAGCCGTCTCCTGGGATAACAATAGCAATACTGAGAAGAATGAAAATAAAACGCATCATAGGCTGAAGAAATTAAACGCTCGGCACGTCTTTTCTTCAGCCTTACATGACTATATATCTATATATGTATACATCCATATATTTGGGTAGAAATCCATAAAAATATATATCGATATATATTTATATAGATATTTATCTATACACAGAAACAGACAGATAGATAGATAGATAGATAGATAGATAGATAGATTGATAGAAAGACTGTATGCAATAACCCTGGATGTCTGACAGTTGAAGCAGACTGGTGATGTCATTAAGGCTCTATTATGACACGTACAGCTTGGAACCATAACTACTACAGCCCGGCAGCCATTTATAGCCAGTCTCCATTGGAGATGGAAGTGGGCAGAAATGTACTGGCCTATCTTCCCAAGACGCCACAGCAGCCGGACAAATTGTATGTTCGACAGAATGGCTGTTTTATTCAGCCCATAAGGGTGACTACCCACTACAGGTTTTTTTTTTTCACTGCGAAATTCGTAGCAGTTTTTTTTCTGCAGGGGTCTATGGGAATTGTAATGTTAAAATCGAAATCACGCAAATTCGCAATTTACCGCGAAATCGCGATTTTAACATTACAAGTCCCATAGACTCCTGCAGAAAAAAAACCGCTGCGAATTTCGCAGTGAAAAAAAACTGTAGTGGGTAGTCATCCTAAGGGGGAAACGGCGGCCTACAAAATCTGATTGGTCGCTGCTGCCACCATTTATGAAAAGGTCGGCTCAGTTCTTCCATGGATAAGAATAAGGTCGGTACATAGGCAGGCAGGTAGGTTCAGTTTTTGTAGGTTGAGGAATGCTTATGGGCAAGGCCTTATGTCTGAACGCTGGCGCATGAAATGGCAGAGAGGCCCGGCCCTGTGCATTCACTGATTATTGCCGTCAGCTGCTGTCTGCTTTCAAGCATGAATCAGGGGCTTCACACTTATCAACTGGCTTTGATTGTGGGTCACGCAGGTTGGTTGCAATGCCCTAGTATAAACGATACCTGGAACACAAGCCAGTCCTCAGGATGCATTCTAACTCAAGAGTACGATCACGTTGTGCCTGACCAATGTTTCCATCTTGGGTAATAGCACAGTCCTAAGCGATATGGAGTGGAGTTGGCATATGAGCTGGTCTGTGGTTTTGCTTCCAACAGTTTCTACCGCACGCAGATGCTCGGTGGATACAATGTTGCGCGCTGGGGAAAACCCCAGGAATAATCCACAGCAGGCAGGCAAGCAAAGTATAAATAAGGGGGGGATTGGTTAGCTGCCTGCAACTCTTGCTTGTACCCGAATAAGGTTTTGCCTGCAACGCGGCCTTGTACTGCTTGAGGCGACGTGACATTCATGCACAAGGCACAGGTGCTGGCAGGTTTCTGCGGGCACCCACAGTGCAGCGTTGCATTCTTGAAACCGTTGCTTGACCCTTTCCCTAAAATCAGGAAGATTCGCTTACACCTCTTATGGCTTATAATAGCCGTCTCCTGGGATAACAATAGCAATACTGAGAAGAATGAAAATAAAACGCATCATAGGCTGAAGAAATTAAACGCTCGGCACGTCTTTTCTTCAGCCTTACATGACTATATATCTATATATGTATACATCCATATATTTGGGTAGAAATCCATAAAAATATATATCGATATATATTTATATAGATATTTATCTATACACAGAAACAGACAGATAGATAGATAGATAGATAGATAGATAGATAGATAGATAGATAGATAGATTGATAGAAAGACTGTATGCAATAACCCTGGATGTCTGACAGTTGAAGCAGACTGGTGATGTCATTAAGGCTCTATTATGACACGTACAGCTTGGAACCATAACTACTACAGCCCGGCAGCCATTTATAGCCAGTCTCCATTGGAGATGGAAGTGGGCAGAAATGTACTGGCCTATCTTCCCAAGACGCCACAGCAGCCGGACAAATTGTATGTTCGACAGAATGGCTGTTTTATTCAGCCCATAAGGGTGACTACCCACTACAGGTTTTTTTTTTTTCACTGCGAAATTCGTAGCAGTTTTTTTACTGCAGGGGTCTATGGGAATTGTAATGTTAAAATCGAAATCACGCAAATTCGCAATTTACCGCGAAATCGCGATTTTAACATTACAAGTCCCATAGACTCCTGCAGAAAAAAAACCGCTGCGAATTTCGCAGTGAAAAAAAACTGTAGTGGGTAGTCATCCTAAGGGGGAAACGGCGGCCTACAAAATCTGATTGGTCGCTGCTGCCACCATTTATGAAAAGGTCGGCTCAGTTCTTCCATGGATAAGAATAAGGTCGGTACATAGGCAGGCAGGTAGGTTCAGTTTTTGTAGGTTGAGGAATGCTTATGGGCAAGGCCATATGTCTGAACGCTGGCGCATGAAATGGCAGAGAGGCCCGGCCCTGTGCATTCACTGATTATTGCCGTCAGCTGCTGTCTGCTTTCAAGCATGAATCAGGGGCTTCACACTTATCAACTGGCTTTGATTGTGGGTCACGCAGGTTGGTTGCAATGCCCTAGTATAAACGATACCTGGAACACAAGCCAGTCCTCAGGATGCATTCTAACTCAAGAGCACGATCACGTTGTGCCTGACCAATGTTTCCATCTTGGGTAGTAGCACAGTCCTAAGCGATATGGAGTGGAGTTGGCATATGAGCTGGTCTGTGGTTTTGCTTCCAACAGTTTCTACCGCACGCAGATGCTCAGTGGATACAATGTTGCGCGCTGGGGAAAACCCCAGGAATAATCCACAGCAGGCAGGCAAGCAAAGTATAAATAAGGGGGGGATTGGTTAGCTGCCTGCAACTCTTGCTTGTACCCGAATAAGGTTTTGCCTGCAACGCGGCCTTGTACTGCTTGAGGCGACGTGACATTCATGCACAAGGCACAGGTGCTGACAGGTTTCTGCGGGCACCCACAGTGCAGCGTTGCATTCTTGAAACCGTTGCTTGACCCTTTCCCTAAAATCAGGAAGATTCGCTTACACCTCTTATGGCTTATAATAGCCGTCTCCTGGGATAACAATAGCAATACTGAGAAGAATGAAAATAAAACGCATCATAGGCTGAAGAAATTAAACGCTCGGCACGTCTTTTCTTCAGCCTTACATGACTATATATCTATATATGTATACATCCATATATTTGGGTAGAAATCCATAAAAATATATATCGATATATATTTATATAGATATTTATCTATACACAGAAACAGACAGATAGATAGATAGATAGATAGATAGATAGATAGATTGATAGAAAGACTGTATGCAATAACCCTGGATGTCTGACAGTTGAAGCAGACTGGTGATGTCATTAAGGCTCTATTATGACACGTACAGCTTGGAACCATAACTACTACAGCCCGGCAGCCATTTATAGCCAGTCTCCATTGGAGATGGAAGTGGGCAGAAATGTACTGGCCTATCTTCCCAAGACGCCACAGCAGCCGGACAAATTGTATGTTCCACAGAATGGCTGTTTTATTCAGCCCATAAGGGTGACTACCCACTACAGGTTTTTTTTTTTCACTGCGAAATTCGTAGCAGTTTTTTTTCTGCAGGGGTCTATGGGAATTGTAATGTTAAAATCGAAATCACGCAAATTCGCAATTTACCGCGAAATCGCGATTTTAACATTACAAGTCCCATAGACTCCTGCAGAAAAAAAACCGCTGCGAATTTCGCAGTGAAAAAAAACTGTAGTGGGTAGTCATCCTAAGGGGGAAACGGCGGCCTACAAAATCTGATTGGTCGCTGCTGCCACCATTTATGAAAAGGTCGGCTCAGTTCTTCCATGGATAAGAATAAGGTCGGTACATAGGCAGGCAGGTAGGTTCAGTTTTTGTAGGTTGAGGAATGCTTATGGGCAAGGCCTTATGTCTGAACGCTGGCGCATGAAATGGCAGAGAGGCCCGGCCCTGTGCATTCACTGATTATTGCCGTCAGCTGCTGTCTGCTTTCAAGCATGAATCAGGGGCTTCACACTTATCAACTGGCTTTGATTGTGGGTCACGCAGGTTGGTTGCAATGCCCTAGTATAAACGATACCTGGAACACAAGCCAGTCCTCAGGATGCATTCTAACTCAAGAGTACGATCACGTTGTGCCTGACCAATGTTTCCATCTTGGGTAATAGCACAGTCCTAAGCGATATGGAGTGGAGTTGGCATATGAGCTGGTCTGTGGTTTTGCTTCCAACAGTTTCTACCGCACGCAGATGCTCGGTGGATACAATGTTGCGCGCTGGGGAAAACCCCAGGAATAATCCACAGCAGGCAGGCAAGCAAAGTATAAATAAGGGGGGGATTGGTTAGCTGCCTGCAACTCTTGCTTGTACCCGAATAAGGTTTTGCCTGCAACGCGGCCTTGTACTGCTTGAGGCGACGTGACATTCATGCACAAGGCACAGGTGCTGGCAGGTTTCTGCGGGCACCCACAGTGCAGCGTTGCATTCTTGAAACCGTTGCTTGACCCTTTCCCTAAAATCAGGAAGATTCGCTTACACCTCTTATGGCTTATAATAGCCGTCTCCTGGGATAACAATAGCAATACTGAGAAGAATGAAAATAAAACGCATCATAGGCTGAAGAAATTAAACGCTCGGCACGTCTTTTCTTCAGCCTTACATGACTATATATCTATATATGTATACATCCATATATTTGGGTAGAAATCCATAAAAATATATATCGATATATATTTATATAGATATTTATCTATACACAGAAACAGACAGATAGATAGATAGATAGATAGATAGATAGATAGATAGATAGATTGATAGAAAGACTGTATGCAATAACCCTGGATGTCTGACAGTTGAAGCAGACTGGTGATGTCATTAAGGCTCTATTATGACACGTACAGCTTGGAACCATAACTACTACAGCCCGGCAGCCATTTATAGCCAGTCTCCATTGGAGATGGAAGTGGGCAGAAATGTACTGGCCTATCTTCCCAAGACGCCACAGCAGCCGGACAAATTGTATGTTCGACAGAATGGCTGTTTTATTCAGCCCATAAGGGTGACTACCCACTACAGGTTTTTTTTTCACTGCGAAATTCGTAGCAGTTTTTTTTCTGCAGGGGTCTATGGGACTTGTAATGTTAAAATCGAAATCACGCAAAATCGCAATTTACCGCAAAATCGCGATTTTAACATTACAAGTCCCATAGACCCCTGCAGAAAAAAAAAAAAGCTGCGAATTTCGCAGTGAAAAAAAACTGTAGTGAGTAGTCACCCTAAGGGGGAAACGGCGGCCTACAAAATCTGATTGGTCGCTGCTGCCACCATTTATGAAAAGGTCGGCTCAGTTCTTCCATGGATAAGAATAAGGTAGGTACATAGGCAGGCAGGTAGGTTCAGTTTTTGTAGGTTGAGGAATGCTTATGGGCAAGGCCTTATGTCTGAACGCTGGCGCATGAAATGGCACAGAGGCCCGGCCCTGTGCATTCACTGATTATTGCCGTCAGCTGCTGTCTGCTTTCAAGCATGAATCAGGGGCTTGACACTTATCAACTGGCTTTGATTGTGGGTCACGCAGGTTGGTTGCAATGCCCTAGTATAAACGATACCTGGAACACAAGCCAGTCCTCAGGATGCATTCTAACTCAAGAGCACGATCACGTTGTGCCTGACCAATGTTTCCATCTTGGGTAGTAGCACAGTCCTAAGCGATATGGAGTGGAGTTGGCATATGAGCTGGTCTGTGGTTTTGCTTCCAACAGTTTCTACCGCACGCAGATGCTCAGTGGATACAATGTTGCGCGCTGGGGAAAACCCCAGGAATAATCCACAGCAGGCAGGCAAGCAAAGTATAAATAAGGGGGGGATTGGTTAGCTGCCTGCAACTCTTGCTTGTACCCGAATAAGGTTTTGCCTGCAACGCGGCCTTGTACTGCTTGAGGCGACGTGACATTCATGCACAAGGCACAGGTGCTGACAGGTTTCTGCGGGCACCCACAGTGCAGTGTTGCATTCTTGAAACCGTTGCTTGACCCTTTCCCTAAAATCAGGAAGATTCGCTTACACCTCTTATGGCTTATAATAGCCGTCTCCTGGGATAACAATAGCAATACTGAGAAGAATGAAAATAAAACGCATCATAGGCTGAAGAAATTAAACGCTCGGCACGTCTTTTCTTCAGCCTTACATGACTATATATCTATATATGTATACATCCATATATTTGGGTAGAAATCCATAAAAATATATATCGATATATATTTATATAGATATTTATCTATACACAGAAACAGACAGATAGATAGATAGATAGATAGATAGATAGATAGATAGATAGATTGATAGAAAGACTGTATGCAATAACCCTGGATGTCTGACAGTTGAAGCTGACTGGTGATGTCATTAAGACTCTATTATGACACGTACAGCTTGGAAGCATAAATACTACAGCACGGCAGCCATTTATAGCCAGTCTCCATTGGAGATGGAAGTGGGCAGAAATGTACTGGCCTATCTTCCCAAGACGCCACAGCAGCCGGACAAATTGTATGTTCGACAGAATGGCTGTTTTATTCAGCCCATAAGGGTGACTACCCACTACAGGTTTTTTTTTTTTCACTGCGAAATTCGTAGCAGTTTTTTTTCTGCAGGGGTCTATGGGAATTGTAATGTTAAAATCGAAATCACGCAAATTCGCAATTTACCGCGAAATCGCGATTTTAACATTACAAGTCCCATAGACTCCTGCAGAAAAAAAACCGCTGCGAATTTCGCAGTGAAAAAAAACTGTAGTGGGTAGTCATCCTAAGGGGGAAACGGCGGCCTACAAAATCTGATTGGTCGCTGCTGCCACCATTTATGAAAAGGTCGGCTCAGTTCTTCCATGGATAAGAATAAGGTCGGTACATAGGCAGGCAGGTAGGTTCAGTTTTTGTAGGTTGAGGAATGCTTATGGGCAAGGCCATATGTCTGAACGCTGGCGCATGAAATGGCAGAGAGGCCCGGCCCTGTGCATTCACTGATTATTGCCGTCAGCTGCTGTCTGCTTTCAAGCATGAATCAGGGGCTTCACACTTATCAACTGGCTTTGATTGTGGGTCACGCAGGTTGGTTGCAATGCCCTAGTATAAACGATACCTGGAACACAAGCCAGTCCTCAGGATGCATTCTAACTCAAGAGCACGATCACGTTGTGCCTGACCAATGTTTCCATCTTGGGTAGTAGCACAGTCCTAAGCGATATGGAGTGGAGTTGGCATATGAGCTGGTCTGTGGTTTTGCTTCCAACAGTTTCTACCGCACGCAGATGCTCAGTGGATACAATGTTGCGCGCTGGGGAAAACCCCAGGAATAATCCACAGCAGGCAGGCAAGCAAAGTATAAATAAGGGGGGGATTGGTTAGCTGCCTGCAACTCTTGCTTGTACCCGAATAAGGTTTTGCCTGCAACGCGGCCTTGTACTGCTTGAGGCGACGTGACATTCATGCACAAGGCACAGGTGCTGACAGGTTTCTGCGGGCACCCACAGTGCAGCGTTGCATTCTTGAAACCGTTGCTTGACCCTTTCCCTAAAATCAGGAAGATTCGCTTACACCTCTTATGGCTTATAATAGCCGTCTCCTGGGATAACAATAGCAATACTGAGAAGAATGAAAATAAAACGCATCATAGGCTGAAGAAATTAAACGCTCGGCACGTCTTTTCTTCAGCCTTACATGACTATATATCTATATATGTATACATCCATATATTTGGGTAGAAATCCATAAAAATATATATCGATATATATTTATATAGATATTTATCTATACACAGAAACAGACAGATAGATAGATAGATAGATAGATAGATAGATAGATAGATAGATAGATAGATAGATTGATAGAAAGACTGTATGCAATAACCCTGGATGTCTGACAGTTGAAGCAGACTGGTGATGTCATTAAGGCTCTATTATGACACGTACAGCTTGGAACCATAACTACTACAGCCCGGCAGCCATTTATAGCCAGTCTCCATTGGAGATGGAAGTGGGCAGAAATGTACTGGCCTATCTTCCCAAGACGCCACAGCAGCCGGACAAATTGTATGTTCGACAGAATGGCTGTTTTATTCAGCCCATAAGGGTGACTACCCACTACAGGTTTTTTTTTTTCACTGCGAAATTCGTAGCAGTTTTTTTTCTGCAGGGGTCTATGGGAATTGTAATGTTAAAATCGAAATCACGCAAATTCGCAATTTACCGCGAAATCGCGATTTTAACATTACAAGTCCCATAGACTCCTGCAGAAAAAAAACCGCTGCGAATTTCGCAGTGAAAAAAAACTGTAGTGGGTAGTCATCCTAAGGGGGAAACGGCGGCCTACAAAATCTGATTGGTCGCTGCTGCCACCATTTATGAAAAGGTCGGCTCAGTTCTTCCATGGATAAGAATAAGGTCGGTACATAGGCAGGCAGGTAGGTTCAGTTTTTGTAGGTTGAGGAATGCTTATGGGCAAGGCCTTATGTCTGAACGCTGGCGCATGAAATGGCAGAGAGGCCCGGCCCTGTGCATTCACTGATTATTGCCGTCAGCTGCTGTCTGCTTTCAAGCATGAATCAGGGACTTCACACTTATCAACTGGCTTTGATTGTGGGTCACGCAGGTTGGTTGCAATGCCCTAGTATAAACGATACCTGGAACACAAGCCAGTCCTCAGGATGCATTCTAACTCAAGAGTACGATCACGTTGTGCCTGACCAATGTTTCCATCTTGGGTAATAGCACAGTCCTAAGCGATATGGAGTGGAGTTGGCATATGAGCTGGTCTGTGGTTTTGCTTCCAACAGTTTCTACCGCACGCAGATGCTCGGTGGATACAATGTTGCGCGCTGGGGAAAACCCCAGGAATAATCCACAGCAGGCAGGCAAGCAAAGTATAAATAAGGGGGGGATTGGTTAGCTGCCTGCAACTCTTGCTTGTACCCGAATAAGGTTTTGCCTGCAACGCGGCCTTGTACTGCTTGAGGCGACGTGACATTCATGCACAAGGCACAGGTGCTGGCAGGTTTCTGCGGGCACCCACAGTGCAGCGTTGCATTCTTGAAACCGTTGCTTGACCCTTTCCCTAAAATCAGGAAGATTCGCTTACACCTCTTATGGCTTATAATAGCCGTCTCCTGGGATAACAATAGCAATACTGAGAAGAATGAAAATAAAACGCATCATAGGCTGAAGAAATTAAACGCTCGGCACGTCTTTTCTTCAGCCTTACATGACTATATATCTATATATGTATACATCCATATATTTGGGTAGAAATCCATAAAAATATATATCGATATATATTTATATAGATATTTATCTATACACAGAAACAGACAGATAGATAGATAGATAGATAGATAGATAGATAGATTGATAGAAAGACTGTATGCAATAACCCTGGATGTCTGACAGTTGAAGCAGACTGGTGATGTCATTAAGGCTCTATTATGACACGTACAGCTTGGAACCATAACTACTACAGCCCGGCAGCCATTTATAGCCAGTCTCCATTGGAGATGGAAGTGGGCAGAAATGTACTGGCCTATCTTCCCAAGACGCCACAGCAGCCGGACAAATTGTATGTTCGACAGAATGGCTGTTTTATTCAGCCCATAAGGGTGACTACCCACTACAGGTTTTTTTTTCACTGCGAAATTCGTAGCAGTTTTTTTTCTGCAGGGGTCTATGGGACTTGTAATGTTAAAATCGAAATCACGCAAAATCGCAATTTACCGCAAAATCGCGATTTTAACATTACAAGTCCCATAGACCCCTGCAGAAAAAAAAAAAAGCTGCGAATTTCGCAGTGAAAAAAAACTGTAGTGAGTAGTCACCCTAAGGGGGAAACGGCGGCCTACAAAATCTGATTGGTCGCTGCTGCCACCATTTATGAAAAGGTCGGCTCAGTTCTTCCATGGATAAGAATAAGGTAGGTACATAGGCAGGCAGGTAGGTTCAGTTTTTGTAGGTTGAGGAATGCTTATGGGCAAGGCCTTATGTCTGAACGCTGGCGCATGAAATGGCACAGAGGCCCGGCCCTGTGCATTCACTGATTATTGCCGTCAGCTGCTGTCTGCTTTCAAGCATGAATCAGGGGCTTGACACTTATCAACTGGCTTTGATTGTGGGTCACGCAGGTTGGTTGCAATGCCCTAGTATAAACGATACCTGGAACACAAGCCAGTCCTCAGGATGCATTCTAACTCAAGAGCACGATCACGTTGTGCCTGACCAATGTTTCCATCTTGGGTAGTAGCACAGTCCTAAGCGATATGGAGTGGAGTTGGCATATGAGCTGGTCTGTGGTTTTGCTTCCAACAGTTTCTACCGCACGCAGATGCTCAGTGGATACAATGTTGCGCGCTGGGGAAAACCCCAGGAATAATCCACAGCAGGCAGGCAAGCAAAGTATAAATAAGGGGGGGATTGGTTAGCTGCCTGCAACTCTTGCTTGTACCCGAATAAGGTTTTGCCTGCAACGCGGCCTTGTACTGCTTGAGGCGACGTGACATTCATGCACAAGGCACAGGTGCTGACAGGTTTCTGCGGGCACCCACAGTGCAGCGTTGCATTCTTGAAACCGTTGCTTGACCCTTTCCCTAAAATCAGGAAGATTCGCTTACACCTCTTATGGCTTATAATAGCCGTCTCCTGGGATAACAATAGCAATACTGAGAAGAATGAAAATAAAACGCATCATAGGCTGAAGAAATTAAACGCTCGGCACGTCTTTTCTTCAGCCTTACATGACTATATATCTATATATGTATACATCCATATATTTGGGTAGAAATCCATAAAAATATATATCGATATATATTTATATAGATATTTATCTATACACAGAAACAGACAGATAGATAGATAGATAGATAGATAGATTGATAGAAAGACTGTATGCAATAACCCTGGATGTCTGACAGTTGAAGCAGACTGGTGATGTCATTAAGGCTCTATTATGACACGTACAGCTTGGAACCATAACTACTACAGCCCGGCAGCCATTTATAGCCAGTCTCCATTGGAGATGGAAGTGGGCAGAAATGTACTGGCCTATCTTCCCAAGACGCCACAGCAGCCGGACAAATTGTATGTTCGACAGAATGGCTGTTTTATTCAGCCCATAAGGGTGACTACCCACTACAGGTTTTTTTTTTTTCACTGCGAAATTCGTAGCAGTTTTTTTTCTGCAGGGGTCTATGGGAATTGTAATGTTAAAATCGAAATCACGCAAATTCGCAATTTACCGCGAAATCGCGATTTTAACATTACAAGTCCCATAGACTCCTGCAGAAAAAAAACCGCTGCGAATTTCGCAGTGAAAAAAAACTGTAGTGGGTAGTCATCCTAAGGGGGAAACGGCGGCCTACAAAATCTGATTGGTCGCTGCTGCCACCATTTATGAAAAGGTCGGCTCAGTTCTTCCATGGATAAGAATAAGGTCGGTACATAGGCAGGCAGGTAGGTTCAGTTTTTGTAGGTTGAGGAATGCTTATGGGCAAGGCCATATGTCTGAACGCTGGCGCATGAAATGGCAGAGAGGCCCGGCCCTGTGCATTCACTGATTATTGCCGTCAGCTGCTGTCTGCTTTCAAGCATGAATCAGGGGCTTCACACTTATCAACTGGCTTTGATTGTGGGTCACGCAGGTTGGTTGCAATGCCCTAGTATAAACGATACCTGGAACACAAGCCAGTCCTCAGGATGCATTCTAACTCAAGAGCACGATCACGTTGTGCCTGACCAATGTTTCCATCTTGGGTAGTAGCACAGTCCTAAGCGATATGGAGTGGAGTTGGCATATGAGCTGGTCTGTGGTTTTGCTTCCAACAGTTTCTACCGCACGCAGATGCTCAGTGGATACAATGTTGCGCGCTGGGGAAAACCCCAGGAATAATCCACAGCAGGCAGGCAAGCAAAGTATAAATAAGGGGGGGATTGGTTAGCTGCCTGCAACTCTTGCTTGTACCCGAATAAGGTTTTGCCTGCAACGCGGCCTTGTACTGCTTGAGGCGACGTGACATTCATGCACAAGGCACAGGTGCTGACAGGTTTCTGCGGGCACCCACAGTGCAGCGTTGCATTCTTGAAACCGTTGCTTGACCCTTTCCCTAAAATCAGGAAGATTCGCTTACACCTCTTATGGCTTATAATAGCCGTCTCCTGGGATAACAATAGCAATACTGAGAAGAATGAAAATAAAACGCATCATAGGCTGAAGAAATTAAACGCTCGGCACGTCTTTTCTTCAGCCTTACATGACTATATATCTATATATGTATACATCCATATATTTGGGTAGAAATCCATAAAAATATATATCGATATATATTTATATAGATATTTATCTATACACAGAAACAGACAGATAGATAGATAGATAGATAGATAGATAGATAGATAGATAGATTGATAGAAAGACTGTATGCAATAACCCTGGATGTCTGACAGTTGAAGCAGACTGGTGATGTCATTAAGGCTCTATTATGACACGTACAGCTTGGAACCATAACTACTACAGCCCGGCAGCCATTTATAGCCAGTCTCCATTGGAGATGGAAGTGGGCAGAAATGTACTGGCCTATCTTCCCAAGACGCCACAGCAGCCGGACAAATTGTATGTTCGACAGAATGGCTGTTTTATTCAGCCCATAAGGGTGACTACCCACTACAGGTTTTTTTTTTTCACTGCGAAATTCGTAGCAGTTTTTTTTCTGCAGGGGTCTATGGGAATTGTAATGTTAAAATCGAAATCACGCAAATTCGCAATTTACCGCGAAATCGCGATTTTAACATTACAAGTCCCATAGACTCCTGCAGAAAAAAAACCGCTGCGAATTTCGCAGTGAAAAAAAACTGTAGTGGGTAGTCATCCTAAGGGGGAAACGGCGGCCTACAAAATCTGATTGGTCGCTGCTGCCACCATTTATGAAAAGGTCGGCTCAGTTCTTCCATGGATAAGAATAAGGTCGGTACATAGGCAGGCAGGTAGGTTCAGTTTTTGTAGGTTGAGGAATGCTTATGGGCAAGGCCTTATGTCTGAACGCTGGCGCATGAAATGGCAGAGAGGCCCGGCCCTGTGCATTCACTGATTATTGCCGTCAGCTGCTGTCTGCTTTCAAGCATGAATCAGGGGCTTCACACTTATCAACTGGCTTTGATTGTGGGTCACGCAGGTTGGTTGCAATGCCCTAGTATAAACGATACCTGGAACACAAGCCAGTCCTCAGGATGCATTCTAACTCAAGAGTACGATCACGTTGTGCCTGACCAATGTTTCCATCTTGGGTAATAGCACAGTCCTAAGCGATATGGAGTGGAGTTGGCATATGAGCTGGTCTGTGGTTTTGCTTCCAACAGTTTCTACCGCACGCAGATGCTCGGTGGATACAATGTTGCGCGCTGGGGAAAACCCCAGGAATAATCCACAGCAGGCAGGCAAGCAAAGTATAAATAAGGGGGGGATTGGTTAGCTGCCTGCAACTCTTGCTTGTACCCGAATAAGGTTTTGCCTGCAACGCGGCCTTGTACTGCTTGAGGCGACGTGACATTCATGCACAAGGCACAGGTGCTGGCAGGTTTCTGCGGGCACCCACAGTGCAGCGTTGCATTCTTGAAACCGTTGCTTGACCCTTTCCCTAAAATCAGGAAGATTCGCTTACACCTCTTATGGCTTATAATAGCCGTCTCCTGGGATAACAATAGCAATACTGAGAAGAATGAAAATAAAACGCATCATAGGCTGAAGAAATTAAACGCTCGGCACGTCTTTTCTTCAGCCTTACATGACTATATATCTATATATGTATACATCCATATATTTGGGTAGAAATCCATAAAAATATATATCGATATATATTTATATAGATATTTATCTATACACAGAAACAGACAGATAGATAGATAGATAGATAGATAGATAGATAGATAGATAGATAGATAGATAGATAGATAGATAGATAGATAGATAGATTGATAGAAAGACTGTATGCAATAACCCTGGATGTCTGACAGTTGAAGCAGACTGGTGATGTCATTAAGGCTCTATTATGACACGTACAGCTTGGAACCATAACTACTACAGCCCGGCAGCCATTTATAGCCAGTCTCCATTGGAGATGGAAGTGGGCAGAAATGTACTGGCCTATCTTCCCAAGACGCCACAGCAGCCGGACAAATTGTATGTTCGACAGAATGGCTGTTTTATTCAGCCCATAAGGGTGACTACCCACTACAGGTTTTTTTTTCACTGCGAAATTCGTAGCAGTTTTTTTTCTGCAGGGGTCTATGGGACTTGTAATGTTAAAATCGAAATCACGCAAAATCGCAATTTACCGCAAAATCGCGATTTTAACATTACAAGTCCCATAGACCCCTGCAGAAAAAAAAAAAAGCTGCGAATTTCGCAGTGAAAAAAAACTGTAGTGAGTAGTCACCCTAAGGGGGAAACGGCGGCCTACAAAATCTGATTGGTCGCTGCTGCCACCATTTATGAAAAGGTCGGCTCAGTTCTTCCATGGATAAGAATAAGGTAGGTACATAGGCAGGCAGGTAGGTTCAGTTTTTGTAGGTTGAGGAATGCTTATGGGCAAGGCCTTATGTCTGAACGCTGGCGCATGAAATGGCACAGAGGCCCGGCCCTGTGCATTCACTGATTATTGCCGTCAGCTGCTGTCTGCTTTCAAGCATGAATCAGGGGCTTGACACTTATCAACTGGCTTTGATTGTGGGTCACGCAGGTTGGTTGCAATGCCCTAGTATAAACGATACCTGGAACACAAGCCAGTCCTCAGGATGCATTCTAACTCAAGAGCACGATCACGTTGTGCCTGACCAATGTTTCCATCTTGGGTAGTAGCACAGTCCTAAGCGATATGGAGTGGAGTTGGCATATGAGCTGGTCTGTGGTTTTGCTTCCAACAGTTTCTACCGCACGCAGATGCTCAGTGGATACAATGTTGCGCGCTGGGGAAAACCCCAGGAATAATCCACAGCAGGCAGGCAAGCAAAGTATAAATAAGGGGGGGATTGGTTAGCTGCCTGCAACTCTTGCTTGTACCCGAATAAGGTTTTGCCTGCAACGCGGCCTTGTACTGCTTGAGGCGACGTGACATTCATGCACAAGGCACAGGTGCTGACAGGTTTCTGCGGGCACCCACAGTGCAGCGTTGCATTCTTGAAACCGTTGCTTGACCCTTTCCCTAAAATCAGGAAGATTCGCTTACACCTCTTATGGCTTATAATAGCCGTCTCCTGGGATAACAATAGCAATACTGAGAAGAATGAAAATAAAACGCATCATAGGCTGAAGAAATTAAACGCTCGGCACGTCTTTTCTTCAGCCTTACATGACTATATATCTATATATGTATACATCCATATATTTGGGTAGAAATCCATAAAAATATATATCGATATATATGCATTTCTATATATTTATATAGATATTTATCTATACACAGAAACAGATAGATAGATAGATAGATAGATAGATTGATAGAAAGACTGTATGCAATAACCCTGGATGTCTGACAGTTGAAGCTGACTGGTGATGTCATTAAGACTCTATTATGACACGTACAGCTTGGAAGCATAAATACTACAGCACGGCAGCCATTTATAGCCAGTCTCCATTGGAGATGGAAGTGGGCAGGAATGTACTGGCCTATCTTCCCAAGACGCCACAGCAGCCGGACAAATTGTATGTTCGACAGAATGGCTGTTTTATTCAGCCCATAAGGGTGACTACCCACTACAGGTTTTTTTTTTTTCACTGCGAAATTCGTAGCAGTTTTTTTTCTGCAGGGGTCTATGGGAATTGTAATGTTAAAATCGAAATCACGCAAATTCGCAATTTACCGCGAAATCGCGATTTTAACATTACAAGTCCCATAGACTCCTGCAGAAAAAAACCGCTGCGAATTTCGCAGTGAAAAAAAACTGTAGTGGGTAGTCATCCTAAGGGGGAAACGGCGGCCTACAAAATCTGATTGGTCGCTGCTGCCACCATTTATGAAAAGGTCGGCTCAGTTCTTCCATGGATAAGAATAAGGTCGGTACATAGGCAGGCAGGTAGGTTCAGTTTTTGTAGGTTGAGGAATGCTTATGGGCAAGGCCATATGTCTGAACGCTGGCGCATGAAATGGCAGAGAGGCCCGGCCCTGTGCATTCACTGATTATTGCCGTCAGCTGCTGTCTGCTTTCAAGCATGAATCAGGGGCTTCACACTTATCAACTGGCTTTGATTGTGGGTCACGCAGGTTGGTTGCAATGCCCTAGTATAAACGATACCTGGAACACAAGCCAGTCCTCAGGATGCATTCTAACTCAAGAGCACGATCACGTTGTGCCTGACCAATGTTTCCATCTTGGGTAGTAGCACAGTCCTAAGCGATATGGAGTGGAGTTGGCATATGAGCTGGTCTGTGGTTTTGCTTCCAACAGTTTCTACCGCACGCAGATGCTCAGTGGATACAATGTTGCGCGCTGGGGAAAACCCCAGGAATAATCCACAGCAGGCAGGCAAGCAAAGTATAAATAAGGGGGGGATTGGTTAGCTGCCTGCAACTCTTGCTTGTACCCGAATAAGGTTTTGCCTGCAACGCGGCCTTGTACTGCTTGAGGCGACGTGACATTCATGCACAAGGCACAGGTGCTGACAGGTTTCTGCGGGCACCCACAGTGCAGCGTTGCATTCTTGAAACCGTTGCTTGACCCTTTCCCTAAAATCAGGAAGATTCGCTTACACCTCTTATGGCTTATAATAGCCGTCTCCTGGGATAACAATAGCAATACTGAGAAGAATGAAAATAAAACGCATCATAGGCTGAAGAAATTAAACGCTCGGCACGTCTTTTCTTCAGCCTTACATGACTATATATCTATATATGTATACATCCATATATTTGGGTAGAAATCCATAAAAATATATATCGATATATATTTATATAGATATTTATCTATACACAGAAACAGACAGATAGATAGATAGATAGATAGATAGATAGATAGATAGATAGATAGATAGATTGATAGAAAGACTGTATGCAATAACCCTGGATGTCTGACAGTTGAAGCAGACTGGTGATGTCATTAAGGCTCTATTATGACACGTACAGCTTGGAACCATAACTACTACAGCCCGGCAGCCATTTATAGCCAGTCTCCATTGGAGATGGAAGTGGGCAGAAATGTACTGGCCTATCTTCCCAAGACGCCACAGCAGCCGGACAAATTGTATGTTCGACAGAATGGCTGTTTTATTCAGCCCATAAGGGTGACTACCCACTACAGGTTTTTTTTTTTCACTGCGAAATTCGTAGCAGTTTTTTTTCTGCAGGGGTCTATGGGAATTGTAATGTTAAAATCGAAATCACGCAAATTCGCAATTTACCGCGAAATCGCGATTTTAACATTACAAGTCCCATAGACTCCTGCAGAAAAAAAACCGCTGCGAATTTCGCAGTGAAAAAAAACTGTAGTGGGTAGTCATCCTAAGGGGGAAACGGCGGCCTACAAAATCTGATTGGTCGCTGCTGCCACCATTTATGAAAAGGTCGGCTCAGTTCTTCCATGGATAAGAATAAGGTCGGTACATAGGCAGGCAGGTAGGTTCAGTTTTTGTAGGTTGAGGAATGCTTATGGGCAAGGCCTTATGTCTGAACGCTGGCGCATGAAATGGCAGAGAGGCCCGGCCCTGTGCATTCACTGATTATTGCCGTCAGCTGCTGTCTGCTTTCAAGCATGAATCAGGGGCTTCACACTTATCAACTGGCTTTGATTGTGGGTCACGCAGGTTGGTTGCAATGCCCTAGTATAAACGATACCTGGAACACAAGCCAGTCCTCAGGATGCATTCTAACTCAAGAGTACGATCACGTTGTGCCTGACCAATGTTTCCATCTTGGGTAATAGCACAGTCCTAAGCGATATGGAGTGGAGTTGGCATATGAGCTGGTCTGTGGTTTTGCTTCCAACAGTTTCTACCGCACGCAGATGCTCGGTGGATACAATGTTGCGCGCTGGGGAAAACCCCAGGAATAATCCACAGCAGGCAGGCAAGCAAAGTATAAATAAGGGGGGGATTGGTTAGCTGCCTGCAACTCTTGCTTGTACCCGAATAAGGTTTTGCCTGCAACGCGGCCTTGTACTGCTTGAGGCGACGTGACATTCATGCACAAGGCACAGGTGCTGGCAGGTTTCTGCGGGCACCCACAGTGCAGCGTTGCATTCTTGAAACCGTTGCTTGACCCTTTCCCTAAAATCAGGAAGATTCGCTTACACCTCTTATGGCTTATAATAGCCGTCTCCTGGGATAACAATAGCAATACTGAGAAGAATGAAAATAAAACGCATCATAGGCTGAAGAAATTAAACGCTCGGCACGTCTTTTCTTCAGCCTTACATGACTATATATCTATATATGTATACATCCATATATTTGGGTAGAAATCCATAAAAATATATATCGATATATATTTATATAGATATTTATCTATACACAGAAACAGACAGATAGATAGATAGATAGATAGATAGATAGATAGATAGATAGATAGATAGATTGATAGAAAGACTGTATGCAATAACCCTGGATGTCTGACAGTTGAAGCTGACTGGTGATGTCATTAAGACTCTATTATGACACGTACAGCTTGGAAGCATAAATACTACAGCACGGCAGCCATTTATAGCCAGTCTCCATTGGAGATGGAAGTGGGCAGAAATGTACTGGCCTATCTTCCCAAGACGCCACAGCAGCCGGACAAATTGTATGTTCGACAGAATGGCTGTTTTATTCAGCCCATAAGGGTGACTACCCACTACAGGTTTTTTTTTCACTGCGAAATTCGTAGCAGTTTTTTTTCTGCAGGGGTCTATGGGACTTGTAATGTTAAAATCGAAATCACGCAAAATCGCAATTTACCGCAAAATCGCGATTTTAACATTACAAGTCCCATAGACCCCTGCAGAAAAAAAAAAAAGCTGCGAATTTCGCAGTGAAAAAAAACTGTAGTGAGTAGTCACCCTAAGGGGGAAACGGCGGCCTACAAAATCTGATTGGTCGCTGCTGCCACCATTTATGAAAAGGTCGGCTCAGTTCTTCCATGGATAAGAATAAGGTAGGTACATAGGCAGGCAGGTAGGTTCAGTTTTTGTAGGTTGAGGAATGCTTATGGGCAAGGCCTTATGTCTGAACGCTGGCGCATGAAATGGCACAGAGGCCCGGCCCTGTGCATTCACTGATTATTGCCGTCAGCTGCTGTCTGCTTTCAAGCATGAATCAGGGGCTTGACACTTATCAACTGGCTTTGATTGTGGGTCACGCAGGTTGGTTGCAATGCCCTAGTATAAACGATACCTGGAACACAAGCCAGTCCTCAGGATGCATTCTAACTCAAGAGCACGATCACGTTGTGCCTGACCAATGTTTCCATCTTGGGTAGTAGCACAGTCCTAAGCGATATGGAGTGGAGTTGGCATATGAGCTGGTCTGTGGTTTTGCTTCCAACAGTTTCTACCGCACGCAGATGCTCAGTGGATACAATGTTGCGCGCTGGGGAAAACCCCAGGAATAATCCACAGCAGGCAGGCAAGCAAAGTATAAATAAGGGGGGGATTGGTTAGCTGCCTGCAACTCTTGCTTGTACCCGAATAAGGTTTTGCCTGCAACGCGGCCTTGTACTGCTTGAGGCGACGTGACATTCATGCACAAGGCACAGGTGCTGACAGGTTTCTGCGGGCACCCACAGTGCAGCGTTGCATTCTTGAAACCGTTGCTTGACCCTTTCCCTAAAATCAGGAAGATTCGCTTACACCTCTTATGGCTTATAATAGCCGTCTCCTGGGATAACAATAGCAATACTGAGAAGAATGAAAATAAAACGCATCATAGGCTGAAGAAATTAAACGCTCGGCACGTCTTTTCTTCAGCCTTACATGACTATATATCTATATATGTATACATCCATATATTTGGGTAGAAATCCATAAAAATATATATCGATATATATG
The DNA here is from genome assembly GCF_035609145.1 of Eleutherodactylus coqui. NCBI lineage: Eukaryota > Metazoa > Chordata > Amphibia > Anura > Eleutherodactylidae > Eleutherodactylus > Eleutherodactylus coqui. Next base: position 57,104,332 of record NC_089844.1, on the reverse strand, counting down.
CATTTCTATATATTTATATAGATATTTATCTATACACAGAAACAGATAGATAGATAGATAGATAGATAGATAGATTGATAGAAAGACTGTATGCAATAACCCTGGATGTCTGACAGTTGAAGCTGACTGGTGATGTCATTAAGACTCTATTATGACACGTACAGCTTGGAAGCATAAATACTACAGCACGGCAGCCATTTATAGCCAGTCTCCATTGGAGATGGAAGTGGGCAGGAATGTACTGGCCTATCTTCCCAAGACGCCACAGCAGCCGGACAAATTGTATGTTCGACAGAATGGCTGTTTTATTCAGCCCATAAGGGTGACTACCCACTACAGGTTTTTTTTTTTTCACTGCGAAATTCGTAGCAGTTTTTTTTCTGCAGGGGTCTATGGGAATTGTAATGTTAAAATCGAAATCACGCAAATTCGCAATTTACCGCGAAATCGCGATTTTAACATTACAAGTCCCATAGACTCCTGCAGAAAAAAACCGCTGCGAATTTCGCAGTGAAAAAAAACTGTAGTGGGTAGTCATCCTAAGGGGGAAACGGCGGCCTACAAAATCTGATTGGTCGCTGCTGCCACCATTTATGAAAAGGTCGGCTCAGTTCTTCCATGGATAAGAATAAGGTCGGTACATAGGCAGGCAGGTAGGTTCAGTTTTTGTAGGTTGAGGAATGCTTATGGGCAAGGCCATATATCTGAACGCTGGCGCATGAAATGGCAGAGAGGCCCGGCCCTGTGCATTCACTGATTATTGCCGTCAGCTGCTGTCTGCTTTCAAGCATGAATCAGGGGCTTCACACTTATCAACTGGCTTTGATTGTGGGTCACGCAGGTTGGTTGCAATGCCCTAGTATAAACGATACCTGGAACACAAGCCAGTCCTCAGGATGCATTCTAACTCAAGAGCACGATCACGTTGTGCCTGACCAATGTTTCCATCTTGGGTAGTAGCACAGTCCTAAGCGATATGGAGTGGAGTTGGCATATGAGCTGGTCTGTGGTTTTGCTTCCAACAGTTTCTACCGCACGCAGATGCTCAGTGGATACAATGTTGCGCGCTGGGGAAAACCCCAGGAATAATCCACAGCAGGCAGGCAAGCAAAGTATAAATAAGGGGGGGATTGGTTAGCTGCCTGCAACTCTTGCTTGTACCCGAATAAGGTTTTGCCTGCAACGCGGCCTTGTACTGCTTGAGGCGACGTGACATTCATGCACAAGGCACAGGTGCTGACAGGTTTCTGCGGGCACCCACAGTGCAGCGTTGCATTCTTGAAACCGTTGCTTGACCCTTTCCCTAAAATCAGGAAGATTCGCTTACACCTCTTATGGCTTATAATAGCCGTCTCCTGGGATAACAATAGCAATACTGAGAAGAATGAAAATAAAACGCATCATAGGCTGAAGAAATTAAACGCTCGGCACGTCTTTTCTTCAGCCTTACATGACTATATATCTATATATGTATACATCCATATATTTGGGTAGAAATCCATAAAAATATATATCGATATATATTTATATAGATATTTATCTATACACAGAAACAGACAGATAGATAGATAGATAGATAGATAGATAGATAGATAGATAGATAGATAGATAGATAGATTGATAGAAAGACTGTATGCAATAACCCTGGATGTCTGACAGTTGAAGCTGACTGGTGATGTCATTAAGGCTCTATTATGACACGTACAGCTTGGAACCATAACTACTACAGCCCGGCAGCCATTTATAGCCAGTCTCCATTGGAGATGGAAGTGGGCAGAAATGTACTGGCCTATCTTCCCAAGACGCCACAGCAGCCGGACAAATTGTATGTTCGACAGAATGGCTGTTTTATTCAGCCCATAAGGGTGACTACCCACTACAGGTTTTTTTTTTTCACTGCGAAATTCGTAGCAGTTTTTTTTCTGCAGGGGTCTATGGGAATTGTAATGTTAAAATCGAAATCACGCAAATTCGCAATTTACCGCGAAATCGCGATTTTAACATTACAAGTCCCATAGACTCCTGCAGAAAAAAAACCGCTGCGAATTTCGCAGTGAAAAAAAACTGTAGTGGGTAGTCATCCTAAGGGGGAAACGGCGGCCTACAAAATCTGATTGGTCGCTGCTGCCACCATTTATGAAAAGGTCGGCTCAGTTCTTCCATGGATAAGAATAAGGTCGGTACATAGGCAGGCAGGTAGGTTCAGTTTTTGTAGGTTGAGGAATGCTTATGGGCAAGGCCTTATGTCTGAACGCTGGCGCATGAAATGGCAGAGAGGCCCGGCCCTGTGCATTCACTGATTATTGCCGTCAGCTGCTGTCTGCTTTCAAGCATGAATCAGGGGCTTCACACTTATCAACTGGCTTTGATTGTGGGTCACGCAGGTTGGTTGCAATGCCCTAGTATAAACGATACCTGGAACACAAGCCAGTCCTCAGGATGCATTCTAACTCAAGAGTACGATCACGTTGTGCCTGACCAATGTTTCCATCTTGGGTAATAGCACAGTCCTAAGCGATATGGAGTGGAGTTGGCATATGAGCTGGTCTGTGGTTTTGCTTCCAACAGTTTCTACCGCACGCAGATGCTCGGTGGATACAATGTTGCGCGCTGGGGAAAACCCCAGGAATAATCCACAGCAGGCAGGCAAGCAAAGTATAAATAAGGGGGGGATTGGTTAGCTGCCTGCAACTCTTGCTTGTACCCGAATAAGGTTTTGCCTGCAACGCGGCCTTGTACTGCTTGAGGCGACGTGACATTCATGCACAAGGCACAGGTGCTGGCAGGTTTCTGCGGGCACCCACAGTGCAGCGTTGCATTCTTGAAACCGTTGCTTGACCCTTTCCCTAAAATCAGGAAGATTCGCTTACACCTCTTATGGCTTATAATAGCCGTCTCCTGGGATAACAATAGCAATACTGAGAAGAATGAAAATAAAACGCATCATAGGCTGAAGAAATTAAACGCTCGGCACGTCTTTTCTTCAGCCTTACATGACTATATATCTATATATGTATACATCCATATATTTGGGTAGAAATCCATAAAAATATATATCGATATATATTTATATAGATATTTATCTATACACAGAAACAGACAGATAGATAGATAGATAGATAGATAGATAGATAGATAGATAGATAGATAGATAGATAGATAGATAGATAGATAGATAGATAGATAGATAGATAGATAGATTGATAGAAAGACTGTATGCAATAACCCTGGATGTCTGACAGTTGAAGCTGACTGGTGATGTCATTAAGACTCTATTATGACACGTACAGCTTGGAAGCATAAATACTACAGCACGGCAGCCATTTATAGCCAGTCTCCATTGGAGATGGAAGTGGGCAGAAATGTACTGGCCTATCTTCCCAAGACGCCACAGCAGCCGGACAAATTGTATGTTCGACAGAATGGCTGTTTTATTCAGCCCATAAGGGTGACTACCCACTACAGGTTTTTTTTTCACTGCGAAATTCGTAGCAGTTTTTTTTCTGCAGGGGTCTATGGGACTTGTAATTTTAAAATCGAAATCACGCAAAATCGCAATTTACCGCAAAATCGCGATTTTAACATTACAAGTCCCATAGACCCCTGCAGAAAAAAAAAAAAGCTGCGAATTTCGCAGTGAAAAAAAACTGTAGTGAGTAGTCACCCTAAGGGGGAAACGGCGGCCTACAAAATCTGATTGGTCGCTGCTGCCACCATTTATGAAAAGGTCGGCTCAGTTCTTCCATGGATAAGAATAAGGTAGGTACATAGGCAGGCAGGTAGGTTCAGTTTTTGTAGGTTGAGGAATGCTTATGGGCAAGGCCTTATGTCTGAACGCTGGCGCATGAAATGGCACAGAGGCCCGGCCCTGTGCATTCACTGATTATTGCCGTCAGCTGCTGTCTGCTTTCAAGCATGAATCAGGGGCTTGACACTTATCAACTGGCTTTGATTGTGGGTCACGCAGGTTGGTTGCAATGCCCTAGTATAAACGATACCTGGAACACAAGCCAGTCCTCAGGATGCATTCTAACTCAAGAGCACGATCACGTTGTGCCTGACCAATGTTTCCATCTTGGGTAGTAGCACAGTCCTAAGCGATATGGAGTGGAGTTGGCATATGAGCTGGTCTGTGGTTTTGCTTCCAACAGTTTCTACCGCACGCAGATGCTCAGTGGATACAATGTTGCGCGCTGGGGAAAACCCCAGGAATAATCCACAGCAGGCAGGCAAGCAAAGTATAAATAAGGGGGGGATTGGTTAGCTGCCTGCAACTCTTGCTTGTACCCGAATAAGGTTTTGCCTGCAACGCGGCCTTGTACTGCTTGAGGCGACGTGACATTCATGCACAAGGCACAGGTGCTGACAGGTTTCTGCGGGCACCCACAGTGCAGCGTTGCATTCTTGAAACCGTTGCTTGACCCTTTCCCTAAAATCAGGAAGATTCGCTTACACCTCTTATGGCTTATAATAGCCGTCTCCTGGGATAACAATAGCAATACTGAGAAGAATGAAAATAAAACGCATCATAGGCTGAAGAAATTAAACGCTCGGCACGTCTTTTCTTCAGCCTTACATGACTATATATCTATATATGTATACATCCATATATTTGGGTAGAAATCCATAAAAATATATATCGATATATATTTATATAGATATTTATCTATACACAGAAACAGACAGATAGATAGATAGATAGATAGATAGATAGATAGATTGATAGAAAGACTGTATGCAATAACCCTGGATGTCTGACAGTTGAAGCAGACTGGTGATGTCATTAAGGCTCTATTATGACACGTACAGCTTGGAACCATAACTACTACAGCCCGGCAGCCATTTATAGCCAGTCTCCATTGGAGATGGAAGTGGGCAGAAATGTACTGGCCTATCTTCCCAAGACGCCACAGCAGCCGGACAAATTGTATGTTCGACAGAATGGCTGTTTTATTCAGCCCATAAGGGTGACTACCCACTACAGGTTTTTTTTTTTCACTGCGAAATTCGTAGCAGTTTTTTTTCTGCAGGGGTCTATGGGAATTGTAATGTTAAAATCGAAATCACGCAAATTCGCAATTTACCGCGAAATCGCGATTTTAACATTACAAGTCCCATAGACTCCTGCAGAAAAAAAACCGCTGCGAATTTCGCAGTGAAAAAAAACTGTAGTGGGTAGTCATCCTAAGGGGGAAACGGCGGCCTACAAAATCTGATTGGTCGCTGCTGCCACCATTTATGAAAAGGTCGGCTCAGTTCTTCCATGGATAAGAATAAGGTCGGTACATAGGCAGGCAGGTAGGTTCAGTTTTTGTAGGTTGAGGAATGCTTATGGGCAAGGCCTTATGTCTGAACGCTGGCGCATGAAATGGCAGAGAGGCCCGGCCCTGTGCATTCACTGATTATTGCCGTCAGCTGCTGTCTGCTTTCAAGCATGAATCAGGGGCTTCACACTTATCAACTGGCTTTGATTGTGGGTCACGCAGGTTGGTTGCAATGCCCTAGTATAAACGATACCTGGAACACAAGCCAGTCCTCAGGATGCATTCTAACTCAAGAGTACGATCACGTTGTGCCTGACCAATGTTTCCATCTTGGGTAATAGCACAGTCCTAAGCGATATGGAGTGGAGTTGGCATATGAGCTGGTCTGTGGTTTTGCTTCCAACAGTTTCTACCGCACGCAGATGCTCGGTGGATACAATGTTGCGCGCTGGGGAAAACCCCAGGAATAATCCACAGCAGGCAGGCAAGCAAAGTATAAATAAGGGGGGGATTGGTTAGCTGCCTGCAACTCTTGCTTGTACCCGAATAAGGTTTTGCCTGCAACGCGGCCTTGTACTGCTTGAGGCGACGTGACATTCATGCACAAGGCACAGGTGCTGGCAGGTTTCTGCGGGCACCCACAGTGCAGCGTTGCATTCTTGAAACCGTTGCTTGACCCTTTCCCTAAAATCAGGAAGATTCGCTTACACCTCTTATGGCTTATAATAGCCGTCTCCTGGGATAACAATAGCAATACTGAGAAGAATGAAAATAAAACGCATCATAGGCTGAAGAAATTAAACGCTCGGCACGTCTTTTCTTCAGCCTTACATGACTATATATCTATATATGTATACATCCATATATTTGGGTAGAAATCCATAAAAATATATATCGATATATATTTATATAGATATTTATCTATACACAGAAACAGACAGATAGATAGATAGATAGATAGATAGATAGATAGATAGATTGATAGAAAGACTGTATGCAATAACCCTGGATGTCTGACAGTTGAAGCAGACTGGTGATGTCATTAAGGCTCTATTATGACACGTACAGCTTGGAACCATAACTACTACAGCCCGGCAGCCATTTATAGCCAGTCTCCATTGGAGATGGAAGTGGGCAGAAATGTACTGGCCTATCTTCCCAAGACGCCACAGCAGCCGGACAAATTGTATGTTCGACAGAATGGCTGTTTTATTCAGCCCATAAGGGTGACTACCCACTACAGGTTTTTTTTTCACTGCGAAATTCGTAGCAGTTTTTTTTCTGCAGGGGTCTATGGGACTTGTAATGTTAAAATCGAAATCACGCAAAATCGCAATTTACCGCAAAATCGCGATTTTAACATTACAAGTCCCATAGACCCCTGCAGAAAAAAAAAAAAGCTGCGAATTTCGCAGTGAAAAAAAACTGTAGTGAGTAGTCACCCTAAGGGGGAAACGGCGGCCTACAAAATCTGATTGGTCGCTGCTGCCACCATTTATGAAAAGGTCGGCTCAGTTCTTCCATGGATAAGAATAAGGTAGGTACATAGGCAGGCAGGTAGGTTCAGTTTTTGTAGGTTGAGGAATGCTTATGGGCAAGGCCTTATGTCTGAACGCTGGCGCATGAAATGGCACAGAGGCCCGGCCCTGTGCATTCACTGATTATTGCCGTCAGCTGCTGTCTGCTTTCAAGCATGAATCAGGGGCTTGACACTTATCAACTGGCTTTGATTGTGGGTCACGCAGGTTGGTTGCAATGCCCTAGTATAAACGATACCTGGAACACAAGCCAGTCCTCAGGATGCATTCTAACTCAAGAGCACGATCACGTTGTGCCTGACCAATGTTTCCATCTTGGGTAGTAGCACAGTCCTAAGCGATATGGAGTGGAGTTGGCATATGAGCTGGTCTGTGGTTTTGCTTCCAACAGTTTCTACCGCACGCAGATGCTCAGTGGATACAATGTTGCGCGCTGGGGAAAACCCCAGGAATAATCCACAGCAGGCAGGCAAGCAAAGTATAAATAAGGGGGGGATTGGTTAGCTGCCTGCAACTCTTGCTTGTACCCGAATAAGGTTTTGCCTGCAACGCGGCCTTGTACTGCTTGAGGCGACGTGACATTCATGCACAAGGCACAGGTGCTGACAGGTTTCTGCGGGCACCCACAGTGCAGCGTTGCATTCTTGAAACCGTTGCTTGACCCTTTCCCTAAAATCAGGAAGATTCGCTTACACCTCTTATGGCTTATAATAGCCGTCTCCTGGGATAACAATAGCAATACTGAGAAGAATGAAAATAAAACGCATCATAGGCTGAAGAAATTAAACGCTCGGCACGTCTTTTCTTCAGCCTTACATGACTATATATCTATATATGTATACATCCATATATTTGGGTAGAAATCCATAAAAATATATATCGATATATATGCATTTCTATATATTTATATAGATATTTATCTATACACAGAAACAGATAGATAGATAGATAGATAGATTGATAGAAAGACTGTATGCAATAACCCTGGATGTCTGACAGTTGAAGCTGACTGGTGATGTCATTAAGACTCTATTATGACACGTACAGCTTGGAAGCATAAATACTACAGCACGGCAGCCATTTATAGCCAGTCTCCATTGGAGATGGAAGTGGGCAGGAATGTACTGGCCTATCTTCCCAAGACGCCACAGCAGCCGGACAAATTGTATGTTCGACAGAATGGCTGTTTTATTCAGCCCATAAGGGTGACTACCCACTACAGGTTTTTTTTTTTTCACTGCGAAATTCGTAGCAGTTTTTTTTCTGCAGGGGTCTATGGGAATTGTAATGTTAAAATCGAAATCACGCAAATTCGCAATTTACCGCGAAATCGCGATTTTAACATTACAAGTCCCATAGACTCCTGCAGAAAAAAAACCGCTGCGAATTTCGCAGTGAAAAAAAACTGTAGTGGGTAGTCATCCTAAGGGGGAAACGGCGGCCTACAAAATCTGATTGGTCGCTGCTGCCACCATTTATGAAAAGGTCGGCTCAGTTCTTCCATGGATAAGAATAAGGTCGGTACATAGGCAGGCAGGTAGGTTCAGTTTTTGTAGATTGAGGAATGCTTATGGGCAAGGCCATATGTCTGAACGCTGGCGCATGAAATGGCAGAGAGGCCCGGCCCTGTGCATTCACTGATTATTGCCGTCAGCTGCTGTCTGCTTTCAAGCATGAATCAGGGGCTTGACACTTATCAACTGGCTTTGATTGTGGGTCACGCAGGTTGGTTGCAATGCCCTAGTATAAACGATACCTGGAACACAAGCCAGTCCTCAGGATGCATTCTAACTCAAGAGCACGATCACGTTGTGCCTGACCAATGTTTCCATCTTGGGTAGTAGCACAGTCCTAAGCGATATGGAGTGGAGTTGGCATATGAGCTGGTCTGTGGTTTTGCTTCCAACAGTTTCTACCGCACGCAGATGCTCAGTGGATACAATGTTGCGCGCTGGGGAAAACCCCAGGAATAATCCACAGCAGGCAGGCAAGCAAAGTATAAATAAGGGGGGGATTGGTTAGCTGCCTGCAACTCTTGCTTGTACCCGAATAAGGTTTTGCCTGCAACGCGGCCTTGTACTGCTTGAGGCGACGTGACATTCATGCACAAGGCACAGGTGCTGACAGGTTTCTGCGGGCACCCACAGTGCAGCGTTGCATTCTTGAAACCGTTGCTTGACCCTTTCCCTAAAATCAGGAAGATTCGCTTACACCTCTTATGGCTTATAATAGCCGTCTCCTGGGATAACAATAGCAATACTGAGAAGAATGAAAATAAAACGCATCATAGGCTGAAGAAATTAAACGCTCGGCACGTCTTTTCTTCAGCCTTACATGACTATATATCTATATATGTATACATCCATATATTTGGGTAGAAATCCATAAAAATATATATCGATATATATTTATATAGATATTTATCTATACACAGAAACAGACAGATAGATAGATAGATAGATAGATAGATAGATAGATAGATAGATAGATAGATAGATAGATAGATAGATAGATAGATAGATTGATAGAAAGACTGTATGCAATAACCCTGGATGTCTGACAGTTGAAGCAGACTGGTGATGTCATTAAGTCTCTATTATGACACGTACAGCTTGGAACCATAACTACTACAGCCCGGCAGCCATTTATAGCCAGTCTCCATTGGAGATGGAAGTGGGCAGAAATGTACTGGCCTATCTTCCCAAGACGCCACAGCAGCCGGACAAATTGTATGTTCGACAGAATGGCTGTTTTATTCAGCCCATAAGGGTGACTACCCACTACAGGTTTTTTTTTTTCACTGCGAAATTCGTAGCAGTTTTTTTTCTGCAGGGGTCTATGGGAATTGTAATGTTAAAATCGAAATCACGCAAATTCGCAATTTACCGCGAAATCGCGATTTTAACATTACAAGTCCCATAGACTCCTGCAGAAAAAAAACCGCTGCGAATTTCGCAGTGAAAAAAAACTGTAGTGGGTAGTCATCCTAAGGGGGAAACGGCGGCCTACAAAATCTGATTGGTCGCTGCTGCCACCATTTATGAAAAGGTCGGCTCAGTTCTTCCATGGATAAGAATAAGGTCGGTACATAGGCAGGCAGGTAGGTTCAGTTTTTGTAGGTTGAGGAATGCTTATGGGCAAGGCCTTATGTCTGAACGCTGGCGCATGAAATGGCAGAGAGGCCCGGCCCTGTGCATTCACTGATTATTGCCGTCAGCTGCTGTCTGCTTTCAAGCATGAATCAGGGGCTTCACACTTATCAACTGGCTTTGATTGTGGGTCACGCAGGTTGGTTGCAATGCCCTAGTATAAACGATACCTGGAACACAAGCCAGTCCTCAGGATGCATTCTAACTCAAGAGTACGATCACGTTGTGCCTGACCAATGTTTCCATCTTGGGTAATAGCACAGTCCTAAGCGATATGGAGTGGAGTTGGCATATGAGCTGGTCTGTGGTTTTGCTTCCAACAGTTTCTACCGCACGCAGATGCTCGGTGGATACAATGTTGCGCGCTGGGGAAAACCCCAGGAATAATCCACAGCAGGCAGGCAAGCAAAGTATAAATAAGGGGGGGATTGGTTAGCTGCCTGCAACTCTTGCTTGTACCCGAATAAGGTTTTGCCTGCAACGCGGCCTTGTACTGCTTGAGGCGACGTGACATTCATGCACAAGGCACAGGTGCTGGCAGGTTTCTGCGGGCACCCACAGTGCAGCGTTGCATTCTTGAAACCGTTGCTTGACCCTTTCCCTAAAATCAGGAAGATTCGCTTACACCTCTTATGGCTTATAATAGCCGTCTCCTGGGATAACAATAGCAATACTGAGAAGAATGAAAATAAAACGCATCATAGGCTGAAGAAATTAAACGCTCGGCACGTCTTTTCTTCAGCCTTACATGACTATATATCTATATATGTATACATCCATATATTTGGGTAGAAATCCATAAAAATATATATCGATATATATTTATATAGATATTTATCTATACACAGAAACAGACAGATAGATAGATAGATAGATAGATAGATAGATAGATAGATAGATAGATAGATAGATAGATAGATAGATAGATAGATTGATAGAAAGACTGTATGCAATAACCCTGGATGTCTGACAGTTGAAGCAGACTGGTGATGTCATTAAGGCTCTATTATGACACGTACAGCTTGGAACCATAACTACTACAGCCCGGCAGCCATTTATAGCCAGTCTCCATTGGAGATGGAAGTGGGCAGAAATGTACTGGCCTTTCTTCCCAAGACGCCACAGCAGCCGGACAAATTGTATGTTCGACAGAATGGCTGTTTTATTCAGCCCATAAGGGTGACTACCCACTACAGGTTTTTTTTTCACTGCGAAATTCGTAGCAGTTTTTTTTCTGCAGGGGTCTATGGGACTTGTAATGTTAAAATCGAAATCACGCAAAATCGCAATTTACCGCAAAATCGCGATTTTAACATTACAAGTCCCATAGACCCCTGCAGAAAAAAAAAAAAGCTGCGAATTTCGCAGTGAAAAAAAACTGTAGTGAGTAGTCACCCTAAGGGGGAAACGGCGGCCTACAAAATCTGATTGGTCGCTGCTGCCACCATTTATGAAAAGGTCGGCTCAGTTCTTCCATGGATAAGAATAAGGTAGGTACATAGGCAGGCAGGTAGGTTCAGTTTTTGTAGGTTGAGGAATGCTTATGGGCAAGGCCTTATGTCTGAACGCTGGCGCATGAAATGGCACAGAGGCCCGGCCCTGTGCATTCACTGATTATTGCCGTCAGCTGCTGTCTGCTTTCAAGCATGAATCAGGGGCTTGACACTTATCAACTGGCTTTGATTGTGGGTCACGCAGGTTGGTTGCAATGCCCTAGTATAAACGATACCTGGAACACAAGCCAGTCCTCAGGATGCATTCTAACTCAAGAGCACGATCACGTTGTGCCTGACCAATGTTTCCATCTTGGGTAGTAGCACAGTCCTAAGCGATATGGAGTGGAGTTGGCATATGAGCTGGTCTGTGGTTTTGCTTCCAACAGTTTCTACCGCACGCAGATGCTCAGTGGATACAATGTTGCGCGCTGGGGAAAACCCCAGGAATAATCCACAGCAGGCAGGCAAGCAAAGTATAAATAAGGGGGGGATTGGTTAGCTGCCTGCAACTCTTGCTTGTACCCGAATAAGGTTTTGCCTGCAACGCGGCCTTGTACTGCTTGAGGCGACGTGACATTCATGCACAAGGCACAGGTGCTGACAGGTTTCTGCGGGCACCCACAGTGCAGCGTTGCATTCTTGAAACCGTTGCTTGACCCTTTCCCTAAAATCAGGAAGATTCGCTTACACCTCTTATGGCTTATAATAGCCGTCTCCTGGGATAACAATAGCAATACTGAGAAGAATGAAAATAAAACGCATCATAGGCTGAAGAAATTAAACGCTCGGCACGTCTTTTCTTCAGCCTTACATGACTATATATCTATATATGTATACATCCATATATTTGGGTAGAAATCCATAAAAATATATATCGATATATATGTATTTCTATATATTTATATAGATATTTATCAATACACAGAGACAGATAGATAGATATCTGATTGATTATAGTCAATGGGCCCTCCGTTTCCCAAAAAGGGAAAAATTGTATTTGTACTGCAGGCTTGCGCCAACTTATTTGCTGCCTGTGAAAAGTCCCCGCTCTGCTGCACTTCATATAACTGCATTTCTGTGCAACACATATCTTATCTGATTGAATATAGTCAGTGGGCCCTCCGTTTCCCAAAAAGGGAAAAATTGTATTTGTCCTGCAGGCTTGCGCCAATTTATTTGCTGCCTGTGAAAAGTCTCCCCTCTGCTGCACTTCATATAACTGCATTTCTGTGCAACACATATCTTATCTGATTGAATATAGTCAGTGGGCCCTCCGTTTCCCAAAAAGAGGAAAATTGTATTTGTCCTGCAGGCTTGCGCCAATTTATTTGCTGCCTGGGAAATCACTGGTAATACAGCATGCTGAGGGGTAGGGGTAAGCCTAGAGGACGTGGACGTGGCCGAGGACGTGTAGGCCCAAGTGAGGGTGTGGGCACAGGGCGAGCTCCTGATCAAGGTGTGTCGCAGCCGACTGCTGCGCGATTAGGAGAGAGGCACGTTTCTGGCGTCCCCACATTCATCGCCCAATTAATGGGTCCACGCGGGAGACCTTTATTAGAAAATGAGCAGTGTGAGCAGGTCCTGTCGTGGATGGCAGAAAGTGCTTCGAGCAAGCTATCATCCACCCACAGTTCTGCGCCGTCCAGTGCTGCAAATCCAAATCCTCTGGCTGCTACTCCTCCTTCCTCCCAGCCTCCTCACTCCACTACAATGACACATGCTCAGGAGCAGGCAGACTCCCAGGAACTGTTCTCGGGCCCCTGCTCAGATTGGGCAGCAGTGGTTCCTCTCCAAGCAGAGGAGTTTATCGTCACTGATGCCCAACCATTCGAAAGTTCCCGGGGTCCGGGGGATGAGGCTGGGGACTTCCGGCAACTGTCTCAAGACCTTTCAGTGGGTGAGGAGGACGATGACGATGAGACACAGTTGTCTTGCAGTGAGGTAGTAGTAAGGGCAGTAAGTGCGAGGGAGGAGCGCACAGAGGATTCGGAGGAAGAGCAGCAGGACGATGAGGTGACTGACCCCACCTGGTGTACAACGCCTACACAGGACAGGTCTTCAGAGGGGGAGGCACGGGCAGCAGCAGGGCAGGTTGCAAGAGGCAGTGCGGTGGCCAGGGGTAGAGGCAGGGCCAGACCGAATAATCCACCACCAGCCTCACCACCACCAGCATGCGCAGACATATGATGGCCAAGCACCCCACAAGGTGGGACGAAGGCCGTTCACCGCCTCCGGTTTGCCTCTCCCCCTGTGCCCCAACCTGCCACTGAGATCCAACCCCGCTCTGAGGACACAGGCACTACCGTCTCCTGGCCTGCACCCACACCCTCACCTCCGCTGTCCTCGGCCCCATCCACCAATGTCTCGCACCGCACTGTCCAGCCGTCGCTAGCGCAAGTGTTTGAGCGCAAGTACGCCGCCACGCACCCGCACGCTCAAGCGTTAACCGTCCACATAGCCAAATTTATCAGCCTTGAGATGCTGCCGTATAGGGTTGTGGAAACGGAGTCCTTCAAAAGTATGATGGAGGCGGCGGCCCCGCGCTACTCAGTTCCCAGTCGCCACTACTTTTCCCGATGTGCCGTCCCAGCCCTACACGACCACATCTCCCGCAACATTGTACGCGCCCTCACCAACGCGGTTACTGCCAAGGTCCACTTAACAACGGACACGTGGACAAGCACAGGCGGCCAGGGCCACTACATCTCCCTGACGGCACATTGAGTGAATTTAGTGGAGGCTGGGACAGAGTCAGAGGCTGGGACCGCTCACGTCCTACCCACCCCCAGAATTGCGGGCCCCAGCTCGGTGCTGGTATCTGCGGCGGTGTATGCTTCCTCCACTAAAGCACCCTCCTCCTCCTCCTCCTCCGCAACCTCTGTCTCGCAATCAAGATGTGTCAGCAGCAGCAGCACGTCGCCAGCAGTCGGTGTCGCGCGGCGTGGCAGCACAGCGGTGGGCAAGCGTCAGCAGGCCGTGCTGAAACTACTCAGCTTAGGAGATAAGAGGCACACGGCCCACGAACTGCTGCAGGGTCTGACAGAGCAGACCGACCGCTGGCTTGCGCCGCTGAGCCTCCAACCGGGCATGGTCGTGTGTGACAACGGCCGTAACCTGGTGGCGGCTCTGCAGCTCGGCAGCCTCACGCACGTGCCATGCCTGGCCCACGTCTTTAATTTGGTGGTTTAGCGCTTTCTGAAAAGCTACCCACGCTTGTCAGACCTGCTCGTAAAGGTGCGCCGGCTCTGCGCACATTTCCGCAAGTCCCACACGGACGCTGCCACCCTGCGCACCCTGCAACATCGCTTTAATCTGCCAGTGCACCGACTGTTGTGCGACGTGCCCACACGGTGGAACTCTACGCTCCAGATGTTGGCCAGGCTCTATGAGCAGCGTAGAGCTATAGTGGAATACCAACTCCAACATGGGCGGCGCAGTGGGAGTCAGCCTCCTCAATTATTTTCTGAAGAGTGGGCCTGGTTGGCAGACATCTGCCAGGTCCTTCGAAACTTTGAGCAGTCTACCCAGGTGGTGAGCGGCGATGCTGAAATCATTAGCGTCACCATTCCTCTGCTATGCATCTTGAGAAGTTCCCTGCAAAGCATAAAGGCAGCCGCTTTGCGCTCGGAAACAGAGCCGGGGGAAGACAGTATGTCGCTGGATAGTCAGAGCACCCTCCTGTCTATATCTCAGCGCGTTCAGGAGGAGGAGGAGGAGCATGAGGAGGATGAGGAGGAGGGGGAAGAGACAGCTTGGCCCACTGCTGACGGTACCCATGCTGCTTGCCTGTCATCATTTCAGCGTGTATGGCCGGAGGAGGAGGAGGAGGAGGAGGAGGATCCTGAAAGTGATCTTCCTAGTGAAGACAGCCATGTGTTGCGTACAGGTACCCTGGCACACATAACTGACTTCATGTTAGGATGCCTTTCTCGTGACCCTCGCGTTACATGCATTCTGGCCACTACGGATTACTGGGTGTACACACTGCTCGACCCCCGCTATAAGGAGAACCTTCCCACTCTCATTCCCGAAGAGGAAAGGGGTTCGAGAGTGTTGCTATACCACAGGACCCTGGCGGACAAGCTGATGGTAAAATTCCCACCAGACAGCGCTAGTGGCAGAAGGCGCAGTTCCGAGGGCCAGGTAGCAGGGGAGGTGCGGAGATCGAGCAGCATGTACAGCCCAGACAGTGCAACAGTCTTTAAGGGCCTGGACAGCTTTATGGCTCCCCAGCAAGACTGTGTCACCGCTCCCCAGTCAAGGCTGAGTCGGCGGGAGCACTGTAAAAGGATGGTGAGGGAGTATGTAGCCGATCGCACGACCGTCCTCCGTGACGCCTCTGCCACCTACAACTACTGGGTGTCGAAGCTGGACACGTGGCCTGAACTAGCGCTGTATGCCCTGGAGGTGCTTGCTTGTCCTGCGGCTAGCGTCTTGTCGGAGAGGGTGTTTAGTGCGGCTGGGGGAATCATCACAGATAAGCGTACCCGCCTGTCAACCGACAGTGCCGACAGGCTAACACTCATCAAGATGAACAAAGCCTGGATTTCCCCAGACTTCTCTTTTCCACCAGCGGACAGCAGCGATACCTAAGCAATACGTAGGCTGCACCCGCGGATGGAAGCATCGTTCTCTCTCACCATCCAAAACGGGGACATTTCTGCTTCATCAATCTGTGTATAATATTCCTCCTCCTGCTCCTCCTCCTGAAACCTCACATAATCACGCTGAACGGGCAATTTTTCTTAGGGCCACAAGGCTCACTCATATAATTTTTCTAAAAATGTTTTATACGTTTCAATGCTCTTAAAAGCGTTGGAACTTTAACTTGAACCAATTTTTCGTTAAACTGGGCTGCCTCCAGGCCTAGTTACCACTTAAGCCACATTAACCAAAGCGATTAATGGGTTTCACCTGCCATCTTGGTTGGGCATGGCCAATTTTTACTGAGGTACATTAGTACTGTTGGTACACCAATTTTTTTGGGCCCTCACCTACAGTGTAATCATAGCAATTTCTATGTTCTTCGCCTGCACTCATGGTACAGAAAGGTGTGTGGGGTTGGCCTACACTTTAGCTACATAAATGTAACTTGGGCCTTGGCTATACTGCAGCTACTGAAATGGAACTAAGACTGCGCTCCCACTATACTGCTGCTTCGGAATTGTTCCTGGGGCCTGTGTAGGCTGCTACTATTACTTAAATGGAACTTAGACTATGCTCCTCCTATACTGCTGCTTCGGAATTGTTACTGGGGCCTGTCTTGAGTGCTACTATTACTGAAATGGAACGAAGACTGCGCTCCCACTATACTGCTGCTTCGGAATTGTTACTGGGGCCTGTCTTGAGTGCTACTATTACTGAAATGGAACGAAGACTGCGCTCCCACTATACTGCTGCTTCGGAATTGTTACTGGGGCCTGTCTTGAGTGCTACTATTACTGAAATGGAACTAATACTGTGCTCCCCCTATAATGCTGCTGGTGATATTTAAGTGGGGCCTGTCCTAATGCTACGGCTGAAATGTTACGAATTATGGGCTCTGCCTATACCGCTGCTAATGGTATGTCTCTGGGGTGTGAAAACAGAGGCTACCCAAAGACATGATGGCGGCGAGGCCATTTCCCACCAACGCGGTTACTGTTAAGGTGCATATAACCACGGACACGTGGAGAGGACACGTAGTGCCTCAAAAACATCCCCCTCCTCCAACAATGAAAACATTCTTGGCAAATGCCTTTGCATTGGTTCGTCTGGTGGCAGTCCAAGAATTTCACCTTTAACGACACAACAAGAGAGCCCCCCCACCATCCCCCCGCCACGGCCCACTTAATCCTGGCCACATTCCGAAAACCAACAAAATAAAACCGCGCTACTAGGTCCGCAGTCACCACCACATTACCACCAACGCGGTTACTGTTAAGGTACATATTACCAGTCTGACTGGGGCATACAGACACCTTGACAGAATGAATAGTGTGTGGCACATAGGTTCCCCATTGCTATGCCCACGTGTGCAGCTCCTGATGGCGGTGGCACAGGATTATATTTCTCATTGCTTCTGTACAGCATTGTGGGCTATCGCCCCACCCCTTTTAAAGAGGGTCGCTGCCTAGCCATGCCAACCCTCTGCAGTGTGTGCCTGCAGTTCCTCCTCATGGCAGACGCACTTATAAATAGACATGAGGGTGGTGTGGCATGAGGGCAGCTGAAGGCTGCGCAGGGACAGTTTGGTGTGCGCTGTGGACACTGCATCGTGCAGGGGGGTTGGGCAGCATGTAACCCAGGAGAAGTGGCAGCAGAGTGTCATGCAGGCAGTGATTGTGCTTTGTTGTAGGTAGTGTGGTGCTTAGCTAAGGTATGCCATGCTAATGAGGGCTTTTCAGAAGTAAAAGTTGTTGGGAGGGAGGGGGCCCCACTCTTGCAGCTATTGTGGCTTAATAGTGGGACCTGTGAACTTGAGATGCAGCCCAACATGTAGCCCCTCGCCTGCCCTATCCCTTGCTGTGTCGTTCCCATCACTTTCTTGAATTGCCCAGATTTTCACACATGGAAACCTTAGCGAGCATCGGCGAAATACAAAAATGCTCGGGTTGCCCATTGACTTCAATGGGGTTCGTTATTCGAAACGAACCCTCGAGCATTGCGAAAATTTCGTCCCGAGTAACGAGCACCCGAGCATTTTGGTGCTCGCTCATCTCTAATCTTCACAAGACATCTCCAGGATTAACAGCTTTCATTTTAGCTCAGCTGGCTAAGAAATGAAAGCTGAGGTCTAGCAACCAATCACAGCGCAGCTTTTATTTTACCCTTACAGTATAAGAAATAGCAACCAATCACAGCGCAGCTTTCATTTCACCTCAGCAGTATACAAAAGGAAAGCTGAGCTGTAATTGGTTGCTATTGGCAACAAAAATTGCAGGGGAAGTTGGTGAGTTTTCATTTTTAAATTACATCAGCATTGGTCACCTGGTACTGAAGAACGCTCATGCAAAATTTGCCTCAAATCGGGCAGAACTGTGGATTTGTATAAGACACAAACAAACAGATTTTGCGTTTTATATATAAGATTTAGGGAATGCCAAAAAGGAAGGGGGATTATTTTTAGGGAGTCAATTATTTTTCTGCACAAGTGAGCAATGGGGCCTGGAATTTATTTATGTGGGCCATGAAATCCAATGGGTGTTTCCTCCATTATATGCCTAGCTATGTGTCCTGCAAGTAAATTGGGGCTACAATTGGAGTATTGCTGAACTCAGAAGAACTAGTGCTATAAAAGTTGGGGTGCGTCTCCCCAGTTTTTCCTGCTCGAAACAAAGAAAACTGTCATGAAAGTGACATATTTGAAGTTTTATTTATTTTTCACCTGCTTTATAACTTTAGCAAAAAACTGGGGGGTCAGAATGTTCAGTACACATCTAGATAATTGGGCTAAGGGGTCTAGATTTCAAAATGGGGTCATTTATCGGGGACACTCTATCGCCTGGAATTTATTCAGTTATGCCCTGAAAGCTAAAGGGTGTTCCCTCCATTACATGTGTTCAGTAAGTAGATTGGGGCTACAATGGGTATGTTTCTGAAAACAGGACAAACGGGGGTATCCCTTTTGGGGTCAAAGTCTGTATATGTGCTGTACAAAAAAAATAGTTTTTAAAATGACACAATTGCCCAAAAAAATTTAAATGACAGCAGATTTCCAAATTTTGGCCTGGTCATTAAGGCGCAATCAAGCTTGGTCACTAAAGGGTTAAACCTCTTATTTTACCCATTAAATCTGAGTTAGAAAAACTGAGAACCTGTGGAATTTCCTGGTTGGGTAGAATCTCAACTGTTAAGAAGTTAATTCTCCCCCAAATTCTATATTTCTTCCGTAATGTCCCTATTTATTTGAAGATTTTTAGGCTGATTTCAAAAAGCCAAGAAAATCGCGCAAGTTGTGTGCGTTGTGAGACACACAAATCTCGCACAAATCTGAACCCCATTCATATTTTGTTTTTTCTCTCCACAGAATTGGCATAGAACTACTAGAGATTGCAGCCTGTGTGTCGGGGAACAGGAGTCCAGGTAACTGGAAGTCCCTGAAAACTTCCCGCAACCTCTGTCTCTACCTACTTGTTCCCCTAGGCTAAGCCCTAGGGCAACAACTCGGCGACAGTCCCTACGCTAACTAGGGATGCAGGGCAGGAGTTAGACACACAGACAAAACCAGAAAACACACAAGCAGAAAGGTAGGTCAGGCAATCCGGGTCGGCAACAAGAGTGATGAGGTACAAGGAGTCAGGCGAAAGCAAAGTCAAGGTCAGGCAATCCGGGTCGGCAACAGGACAATAATGCAGTACTAGGGGTCAGACGAAGGCAAGATCAGGTCCGAAGCAAGTGGGTCAAAAGCCGGGAATACAATCCAATAACGCGGGTGTAGGCTGGAGACAAACATACACTGGCAATGCTGGAAGGAAGCAGGCACATTTAAATGCTGTCAGAACTCCCGCCCCAGCAGCTAATTGGGGCGGGGAGCCTGCCAGCAGCCAGACCCAGACATAAGGCAGCAAGTGCAGAGACCCAGACATCCAGCAGCAAGTGCAGAGCATGCTAATCAGGATGTCATGGCAGCAGGGAGGACATCTGCCGCATCCCCAGCAACCCGATTACCCAGGCGCCACCCCCTGAGCACAGGAGTGTTACATGTGCTGCTGGGATCTGTAGTTCTAAGCTTCCTAGCAGCACAGCCCTCACAAGTGTTGCGTCCTCCGGACGTGCAACCACAAAAACACAAACAAAAGGCACAACTGTGCCGAGAGAACATAAAACAATGGGGAATTCTTTCCCTATAGTCCCCTAACCCGGGAGGGGGCCCTGCCTACTCAGCGGGCCGATCGCTCTGACAAGTGTGAGCCCGCACGCGTACCTGGGCCACTGATACGTCCCTATCAGGGAGCCCTAGCCCAGAAGAAAGGCGATACAGAAAACCAAATGAAACAGAAAAGAACTTAGCTAGCATGGAGAGCTTCAGCCAAGGTGTGTTCCTCCATCGCTGTCCAAAGGTAACTGAAGTATTGACCATCACAGGAGATAATGCTGGCACTGTTTAAGTAGAAGCCAGGCTACTCAGCACCAGGTGCTGACTGACATTACTCTTGCAGCTACCACACCCCTCAGCTCCAGGAGAAGCAAGGGCACACCCAAAACCTGGTCTGGCCTGCAAGCAAGGTGCAGGCCTCAGAACGGCTGCAACAGTACCTCCCCTTCCAGAAGGGGCCCCAGGACCCTTAGGACCAGGACGACCAGGGTTTGATCTGTGAAAATTTTTTACCAGCCGATCTGCATGAACATCTGCTGCAGGAACCCATGACCTCTCCTCTGGGCATACCGGCGCCAGTGCACCAGGTACTGCAGGGAATTCCTGACTCGACGGGA
This sequence comes from Eleutherodactylus coqui, assembly GCF_035609145.1. Lineage (NCBI taxonomy): Eukaryota > Metazoa > Chordata > Amphibia > Anura > Eleutherodactylidae > Eleutherodactylus > Eleutherodactylus coqui. The sequence continues at coordinate 57,083,471 of NC_089844.1, read as the reverse complement.
GTCCAGAATGCGACTTATTACAAACTGCTCCTCCCCATCCACTAGCACAGGAGCCAGGGGTGGTGAGTCATTCCCATAATCGATGAATCTTTTGAGCAGAGATTTATGGAACACATTGTTAATCTTCATCGTGCTGGGAATTTCTAACCGGAAGGCCACCGCGTTAATCTTCTCAATTATTTTAAACGGACCGATAAATCGCCGGCCCAGTTTAGCGGATGGTTGTTTGAGTTTTATATTTCTGGTAGACAACCACACCAAGTCTCCAATACAGAATCCTGCCCCCTCAGAGCGGTGACTGTCTGCAACTCGCTTGCTCCGCCGAACGGATCGCTGTAACTTTTTCTGGACCTCCGCCCACCCGGCCTCAATATCGGAACAAAACTCATTTGCTCCTGGTACCTCCGAAAACCCTCTTGGAAAGGCGGCCAAAACATGGGTGAAATCCGTAGTTACTGAAGAACAGTGAAGTCCCCGTAGCCTCCAGTGGTCTATTGTTTAGAGCAAACTCGGCTAGTGGTAAGAACTTCGACCAGTCCTCCTGATTTTCCGAGGCATAACAATGTAAGTACTGCTCCAGGTTCTGATTACACCTCTCAGTTTGCCCATTGGTCTCAGGATGGTATGCCGAGGAAAACGAAAGCTGGACACCCAAACGAGACCAGACTATATGCTAAAAGCTAGAAACAAATTGTACACCGCGATCGGAGACTATATTCTCTGGCAAACCATGTAGTCTAACGATGTGGCAAATGAACAAACTCGCCAACGTCTTGGCATTAGGTAAAACGGGGAGTGACACAAAATGGCACATTTTACTAAACCAGTCCACTACCACCCACACAACAGTGTTGCCCTCGAAAGGTGGTAAATCTGTAATGAAGTCCATGGACAAATGCGTCCATGGTCTCTTAGGAATAGGCAGCGGCAATAACATACCGGCTGGCCGACTGTGGGATGACTTGGTTCTGGCACACACCTCACATGATGAAACAAAACTGAACGTATCCCGTCGTAATGACGGCCACCAATATGTTCTAGAGAGTAACTTACGGGTATTATTAATCCCCAGATGCCCAGCCAACACCGAACTGTGAATCTCGGCCAGCACCTGTAACCTTAGATGAACAGGAACAAAAAGCTTCCCAGCCGGAAGCTTTGACTGGGCCAAATTTTGTGCTTTACGGACTTGCTCCTCTAACTCTAATGACACTGCCGACACCACCACCTTTTCACACAGGATAGGGGCAGGAGGTTGCTCAGAAGCTACTGGAAGAAAACTTCTGGAAAGAGCATCGGCCTTCACATTCTTCCAGCCTGGACGATAACTAAAAAATTGAAACGGGAACAGAAAAGCGACCAGCGTGTCTGTCTGGAATTAAGTCTCTTGGCAGATTCCAGATATATGAGGTTTTTGTAATCCGTGAAAAACGTTACTTTGTGTCGCGCCCCCTCTTGAAAATGACGCCACTCCTCAAATGCCCATTTAATCGCCAGCAATTCCCTGCCCCCAATGTCATAATTTCGCTCTGAAGATGAAAATTTATGGGAGAAGAATGCACATGGGCGGAGATCTTGCAATGTCTCCATTCCCTGAGATAGAACTGCTCCAACCTCCACCTCCGAAGCATCAACCTCAACAATAAAGGGCCTGGAAGAATCTGGCTGCACCAGAACCGCAGCAGTAGCAAAACACCTCTTCAATCTCTGAAATGACTGCATGGCTTCCGTCGACCATTTAGTAGGAAAGCACCCCTTCTTAGTCATGTCAGTAAGAGATTTAACTATCACCGTAAAATTCCTAATGAATCTACGGTAATAGTTGGCGAACCCCAAGAACCTTTGTAAGGCCTTCACATTTTCTGGTAGGACCCAATCCTGTACAGCTCGGACCTTCTCAGGATCCATCTTGAACCCTTCGTGGGTAATTATATGCCCCAAAAATGTGATCTCTTGTAAAGCAAACACACACTTTTCTCTTTTGGAGAACAAACAATTCTCACGCAAAGCTTGGAGGACCTGGCGAACATGAGAAACATCGGACTCAAAATCCGGAGAGAAGATCAAAATATCATCCAAGTATACTAGTACAAATCTGCCCACAAACTGAGAGAGAACCTCATTGATCAAGGACTGGAATACAGCAGGGGCATTAGTGAGACCAAAAGGCATCACCAGACTCTCAAAATGCCCCTCTGGGGTATTAAACGCAGTCTTCCACTTGTCCCCCTCCCTAATCCGGATTAAATTATATGCCCCGCGCAAGTCTAGTTTGGAAAACCAGTTGGAGCCATTCAACTGCGAAAACAGATCCGGAATAAGGGGGAGAGGGTATGGATTGCGTTTCGTGATTTTGTTCAATTCCCTAAAGTCAACACAGGGATGTAACCCGCCATCTTTTTTCTTTACAAAAAAGAAGCCAGCTGCTATTGGGGAATTAGATTACCGTATATGATTCCTTCTCAAGCTGTCCTGGATATAATCTTTGAGCGCCAGTCTCTCAGGGGGCGATATGTTGAACATGCGACTCTTGGGGAACTTGCAGTCAGGGAGAAGTTCAATGTCACAATCCCCCTTTCTGTGCGGTGGTAATTTGTCTGCCCCCTCTTGGGAAAACACATCCGAGAAGTCAGCTATAAATTCAGGCAACTCCTCTGCCTGAATGACGGCTATATCAGCAGAAATGCAACCGGACAGACAACCAGAGCTCCATTTAACAATGTCCCCCTTTTCCCAGTCCACTAGTGGGTTGTGTAAGCGCAGCCAGGGCAACCCCGAGAGTACTTGCGTAGGGAGGGATTCCATGACATATAGTGTTATACATTCCATGTGGAACAGCCCAATCCTTAAATGGACATTAGGTACACAAAAACTCAGATTTCTCTGAGATAGTGGAGCAGCATCAATGGCGGACACAGGGGATGGGAGAATCCAAAGTACTCATCTCTAAGCCTAAACGTTTGACAGTCTCCTGATGTATTCAATTTAATACTAGCTCCACAATCCAAAAAGACTCATATGGGACTGTCAACACTGCCACAACGAATTTCAGTGGAAAGTACCAGCCTGGAAGCGGATACCCAAGCAATTTGATGGCCTCGAGGGACCTTCCCTCTAACCTCCAGGCCATCTGGTTTTTCCCACTGAGCATTACGACGTGGGCAACACTGAGCCATATGACCTGTATGATTACAGTCAAAGCATCGGCCATTAAACTGTACCGTTCTTCTCCTCCTAACCCCGCCAGCTAGAGACCCCAGCTGCATGGGCTCTTCCATAGCTGCAGGTAGGAGGCCGGGATCCATAGACAGCTCCTGATGTCTCTCCATGATCTGTCTCCCAACTTTAATTGCAAGAGACATGGCCGCATCTAGACTGCGAAGTACTGGATGTCCTACCAGTACGTCCTTGATCTTATTGGACAGGCCAAAATGGAACTGGCTCTTTAAAGCAGAGTCGTTCCACTGAGTTTCTGCTGCCCAGCATCGTAACTTAGCACAATAGTCTTCAACAGTGGAATCTCTCTGTCGCAAATGTCTGATATTTCCCTCAGCCACCGCTATCTTATCAGGGTCGTCATAGATAAGACCCAAAGTAGCAAAAAAGTTATCCACTGAGGTCAGGGCCTCAGACATCGGGGGTAATGAAAAAGCTCACGCTTGTGGTGCCCCCTGCAGTCTGGACATTACAATGCCCACCCTCTGGGCGTCGTTCTCCAAAGAGCTAGGACGCAGTCTGAAATAGAGCTTACAGGCCTCTCGAAAGGATCCGAATTTCTGCCAATCACCAAAAAAATGGTCAGGTAGCTCAATTTTTGGTTCCTTGCTGGGAACCTGCAGCGCAAGTTGTCGCTGTTTAATCTCAGCGACCTCGGCAGCCAGCGTGCCCAGCTGGTGCGACAAAACCTCAAGGGGATTCATGTTAACTGCACAGAATCTCCCTGAGTAGGTAAGGGCTGGTCAATCTGTTGCGTCCTCCGGACGTGCAACCTCAAGAACAAAAACAAAAAGGCACAACTGTGCCGAGAAAACATAAAACAATGGGGAATTCTCTCCCTATAGTTCCCTAACCCGGGAGGGGGCCCTGCCTACTCGGCGGACAGATTGCTCTGACAAGTGCAAGCCCGCACGCGTACCTGGGCCACTGATACGTCCCTATCAGGGAGCCCTAGCACAGAAGAAAGGCAATACAGAAAACCAAATGAAACAGAAAAGAATTTAGCTAGCATGGAGAGCTTCAGCCAAGGTGTGTTCCTCCATCGCTGTCCAAAGGCAACTGAAGTATTGACCAGCACAGGAGATAATGCTGGCACTGTTTAAGCAGGAGCCAGTCTACTCAGCACCAGGTGCTGACTGACATTACTCCTGCAGCTACCACACCCCTCAGCTCCAGGAGAAGCAAGGGCACACCCAAAACCTGGTCTGGCCTGCAAGCAAGGTGCAGGCCTCAGAACGGCTGCAACAACAAGGTAAATTGATTGAGCTGGCTGGGGGTGGTACCTCCTGCTAGCCAATCTCCTGGGTCTGTGCTCACATATAAACCCAGCTCTTGGTCAGTCTCTGTCTGGTGTTTAGGGTGAGCAGTCATGAATCCTTGTCTGTTGAAGTTTGCTGTGTGATCTGTGTCTTGCTGGTTCATGTCCATTTGTTCATTTATATTCTGTCAGTTTTGTGTTAGCTTGCTGTATGACCTGCTGTCTGTGTCCTGTCCTGTTGCAGCGTTCTGTGTGAACTCTGTCCGGTTCTGCTGGACTTCTGGTTAGTGTAGGTACTAGCAGTATAACCAGGAGCCATGAAGTTTGGCCCGCTAGCTTCCACGTTTTGTACAAAATATCAACTAATATCTGGTATTTATATTCAGCTTCATATCTGTTACTAGTGGTTGCACTTTGGCTGCTGTATGCTGTGTTTTCTGGCTCTGTGTGTCCTGTGGTTCAGTCCCTGTCATGTGGCATGTGACTGTGTCCTGCTCTGGTGAATGGCTCCTAGGATCAGCTAGGGCCCAGATCCGAAGACCGCTGGACCCCCCATTATTGGGGTGAATCCCCCGCTTAGGTAGGGCCATGCCATTCTCCCATGTAGAACAGGGTCAGTTGCCTGAAACCCGTATGAATACCTGGTGCAACCTGTGTGCGTGCATCCAGTCCTTTTTGGGTACAATAGTGTGGGCCCTGTGCTTAGTTTACCCACACAATCGTAACAGGGAGCGTGTGCCCTGACTCGGCGTTCAAAACCCCGATGGCCAGGCGAGATCACCAGCACCGGGGCTCCCTTGCACTGCGCCTTAGCTGCCCGGATGATAGGACCAGCGGTGCGGGCACAGAGGCCCCCGGAGCCGCTGGTCCTGACAGTACCCTCCTTCTACAGGGGGACACCAGACCCCCACGACCAGGAGCGGGTTTGAGAGGGAAGGCCCTGTGGAAATGTCGGACTAGGCATGGTGCGTGAACATCCCTAGCAGGGACCCACGTCCTATCCTCAGGGCCGAACCCTCTCCAATAGACCAGGTACTGAATAGAGCCCCGAACCGGTCAAGCATCAATGATCGTCTCTACTTCATATTCAAGTTCCCCATGCACAAGTGTAGGAGAGGGCAGGTCACGGGTTGGCAAAACTGGGTTAACAAACTTCTTTATTAAACACATTTCAAGACGAGGGAAGGGACAATTTATATGCCACTGGGTTGATAACCTGAGAGATGGTAAACAGACCAATAAACCGGGGAGCCAGCTTTAAGGACGGAACCTTCAGTCTCAAATTTTTTGAAGCCAGTAATACCTGCTCTCCAACCACAAAAGGTGCAGAGATCGTGTGTTTCTTATTAGCCTGACCAAGAAGCCCCTCCTGGGAACCCTGAAGGTTCTTGCAAACTGGGGCCCAAACTCTGCACAGTTTATCAGTAGATGTATCAGCAGACGGAGTGTCAGAAGAAAAATAAAAAGACATGTTACTGGATAATAGTTCCTGAGTACCTCTGATACCGGGGTGATCAGCTTGGACTGGACCATACGTCTCCTCTAACACTTTCAATCTCAACAACAATTGAACAAAAAGTTTGCCTCCTTGAAGGGCTTCAGGGACCGTTAGTTGAGCAGCATGTAAGAGAGGTGAAAGGTCGGAGGAGGCAGCAGTGAAAACCACCCTGGGGGAAAGAATACTCTCTAGCTCAGAATCTGAGACTTCCGGGGTACCAGTAGGAGACTCAGAGGGACGGATGTGCCCCTCGGCCAAACTATCCTGAATATAGTTCTTCATGGACTCCTTATTAGGGACAGTTATGTTGTAGATCCGACCCTTAGGAAGTTTGGCACCTGGGACCAGATCAGGCTTACAGTCAAAATGCCTATGGGGAGGCAAAACTTCAGATAGCTGCTTGGAACACACGTTAGAAAATTCGGAGATATAGTCTGGTAACTCAACACCCTTACAGACAGAGGTATCTAAGCTCACATGACACATGTGATTGGTGCCCTGGGGACCCCACTTGACCAGATCCAGGGTGTCCCAATTAAAAACGGGATTGTGTTTTCTTAACCAAGGTAGCCCCAAGACTATGTCCACAGACAAGTCTTTCATGACAAGGAAGGTGCAAGACTCAATGTGCGAGGCTCCTACTGTACATTTTAACTCTGGGGTGGCTAGATTGACAAAGCCAGCCCGCAATGGAGTCGAGTCGATCACAAAAAAACGGAATAGGTGGATCTAAACATACCAAGGAACCAGAAATCTGAGCTACAAAATCAAAATTAACAAAATTTGCTGCGGCCCCAGAATCAACAAAGGCTTGCCCTGCACGAGAGAAAGAAAGAAAATCTAAGGTGCAGGGCAAGAACATCTTAGACACAACTGGGGGTACCTTAGCTCCTAGACAGTCTTCCTGACAACTAGCTAGGAGCGTAAGCCTTTCCTGCCAAGGCTTCTTCCCGCAGAGGGCAATCCGATGACCAGACTCTCCACAATACAAACACAGGTTCTTTAACCTGTATTCCCTTCGCTGTTTAGGAGGAGAGCGTTAGGAGTGATTTTAGGCTTCAAGAACCCCAACGGTCCTTCGTAGGCCATAGAAATCGCAGATCGCACCTATCTGCGATCTGCGATTCCTGTTCTCTTCTCTATATGCGCTCAATGGGGCCGGCGGCAGCAGCGCTGACCCCATTGAGAACATATAGAAGACAGCTGTGGCAGAGAAGAACGATGTTTGCGGGGATGAATTGTCGGGAAGGGCTTAAAGGGGTTGTCCCGCGCCGAAACGGGGTTTTTGTTTTTTTTCAAACCCCCCCCCCGTTCGGCGCGAGACAACCCCGATGCAGGGGTTAAAAAAGAACACCGGAGAGCGCTTACCTTAATCGCCGCGCTCCGGTGACTTCTTACTTACCTGATGAAGATGGCCACGGGGATCTTCTTCCTCGGTGGACCGCAGGGCTTCTGTGCGGTCCATTGCCGATTCCAGCCTCCTGATTGGCTGGAATCGGCACGTGACGGGGCGGAGCTACACGGAGCTACACGGAGCCCCATTGAAGAAAGCAGAAGACCCGGACTGCGCAAGCGCGGCTAATTTGGCCATTAGACGGCGAAAATTAGTCGGCTCCATGGGAACGAGGACGCTAGCAACGGAGCAGGTAAGTGAAAAACTTTTTATAACTTCTGTATGGCTCATAATTAATGCACAATGTACATTACAAAGTGCATTAATATGGCCATACAGAAGTGTATAGACCCACTTGCTGCCGCGGGACAACCCCTTTAAATATATAAGCCCTTCCCTGCAATTCATCCAGAAATGTGTTAAAATTTAAAAAAATATACACTACCGTTCAAAAGTTTGGGGTCACATTGAAATGTCCTTATTTTTGAAGGAAAAGCACTGTACTTTTCAATGAAGATAACTTTAAACTAGTCCTAACTTTAAACAAATGGACTCTATACATTGCTAATGTGGTAAATGACTATTCTAGCTGCAAATGCCTGGTTTTTTGTGCAAAATCTACAAAGGTGAACAGAGGCCCATTTCCAGCAACTATCACTCCAGTGTTCTAATGGTACAATGTGTTTGCTCATTGGCTCAGAAGGCTAATTGATGATTAGAAAACCCTTGTGCAATCATGTTCACACATCTGAAAACAGTCTAGCTCGTTACAGAAGCTACAAAACTGACCTTCCTGTGAGCAGATTGAGTTTCTGGAGCATCACATTTGTGGGGTCAATTAAACGCTCAAAATGGCCAGAAAAAGAGAACTTTCATCTGAAACTCGACAGTCTATTCTTGTTCTTAGAAAAGAAGGCTATTCCATGCGAGAAATTGCTAAGAAATTGAAGATTTCCTACAACGGTGTGTACTACTCCCTTCAGAGGACAGCACAAACAGGCTCTAACCAGAGTAGAAAAAGAAGTGGGAGGCTGCGTTGCACAACTAAGCAAGAAGATAAGCACATTAGAGTCTCTAGTTTGAGAAACAGACGCCTCACAGGTACCCAACTGGCATCTTCATTAAATAGTACCCGCAAAACACCAGTGTCAACATCTACAGTGAAGAGGCGGCTGCGGGATTTTGGGCTTCAGGGCAGAGTGGCAAAGAAAAAGCCATATCTGAGACTGGCCAATAAAAGAAAAAGATTAGGATGGGCAAAAGAACACAGACATTGGACAGAGGAAGACTGGAAAAAAGTGTTGTGGACGGATGAATCCAAGTTTGAGGTGTTTGGATCACAAAGAAGAACGTTTGTGAGACGCAGAACAAATGAAAAGATGCTGGAAGAATGCCTGACGCCATCTGTTAAGCATGGTGGAGGTAATGTGATGGTCTGGGGTTGCTTTGGTGCTGGTAAGGTGGGAGATTTGTACAGGGTAAAAGGGATTCTGAATAAGGAAGGCTATCACTCCATTTTGCAACGCCATGCCATACCCACTGGACAGCGCTTGATTGGAACCAATTTCATCCTACAACAGGACAATGACCCTAAACACACCTCCAAATTGTGCAAGAACTATTTACAGCAGAAGCAGGCAGCTGGTATTCTATCGGTAATGGAGTGGCCAGCGCAGTCACCAGATCTGAACCCCATTGAACTGTTGTGGGAGCAGCTTGACCGTATGGTACGCCAGAAGTGCCCATCCAACCAATCCAACTTGTGGGAGATGCTTCTAGAAGCGTGGGGTGCAATTTCACAAGCTTACCTCAACAAATTAACAGCTAGAATGTCAAAGGTGTGCAATGCTGTAATTGCTGCAAAAGGAGGATTCTTTGACGAAAGCAAAGTTGGATGTAAAAACAATGTTATTTCAAATACAAATCATTATTTCTAACCTTGTCAATGTCTTGACTCTATTTTCTATTCATTTCACAACGCATGGTGGTGAATAAGTGTGACTTTTCATGGAAAACACAAAATTGTTTGGGTGACCCCAAACTTTTGAACGGTAGTGTATATATATATATATACTTACCTTGTCCCGGCAGACGGAGTTCAGCCGCGGCGGTCGGCAGTGGGTGTGAAGCGGGTGTGAGTCAGACTCAGCGCTGAGCCAATCAGGGGGCAGGTCTGACTCACACCCCCTTCACACCCACTGTAGGCCGGCCACGCTGAACTCCGTCTGCTGGGACAAGGTAAGTATATACCGGCGTATAGGGCGACGGGGCGTATAAGACGACCCCCCAACTGTCACCTTATACGCCGGGAATACAGCGGAGCAAAAAATAAAAATCATTACTCACTTCCCCTGGCGTTCTGCGGCGCTGCTGCAGGCTGTCGCTCCCTCCTGGTCCCTGGCAGAGCATTGCTTTCTGGATGCAGGGCTTGAAATCCCCGCCTCCAGAAAGCTACTGTGATTAGCTAACACACGCCGTCAGCCAATCACAGCCATTCAATGACATCATTGTCATTGGCTGAAGGCACGTGTGTTTTGTCAATGGGCTAACATCGTTCTTCTCTGCCACAGCTGTTACAGCTGTGGCAGAGGAGAACGATCTTTATGCTGACAGTGCGGGGGGGGGGGGGCACTCTTGCCGCTATTGTGGCTTAATAGTGGGACCTGGGAACTTGAGATGCAGCCCAACATGTAGCCCCTCGCCTGCCCTATCCGTTGCTGTGTCGTTCCCATCACTTTCTTGAATTGCCCCGATTTTCACAAATGAAAACCTTAGCGAGCATCGGCGAAATACAAAAATGCTCGGGTCGCCCATTGACTTCAATGGGGTTCGTTACTCGAAACTAACCCTCGAGCATCGCGATAATTTCGTCCCGAGTAACGAGCACCCGAGCATTTTGGTGCTCGCTCATCTCTACTAGCGACATTGCTTGCTCCAGGGTATTAGACTCAGTATGGGCAACCAGCAAATCCTTGAGGCCTTCGGACAAGCTGGCCAAGAACAAGTCCTTGAGGGCTGAGTCATTCCACCCCGACTCAGTGCAGTGCTGTCTGAATTGGGAGCAGTAGTCCTCCGCCACCTTTCGGCCCTGACGCAAGGACAACAATTGAGAGACCGTGTGGGCAGCACGATTGGGCTCATCAAAGATTTGACCCAGCGCTGAGAAGAAGGCGTCTAACGACTGTCTTGTGGGAGAGTCAGAGGGTAAAGAGAAAGCCCAGTTTTGAGGGTCTCCTCTTAGTAGGGAAATCACGATTACCACCCTCTGGTACTCAGTGCCAGAAGAGTGGGGTCGCAGATCAAAATACAGCTCGCAGCCATTCCGGAAGGCAAAAACAGTTTTCTCTCACCAGCAAAGAAATCAGGCAGCGTAGTCCTAGGCTCAGAAATCATCACCGGAACAGAGGGAGGCTGAACCTGAGCAGTAGACAACACCTGCTCCTGTCGTTGCAAATGGGTAGCCAGGTCCTGAACCAGGGTAATCAGGCCCTAGCCCGACCTGGTAGCTGGTCGGATAAATGTGTCTGACCTGTTGTGGGCCAGTGTACCTGTTGGGGAACTGGGGTCCAGGTAACTGGGAGTCCTTCAAAACCTCCTGCAACCTCTGTTCGTACCTACTTGCCCCCATAGGCTAAGCCCTAGGGCGACAACTGGGCAACAGTCCCTACGCTAACTAGGGATGCGGGGCAGGAGTCAGACACACAGACAAAACCAGGAGACACACAAGCACAAAGGCAGATCAGGCAATCCGGGTCGGCAACAAGAGAGACGAGGTACAAGGAGTCAGACGAAAGCAAAGTCAAGGTCAGGTAATCCGGGTCGGCAACAGGAGAATACCCCAATAGTCTGACTGCTTCATCATGCACCACCCTCTTTGTGCAAACTGCAAACCAAAAAAAGTGCCAGGACACCCTTACACCCCTGGGTATCGACCCCTTATGTACAATTACATCCTGGAAGTTCGGGGTTTGTATGGAGGGATTGAGGGTCAATTCATACAATGCGGGTGCCAGCTGTTTCTTACAGCCAACACCTGCCCGCAACAGTTCCGAAAGACTAGAAATGTGTAATTTGTTTAGCCAGATTCACTAGTTTGAAAATTCATCAATCCATCAAATGCAATTAACTAAAAGCAAATTCCAAACCTGCTAAATTGATTCACTGAATGTATCCTAATGCATCGCAGATAGAAGCGCTCTACCAAGATGGCATCAGTCATTTATGTTATCTGCTTTGATGCTGGACATAATCAGGAGGATTCTGCCATTCATAATATTAACAATCCAGCATTTATCACACGTCAGATCATTCATTTCATCGATGGTGTGTATATATAATACTGGAAGTTTCTACACATCCACCAATCAGACATAGAAATTATACTTTGCTGTGAATTAATCTGCAAGGATATTACTATAGTAAAGTACCTTTAAGAAGTCTGAATGTGCAGTATCACTTTTCCTATCACTTGCATTCCGGAAACACTTTACATGGTCTCAGCAGTTCTGGTATTAAACCACAAGGTGGCGCTGATGTTCCCTCTTGAAAGCTGGAAGTGACAGCTGTGCTGCTGCGCAGTCTTTCACTTCCTACATGCTGCTCAGCAGAAAGAGAAGTTGGGAGTCGCTGCTGGTAAGTAACGTGAGAACATGAGGGGGGTTGTGTAACCGTTATTTCTAATGGAGGAAAGGCGAGGAGATTTACTTTCAGATTACGTAAAGTCCAACGCAAGGTAAGAGGCTGGGAAGAATGGGGGACATTGTAAAGGTGTGTGCTAGACCCTCCCTAGATACAGCGACTCTGCAGAAACTTAATGGCAGATTTTGGTGCGGATTCATCATGGATTTCACCCTATCCAAGGATGAAATCCATAGCCTATAATCCACGGTACAGGATTATCATGCTGCGGGTCTGAAATCTGCACCGCAGTCTTAATACAGAAGCAGAAATGCTCCTTTATTATGCTTGTATGTAACTGGCCTAAACTTGATTTTTAAAGTACAACAATTTTTGTAGTATTGTTATCTATTGTTCCCTGTTATCAGCCATTTGGAAAGGCTGACTGAAGAGTTCTTCTAATGAATCACTCATAGGAAGTGCAGAAAAATATTCAACATCCTATATGACTCATGAGTTCTGGTTATGAGAACTTCCAAAAATCTGGAAAAGATGACTCATTATGATGATGCCTTTACATAACGATCACTTTAGTAGCCGTAGAGGGTGTTAAGGGGCTTGTGAACTGAAGGACAACCAGCAGACGAGGTTCTGATGGAACATACAAGGTCTGAACGCCGGCCGGTACGAGGAGCTTGGCTGCTGCAGCATCCAGCACTGAAGAGACAGAAGGATCAGCGAGTTCTTTTGGATTTTAAGGTCTGGTCTGAATTCATTTTGGGGTGCGGTCTAGTCAAATCACGCTAGAAGTTGAACTTTCAGATTTGGGTTGGTGAGCCCTCAGCCTTGCATATGAATCTAGTAAATGCTTGGCGATGGGACGTTCAAATGTTTTCTCCCAGCACTTTTTAGATACGCTCCTGTAGAACATCTTTGCTGACTGCAACTCAAAATTAGTTTTCTTCAGCTTCATGAGCTGGCTTCTGCAGGTAGCACACGCTTTTCTGTAGGCTCCATTCAGGTGAGACACTTGTGGAGATTTCTGCAGCAAATCTCCTGCATGCAAATTCAGTCTAAAACGACTTAATAAGGTGCAGACTATAGAATTAGTGGTCCATTAACACCTTTGCAAATTAGGCTCAGAAGCCAAGCCTACTCCCTATGAAGAGGATGTGGAGCGTGTCACACAACTGACACCCACCTGTAGGAGCCAGGATAGGAGATATCTCTGATCATGGCTGGTTAAACCTTCAGATGCCGTGGTCAATGCTGATCGCAGCATGTAAGTGGTTAGACAGAGGGAGGGGGCTCCCTTTGTCAACCAATTATCCCAGCCTGCAACAGGATCACAGGCTTAAGCAGTTGTCATGGCTGCTTGAAACTTCGTAAAGGCCTCCAGATCTACAATTCAGTTACATTCAGTTACTTCACTAGAATGACAGCCAAGAAACAATACACAGTAGAGATGAGTGAGCACGCTCATTTAAGTGTGCACTTGATCGAGTAGCAGTCTTATCGAGTAACTGTGTACTCACCCGAGCAGCATGTGGGGGGCAGAGAGGGGGAGTGAGAGAGATCTCTCTCTGCATTTTGCATACCAAATTTCCCAGAAGAGCATTGCACGGCCTATAGAATTTCCTCAGAGTTACTTGGTGGTTACTACAAGGAGAAACAATACCCTTCCTAAGGCCAGAAGGTAACATTTTAAATACAACTGCTTCATATTATACTCTCTTCGTGTACAGAAGATAGGAGGGCTATATTGTATGCTATCACTGTACATATTATAGCAGTTGGGCCTCCTGATATGCTATTAGCAGGTGTGATATCTACCATGCCTAGTTTCACCATGGAGACCTGGCCTTTAAGTGGATCCATTCTTAAAAGTTTCTTAAACTAAAATGTACTTTTACAGAAAGTAGAGATGCCTTTCCTTGACAGCCCCATATAAAAGCCTATTACATTATCCATATCACCTACAGAACTTGGTAGGAGCCATAGATTGTGGACTGCTGCTTGATGCTTTATAGTTCATTTTATATAATGTTTAACATAATGCAAACCAAAACCAGAGCGCGGTATTGTCTTGAAGAGCGTGACTCTTATGCACTACATTTATATGATGTAATCAAAAGACTGATCCAGCGCTATATTTCAGTAATGGTTTCCGATATTGAAATAGCAATAGCGTCCTCATATAGGAAGGCATGGATGCCCTACATGATGGTATGGCGCACTTGGACATGTGTTTCACGCGTTTTGGCCCCTGTAAGCAATAGAGATTAAAACCCAATTACAAAGTTGTAGAGTAGCATATGTTGCGCATCCATGCCTTCCAAGTCAAGTACACTGTTGTTAGTTCAATGTAGGAGTCCAGTATAGAGATATAGCGCTGGATCGGTCTTTTCGACCACACCCTGTATATACTATTTTATCTATCACTCTGCAAGAGTTCTTCTGTTGATACTTTGTTAGCACACAATATCTCAGTGCCGACCACGGATGCTTCTGTAATACCAAGGCTGGAAATATAGCAGGTGCCAGGTAGCCAATATGGTTCTCTCTCATTGTGTTCTGTCGATCTTCTTACTAGACGGCTCTGACTTCTCATAGTCTACAGTGCTTTCTCTGTTCCCGGAGACGGACTAAAAATAAACCATCCAAACAGTTCTTAGCTGCTCAAAATAGATAAGCGGCATAAGAGAGAGTAGATTATCACGTGCCCATTGACAAATAATAACGTGGACATACTGCACCCGGAGACGCTGGAGGGACGTTAGGGACACTCGGCATCTGTGTCATGGAGGAGGGGCCCATCTTATTTTAGCTCTTGTGAGGCATACATAAGCTGACTGTGACCACAAGTCGTTAGAGGACAGAGGAATGAGACTGGGCAGCGCTACAATGAAGAGGAGATGGTTCACCACACTGGCACTGATTGTGAGCTTTTCTGTCAAATGTGTGCCTGACTAACTACATCGTCATGGGTTCAATGAAGCTCTTGTATATGCCTACATGCACACCCTCCTTCCTCGAGAGTGGCAGGTTCTTCTCCATTACTGTGCACATGGAGAGAAATGACAATTAGCATTTGATAGGAGGAGGGTGGGGGGAGTGTGCATATACTGTATTCTACATGCTATATACTATACTACACAAGCTTCATTGGACTCATCTCCAGCCCTGCAAGGTTTCAACAGTAAGATTTACAAACCACTAAACTGAGTTGCGTAAGTGACAAACTGCTGAAATCAGCATATCTATCACTATACCCTGCTACTGGCAGCCTGGGCAACTTGGGTGACCCGACTTTAGTGAACCATGACGTGTGGACATACATTATGTATGTGCAATAGGTCAAAGGAGCAGAATGGAGTAGGCACAGGAGCCAAGCCTACTCGATCATTGGTATTATCATGTCTGTAAGTCTATTAACCTCTTCAAGACCAAGCCTGTTTATGCCTTAGGGCTCATGTCCACGGGCAAAGGAAGAATTAAAATCCGCAGCGGATTTTAACTCTTCTCCCGCACGCGGATCCGCACCCCATAGGGATGCATTGACCACCCGCGGGGTAGATAAATACCCGCGGATGGTCAATAAAAGTGATTTTAAAAAAAATGGAGCATGAAAAAATCTGGACCATGCTCCATTTTCGTGCGGGTCTCCCGCGGGGACGGCTCCCGCGGGCTTCTATTGAAGCCTATGGAAGCCGTCCGGATCCGCGGGAGACCTAAAATAGGAATTTAAAAGAATTTACTCATCCGGAGCGGACCGGGAAGGTCTTCCCTTCCTCACGGCCGGATCTTTCTTGCTTCGGCTCGGCGGATGTGCCCGGCGCATGCGCGTGGCACGTCGGCGACGTGCCGCCGGCATGACGAGTTCATCCGCCGGCCGAAAAAGAAGATCCGGCCGTGAGGAAGAGAAGACTTTCCCCGCCCACTCCGGATGAGTAAATTCTTTTAAATTCCTATTTTCAGCGCTCATGTCCGCGGGGCAGGAGGGTCCCGCTGCAGATTCTACATGTAGAATCCGTAGTGGGCCTGATTTTCCCCGTGGACATGAGGCCTTAGTGACCATGCCAGATTTTGGAAATCTCGCATGTGTCACCCTAAGGCCGCCTGCACATGGGCAGAATCCGACCCTGTGCCCAGCCGGCATATCGTATATCGGTCCTGAAGTCTTTTGATCTTTACTGCGGATTGTCTGCACGGCGAGCTGTCGGACATGCGCAGTACAGATTTTAAAAAAAATAATCTGCTTTTCCCATGTCATCGCTGAGCAGATGACACAGAATCCACAACCTTTCTGCAATGTGATTGTGGAAGGCCCGCGGATCAGACGGCTTCCATTGAGTTCAGGGAAATAGAGCATGCAGTGATTTCTCCTCCGCAAACAGATAATCGCAATTCATTTCCACTCATGTAGAGGAAATCGCGTTTTGCCATAGCATGCTATGGGTGGTATTTGCTGCAGAATCTTAAGGTGGATGCCCGCTACAGATTCCGCAATGTAAATCTGCCCGTGTGCAGATGGCCTTACAGAGATTGTCCCCAAGTAATCTTGCAGATATTATGTCTTTTAGTGGCTACTTTCAAACCTACTTAGGCATAATGGAATAGATCAGAAGAGGCATATACATATGAAAAGGCACAGACACGGTGTGATTAATTTGCACTTAAAAAAATACCAGAACAGGATGAGCAGAGGAGTAAATACTTATAGTAAATACTAATTAGTCCACTGATAACGGATGTGAAAGTTTTATAGTCTCTATATTGGTGCTATGGGGTCACCAGGTGTTATCTCTGCTCCAGATTTCTTATATTCTCCACTGACGCAAAAATCCCCCTCCGAGGTTCATTCCGTTCTTGGGAGTATCAAGGATAGTTATAAAGTTATATTCCCAAATTCTCCAGTGACATAGGGATTTGAAATTGGCTTTCAGTATCATAACTTGCATATCTTTTATATCGTGTCCGTGACTGGAAAAGTGACTGGAAAAGTGCTCCGCCACAGAGAATTCTGTCTTTCTCTATTTAATTGAGTGGCGATGAGACCTCATTCTGGCTCTAAGTATTTGTCCTGTTTCTCCAGCATAAGGGCCCCCCACAGGACATTTACTGCACAGGATCAGGTACACAACATCAGACGTGGAACATGTGAATGTCCCATGGTACTAAACTTTTTTTGTTTTACTTTAACAGAAAATAACTCTCCATTTGGTACAGCCAAATCCACACTTATGGAATTCTAACAGCGGATTTTGATGTAGAATTGCAGGCAGGCTTTAAGTCATTTTCAATTCTGCATCAAAATTTGCAGATAGCCTGCAGATTTGGGTATAGAATTCACAACAGCATCTGGTGCGTCATGCGGCCTATTCTGCCCCATTGTAAATATTAATGTAAAAACTTGTTTTCATTTGATTTGATGAAATCCTGAGATTATGAAGTGCATTAAATGGTCCCTTTCTGTTTTCAGCTCCTGTTTACAGCGCTCTGCAGACCCTTTGCTGGAATCGCTATGTGTTCTGGAATAGTGGAGAATTATGTGGCCGCCATGGTTCTGAGTGCAGCCGGAGATGCCCTTGGTTTCAATAACCGCAAGTGGGAATTCTGTAGGCGGGGTCCGGAAATTCATGCTCAACTGTCCAAACTTGGAGGGATTGAAAACATGGACGTAACAAAAAGGATTGTAAGCGATGATACCGTCATGCATATTGCTACAGCAGAAGCTTTGGTGGAGGCAGGCAAAAACATCCAACCATCCAATCTATATCCATTACTAGCGAAGAAATACAAGGAGAGCATGGATGACATGGATGGCAGAGCGCCAGGTAATGTTAAAACAAATACTTTATTGCTCCAATGCATGCAAAATATGTATTCATCTGTCTAATCATCACTATGCCTTACTACCTACCAAGAAAATACAGCAAGGTAGATCAGAATTGTTGGTTATTGGTCTTTTGCACCAAGAAAAGCAACCAAAATTGGTTACTTTGGATGACCTTTACCACATGACTACAGCTATCTGTACTGCTTGATAGTAAAACATGTATCAAGATAGGAAGTTTTCATCCTCGCCCTATCCACATCCTCGCCCTATCCCCATGTAACCAATGTGAGATATGTCACCATTTACGGAAAGGCTTTACACAAGTTCAAGTTAAGCAAGCAAGACTTTTCTAAGTGTCTGATACAGAAAGCTAGGGCGATAACATACTAATATATTGTTTAGACACAACAGAACAGGTTAAGAACGATCAATTAACAGATTTCCCCCGTCGGCCCCAGAATCTTTAGAGACGAGCGGGGAGATACTCAGCTAAGGCACTACTCGCTCGAGTTATGTGCCTTAGAGAGTATACTCGCTCATCTCTAGTCACAATCAATTTACTGTTTACCCTGACCAGGGGGATATAGCTCCTCAGATACTCTTTCAGAATCTTCGCTCAACCAAATAATGAAATCCAGCTGATTACAACATACATTCATTTCAATTACGCAACTGATTAGCACACTATCTTAAGGGAGGCTGTACTCTGATGAGTCCAACATAATCCAATCTATTGGAGATTACTTGGGGCAGAGGTGCTCACCATTGCGTACACTGCTGAAACTTGTTCAGATAGTTGCCATCGATCTCTGTGTCACTATTGTCATCCTTTATCCTGTTGAAATCCTGGTGCCCGCTTTTGGTGACTGCAGTCGGATCTGAAGTCTCCTCAGGCACAGGTTAATCTATCTCTGGATCCTGGACGGTATCTGTTGCAGAACGCTGCTTCGATCACCAAGTTTCCCTTTTTCTCGGGTATACAAGCTCTGCTGCAGCTCTCACTGGCTGAGCCTCTGTCTTTCCTGTACTCTCTGAAACCGCTGAGTCATATCGGAGCCCAGAAACAGGACCTCTCTTTTATACCTAGCCTTTCAGCCAATCAGTGTGCTGCTCAGGTCCTGTCAGTCCATAGCAAGATAAATCAGTGAACAAAGTCACGTGACCTCTCTGGAGGTCCTTGCAGGAACATACATAAAGTACAGCAGTAGTATTTATATACACACAAACACAGGTGTTTAACCCCTTACACACAGCCCAAAGATACTAAATAATAACTAACAGTTTTCCTTATTAGTATATCTAGGTGTATAGCAATGTGGAATTGAAAAAATCACATTGCTATATTGCCCTATGCAGCTGCCTGTATTTCTATATACAATTATTGGCGAGTATTTTCTAAAGAGACAATACACAGTATAAAAAGCTGATACATCCTAAGGCCACTCATACGGTCGTATTGTTATTGTGCACGCGCAATGCCAATAGCCCATTGATTTGTATTGGGCCACTCACACATGCATTTTTTTTCAAAAAAACAAAACAAAAAAATTGCAGCATGCTCTGTCTTGGTACATATTATGCACACATGCATGTCAAGGCAGTACATAGGGATTGGTGGTAAGCAGTAAGTCTGCATGTCATTGCATACTTGCTGCGTGCCCACCCAGGAGAGATGCGCATGCCAGCACACACGGCACTGAACACTTTGCCAGCTTTGTTGTCCCAGGTGTCACTTCACGCTTCCCCTGTTACTGGGAATGTGCCCCATTTTACTGTGCATAGTGCCCCCAATTCAATACCTCTATCATTGTTCTTGCCACCGCACTCCTCCAAAGTCCATCGCTATCTTGACACTCCTGGCAGCTGCCTCATATACTGCATTACTTCTACAGTAGGGTCAGGAACACTATCTTTTCTCCTTAGGGAGAGCACCTAGAAGGTGAGTGAGGAGACTTATAAGTCCTTTTATGCTCCTCTGGGTAATATGCAAATAAGGGAGATGGAACAATACTGCAGCACCACCTATTGGAAGGTAGCATTCCTGCAAGTCAATGTCAGACCCTTTATACAAGCCTTGTAACAATGACTGAGAATTGCAAACCAAGCCAGAATCCATACACAGACAGCTGTTTCGGGGTGTTTGCCTCTCATCAGTGTGCAGTAGAACATGTTGTGGCATAAGGGCACTAAACAATGGTATATGGTTTGTGTACAGCCATCCAATAGAGATCCATGTGCTGCCATAAGGCTCCGAGCACATGCTTGTGTGCAAGGGACTTCCTTGTGTTTTACATTGATCTAATTAGTAATGATGTGTCTCATACATTTTGAGAGGATAAATACTTCTATCTGTGTCAGATATACAGTCAGACAGAATGTGTAAAAGGGACAAAGTATGCATACTTTGTTGACTTGGGTTGGCCTAGTAGGGTAAAGTTACCCTACCAATGCCAATGATAGACTAAAACTGCAGAAAGTGCTGCAGTGAGTACAGATGATATGGTTTGACAATTCCTTGCTATCTAGACCCAACTTAAGTGTCATAGTTGTTTCTCATCGTAGTATACCCTGGGCTCATTGTATGTAGAGTATGTGTTAAAGACATGCAACATAATGAATTAGATCTGTTGTGTTCCTCAGCCCAATGTCTAACAAACCTCCTTTTACAATAAGATGTTTCTTCCTAAGTTGGTAAATTTCTTGTGTACATTTAGGAGGAACGTGCATGGACAATGCCCTCCAGCTAGAACCTGCAACCCCAAATGGATGGATGATCCCATTCCACAAATCGGCAGGAGGGTGCGGTGCAGCTATGAGAGCCATGTGCATAGGATTGAGGTTTCCACGGCCAGAACAACTGAATGACCTAATACGCATCAGTGTGGAGAGCGGCAGAATGACACACCACCATCCTACGGGATACCTCGGTTCAGTGGTGGCTGCACTGTTCACCTCCTACGCCATAAATCGTAAGCCTCCACATGAGTGGGGTAAGGAATTGCTGGACTTGTTGCCATTGGTAAAGGACTATGTCATAGAAGCTGGGCGAGATGTGTCAAAGAATCTGGATGCCTGGTAAGTGTGGAATTGTGATTACTTTAGTCTGTAAGAGGAAAATATATTTCCTTATTGTATGTTCTATACAGGACCTTGTGGCATTATCTCTTCTTCCTACTATATGCTGGAGACAGACACAGCTTACCTCCTATTTACTGCTAGTGATATACAGGACATGGAGTCATCACCCTCTTAGTCTATAGAAACTCAGGGTTTAGTCACATGGGCATATTTTTGGTCCATTTGCTGTCCAAGTGTGTAATTGCCTGCACATGTGTAAGGGGGTGACCCCCCCCCCCCCCGGGGGTGACCCCCCCCCCCCCAGGTTGCTTTTTTAAAATAATGAAACTCCTCACTCTTATGTTATGCTGAAATGTTGGTAATATTTACTTGAAGACGCGTCAGGGAAGCTGGTGTGGTGGCCCTGGGAACACAGGCAGCACACTGGAGATGATGAAAAGGGACTTTGTGAACAAGTGCATGTGTTGTCATCTGTCAGAAGTGACACAGATTAGCGCTGCCACTGATATCCAACTGCCACCAGACCTGCTGACTGGGATTGTTTGTCTGTGCACCGCTGGTGAGGAATAAAGATGTTGCATTAGAAGTATGTCTCCACCATCTTTAATCTCTGCATATCACCTATTGCCTGGCCATAGATGTATTAAGGGGTGTAGTTTTTAAAATTGGGTCATTTGTGGGGGTATCTATTATTCTGACACCTATGAGCCTTTGCAATCTTGGTTTGGTGTAGGAAAACAAAATGTTTTTCCAATGTGCTTCCAGAATAAAGTAAACAGATGAAAATATATATTATATCAAAAATGTGTGCAGTATGTTTGCACATATTTGAGATATTACAGTTGAAAATGTAAAAAAATAAAAAAAAATTCAAAATGTTTCCAATTTTGGCACTTTAATAAATATACACAAATTCTATCGGACAATGTCAGAATCCCTTGGATATGCAAAACCCCCTATGGAGTTATTCTATGTTAAAGTGACACGTCAGATTTCCAAAATTTGGCTCAGGCAGTCACTAAGGCGCAAAAAGTCTTGGTCACTAAGGGGTTAAATCTCTTCAGTGCCAAACAATTTTGAGCCAAACTATTTTGAGGGTTCATTCACACTTGCGCTGCCAGTTCCGTTTTCATGTCTACTGAAGTCATATGGATTCCATGGATTATAATAAAGGTCTGTTCAGTTCCCATCCAGTGGGACAGCATTTCACAAAACGAAACACTGCATGCAGCGCCATTTTCTCCTGCAGTTTAGTGGAATTCAGCGACACTGATATGAACAAGCCCCCTCCTCTACATTCTCACGTTCCCAATCATATGTTCTGCCTTACAGCATATATTGCTCACCACAGTATATAAATATGCCCAGTATATACAATATCTCTCCCCCTGAGTATATATCCTTGCTACCAGTATTTTATCTGCCCCCCCCCCAAATAATTCATCCCCATAGTATAGTTCACCCCTCTGTATATGTGTCTCTTTAAAAAGTATATATATATATGTATATATATAAATATATGCACCCACCGCTCCCCATAGGGGACAGCTTTGACCCATCAGTCAGCTCTCTCCAAGTCCTACTGAGTGTCAATTGCGAAGAGGAGAGAGAGCCAACTGAGGGGTAGGAGGGGAGGAAGTCATACACCCCTAAGGCCAGCCCCGAGAGAAGAAGGCTAAGTCGGTGTCAATCACACGATGTGACTGTACTCTGTGGCTGCTGTACACAAGGTGCTGATGCTAGCTGGCATCTGAGACCTTCTGTGCCTGGCTGGAGCAGCACAAAGGAAGGCGGCCCACTTTGTGAGTAGCATAAGCAGTCCACCGGGAATCTGCCTGGTTCGGCAGATTGTCAGTCCGGGCCTGGTCACAGAGCCATCAGGTCAGCCCTTCTGTCATTATCCCATGACAAGTCCTCTTTCAGCAGTTATGGTGCCAAATGACTCCTTAGATCTCAGTTTCATAAGATATGAGTATGATATAAGGAAAGTGGAATATGGAGAACAACTGCTGTCATGTCTGAATGTGTCCAGTAAGTACTTGTAGAGGTTAGTTTTAATATTATGTTGGCTTGTTGAGTTTGGTGCCTAGTGTGTGTCCAGTGGTAAGCTGAAGTAGACAACACACATTCACACATGAAAGATTTGCCTACATAGCCAATTCTCTGAAAATATGGCATGGTAATATCTATCTCACGGTGTCATATTGTCTCATTTGTGTTGTCTAGGTCTTACTTTGAAGAACAATGGACCTCTTATCTTAAAGTAAGGGGAATTTTGAATGGAACGTCTCAGCCCATTTTTCCCGAGAAATACGATGTGGAGGAACGAGATCAGTTTTATACTTCGGTTAGCTACAGCGGCTGGGGGGGAAGCAGTGGACATGATGCTCCCATGATTGCTTATGATGCAATCCTTGGTTCTGGTGACAACTGGGCAGAACTCTCTCACCGCGCATTTTTCCATGGTGGGGATAGTGATTCAACTGCAGCCATTGCAGGCGCCTGGTTTGGAAGCATGTATGGATTTAAAGGTGTCCCCAAAGCCAACTACAAGAAATTGGAATACAGAGACAGACTAGAAAAGCTTGGAAAGGATCTCTACCATCTTGTATAGCACATGGGCCTCAGTTGTAAAGCATTTTTTCAATAAAGTGAAAAATTCCACTTAGTGGAATTTTATTCACGTCATTTGATGAGATATTCCAGTCCAAATGATCTTTTGATAAGACACAGAAACTCCTTTACATATAGCTCTTATGCCTGGCAGTTGTGTCGTCTTAGCCTTACTACCTCCCTCATAGCTCAATATATCAGCACAGTAATAAACTAAGTAGTAATGATCTCTGGATGAAATATTTTCACCATGTAATGGTCTTTCCTGGGCCATGGTAACTTATAACTATATTCTGCATACAATGTCACAGACAGTCCAAATCTGCAACACTGCACTTTGCTGGAAAATCCAACCAATCAGCATGGGCATTTTACTGGCGAACCCTTGTATTACAGAGGTGCATGCACTGATCGTCTGTCTAGTAGCACCCGGTACTGTATGACCTGCACTGCCCTTACCTGTGCAGGATGAGCTGCTCCTTTTGGCCACCAGGTGAGGATGGCTCCATATTATTTTTCTGGTACACTGTGTATTTTTTTTTTGTTAGGGATGGGGGTGATTATGATTTGCTTAAGACTTTCAAATCCATTGTCTGACGTCTAAAGACATTCTAAATGAACGCTGTACAGCTCCAATGTTGGAAGACGTCCGGCAGGATATTCTTACTGTAGATTACTGGCCGCTCTGTTGTTGGGGGCCTCTCCAGCATGTAACATACCGCAGTACTGGCTATAGCCAGCAGATGGCACCATTGTATAATGGCAAAAAGAGTAAGCCCCCTAGGAAACCCTGTATCCAAAATTGGATTGCAAAGGGTTAAATTTAGTTAGGAATAATTGTATTGTTTGGGTGGGATAATGATTTAGAGATGAGCGAGCACGCTCGGTTAAGGCAGTTACTCGAGTGAGCATCGCTCTTCTCGAGTAACTGCTTACTGGTCCGAGCAGATCTCTATCCCCCATTCCCCCCCCCCCCCCCCAAATCTGCTCGGACCAGTAAGCAGTTACTCGAGAAGAGCGATGCTCGCTTGAGTAACTGCCTTAACCGAGCGTGCTCGCTCATCTCTAATAATGATATGTTCTATGTATATTATACTCATGCATGTATAAATGTCATGATATTTCTTAATTTTTTTGAATGATTACATTCAAAAATATTACTTCAATACAATAAAAAAAAGATCTAATAAAAAAAAGCCCTTTGTGTAGTTTGATGCTACAGTCATGTACCACTTTCACCATTTGCCCTTTAGTCTTCCCAGTCTGTCCTTAGACAAGAGGTTCCTTTTTTTTAAGTGTCTTGGTCTGCTATGCGTATTTGTGTGCGCCTTTGCACAGGGAAATAAACCACATGAAGCTAATTAGACTTGGCTGCAAGTTGTTTTGCTCACACAAAGTACAGTAAAAAACACAGTTGTGTGCACAAATGCGCAACACCTGATGCACACGTCAGATCATTCATTTCATCGCAAGTGTAATATAATACGTGGAGTTTCTACACATCCACCAATCAGACCTAGAAATTACACTTTGCTGTGAATTAACACTTTGATCACGCTGCAAGGATATTATAATAGTAAAGTATCTTTAAGAAGTCTGGATGCGCAGTATCACTTTTCTCATTACTTGCATTCCGGAAATACTTTATATGGTCTCAGTATTCATGAGATTCTGCCACAAGGTGGCACTGTCGTTCTCTGTGCTGCGCAGTCTTTCACTTCCTACATGCTGCTCAGCAGAAAGGGAAGTTGGAAGTTGCTGCTGGTAAGTAACATCACAACCTGAGAGGGGGTGAGTAGCTTCTGCTGGAGGTAAGGCTTTACGTTCAGCATTAGATGAAGTCTAATACAAGGTAAGAGAATGGGAAGAATGTAGGACATTGTAAAAATGTGTACTAGACCCTCCCTAGATACAGCGTCTCTGCAGAAACTGAATGGCAGGTTTAGTTGTGGACTCACCATGGAGTTCACCGTATCCATTGCAAAGGCTAAAACCAGCAGCAAAAAGTAGTATAAATTAACAACACTGACGGCGTTGCGAGATATACTGTCCCCGAATTCCGTGGATTTTGATGTGGAATTGCTGGCAGAATTCTGCCATTTTCAATTACGGATCAGAATCCGCAGTACAGACTTTGGTGCTGAATATTCGCAAGAGGGCATATTCTGTAACAATGTTGTGAAAAGTCCCTTAAAGTTCCCTGCTGTCAGCTATATCTGCGTATGGGAAGGCTGACTAAAGACTTCTCCTAGTGAATCACCTGTAGGAAGCACATAGAAATATTCACCACGCCTTATGTCTCAGAGCTGTAAGAAACTATATAAAAACTATGTTAGAACGAGTCATAATAACCACTGTAGCAGCTAGAGAGACTTTTAACCCCCTAGTTAAAGCCTGTTTGCGCCTTAATGACCAGGCCAAAGTTTGGAAATCTGATGGGTCACTTTAATATGGAATAACTCCACAAAGGTTTTGCAGATCCAAGTGATTCTGACATTGTTTTTTCGCCACATATTGTAATTTATTTTGGTGGCAAAAATTGAATTTGTGTATATTTATTAAAAGTGCCAAAATTGGAAAAATGTTGAAAAAAATATTATTTTTTCTCATTTTCAACTATAATATCTCAAATATGTAAATATGTGCAAACATACTGTACAAATTTTTGAGAAGATGTATATGTCCATCTGTTTACTTTATTCTGGATGCACATTTGAAAAACTATAGTTTTTTTTTTAACCATTTAGGAGACGTACAAATTTAACATTAATTTTTTTTTTTTTCAAATCAGATCTTATTCATGATTTTTCGATACATACATGGAAAATTGCTTGTCATATAAACATCAACCTTTACACAGGTATCTACTGCCCTGATGAGATAATTCACAACAAAGGCATATTACACCAATTCAGGGTACTGCAGCAGCAGTGTGTCAACCACCCCCGAATGGACCTAATTGGCCCCGGGGGCGCGTGCTTGTAATTCCATACCTGTATAACAACTTGTGAAGAAAGCCGGGGGCGGTAAAGAGGGGTGGGGTGAGGGTATGGGGGGGGATATAGGATAGCAACATTGATTACTGGGATAGTATGTCTAGGAGCCTCAGATCACGCCAGGGGTGCCACGTCCCTCCAATGCAGCGGAATCAGGGCTTTAGCTGCATCGATCAGTTGGGTTACCAGCCTGTCTCTCAGCGGATGAAACGTTTGGGACGGTCTCCATAGAAAGATCATCTCTAGCGTTAAAGCAAAGTTTTGTTTAATCTTACTCAGCACCATGCCTACTCCTCTCCAGAAGGTCTCAAGTTTCATGCATGACCACCATATATGCAGATAGGAACCAACCTCCACTCCACATCTCCACCATCTGTCATGTGGTGCCAACTTGTATGCATGCAACCATTGTGGAGTTTTATACCAGCGTACCAATAATTTATAGTGAGATTCCTGGGCGAGGATGCAAGGAGAGAGGCCATAAGCAGAGGCCAGGATTGACTTAGTGTCCGCTGATGTCAGCTGGATACCCAATTCCCTTTCCCAAGAGGTCAAGAATGCGGGTTTATTTATCACCTGAGGGACTATAAATTAACCTCTGAGCCGCAAAATTCTACGTGCCCTGGGGTCAGGATCTATTAAGGAGCATTCGAATGAAGTTTTGGGCCTGGTGGATCTATTGGTTCCAAGGAAATCCTCAAAGACTCTTATCACCGAGGCTCTCACCAGGAATGAAGGGCACCAGTCCGGTAGAAGTGTTTGGATAATCTCTGCCGCCGGCTTATGAGCCATCACTTGGAGATCACCCACTGTAAAACGGTTAAATATTTTCCAAATGGAGAAAGAAACCGGATCTCCTTGCAGAGTCAGATATCTAGGTAATAAATTTAGCGGGGCCACCGGGGATGGTCTTGGAGTCAAACTCTCCCTTACTTTATCTACTACTTCACAGGGGCCTTTCAGCAGTAGGGAAAAATCTTTTGCACAATATCTTTTTCTCTCCGGGAACCACAAGTCACTCAGTGAACCACTCTTAGAGTGGTCCAGTGCTAATTTTGGAAGGAGCTTGTCTCCTAAGGGGTGTGTCAAATCCATCCAGTAATTTAACTGGGCCGCCCGATAATAATCTAAAATATTAGGTAGACCTATGCCTCCCTCCGATTTCCTCCTGATCATTAGACTGTATGCTAGTCTAGGTCTTCTTTGCCTCCACACATAGGCTGCAAATAACGTACGGAGCGTCTTGAAAAAGCTCGGGGGAAGATATATTGGCAACATCCTGATCTTGTAGAGGATGATCGGTAATATATAGGATTTAAGTATATTGCGTCTCCCGAACCAGGAGATGCTTGGCAAATCGTAATCCTTAACTAGTTTTTTCACCTTATCCAGTAGTGGGGCAAAATTAGTTGCAAATAAATCATCTAAATTTTTGGGGATTTTAACTCCTAGATAGTCTAGAGCTGTTTCCGACCACGCGAACAGTGAAGAGCTAGAGAGTCTTTTGCTAAGTGCATGCGGGATGGATACGTTCAAGACCATGGACTTGTCGAAATTAATCTTGAAATTTGAAATCTCGCCGTATGCTTTCAGAATTTCGACCAGTCTACATAGTCCCTCCTCCGGGTTGGTGATAATGAAGACAATGTCATCCGCGAAGGCCGAGGTAGATATGGAGGTATCACCCACAGTTAAACCAGCTATACCTGGGTCTTGTCTGATCTGCGTCAGTAGGGGCTCCAGGGCCAAGACGAATAAGGAGGGAGAAAGGGGGCACCCCTGGCGAGTGCCATTCTTAATTTCGAAGGGGGGGGGACACAGAATGTCGTTCACCCTAATCCTGGCGTGAGGGGCATCATAAAGGGAAAAGATCGCTGAAACTAAGCTGACTGGGATATTATAATTAAGAAGGGTACTTTTCATATACTGCCAGTCCACCCGGTCAAACGCCTTTTCCGCGTCGGTTCCAACAAAAGCTAAGGGGATCTTATTTAAGCGCACTATGTGTGAAGCATGCAATAGTCTTCGACAGTTGTCTTTTCCATCCCTTCTCCTCATGAACCCCGCCTGTTCCTCATTAATGAGGTCCGGTATGAATTTGCCTAGCCTCTTGGCCAGGAGTTTGGCCCAGAGTTTAACATCCAAGTTAATAAGGGAAATAGGTCTGTAGCTGCTACAGAGGGCCTCATCTTTTTTATCTTTAGGAATAAGCGTAATATGCGCCTCGTGTCTGTCTGGGAAGTGGGGCACCCTCAAGCAGGGAATTAAATAAGTCTGTAATTCTAGGAATCAGGATGTCTTGGAAAGTTTTATAGTACGGCATGGAGAGGCCATCTGGGCCCGGGCTTTTGTTCGGGGGGGAAGAGGCTATTATTTCTTTGATTTTGTTTTGCGTAACCGGAATTAATAAAGAATTCGCGTCCTCTTCACTTAGTCTCGGAAGGGGGATCTTTTTGAGAAAAGCGTCAATCCTGGATTTGGCTAATAACGCCTCCTCGGGGGAAGGTTGGTTGTGTAAGTTATAGAGGCTTGCATAATATTGTTGGAACTCCTTAGCAATAACATTAGTGTCTGAAGATACTATGCCCGTTTTTGTTTTGATCGCGGTAATTGTGTTTCTAATCCTTGCTTTTTTGATTAAGGAGGATGTTAGTTTGCTTCCCTTATTACCTTGGATGTAAAATATCTGTTTCCAGAACAAATGTTTCTTGTTAAACTTGGCGTTGAGGCAGAGCAACAGCTCTTTTCTGATTTCCGTCAGCTTCCCTAGCTCGGTCTTTGATTGGGAGAGTTTAACTATTTGTTCTAGCCTGGCAATTTGATTTAATTTGTCATCAATTTCCTTTTGGGATTTGTTCTTGGCCCTGGAGCCCATTGCAATCAGTAAGCCTCTAACATAGGCCTTGTGTGCCTCCCAAACCGTGGGTTCGCTCACTTTCCCACCTGCGTTTGTGGGGAAGTGAGCAAACCACGAGAGTGTGGTTACATTTTCTATTGAATCGAACAATGAAGCGTTCAATCTCCAACGCCACTCTCTGGGGGACTGTCTGAAAGGGGGGGGGAAGTACCGCATGGACTGGCGCGTGGTCGGAAACAGTCTTCACATCTATATGAGTCCCTTGAAGAGCCTTTAAGAGCCCCGGGGAGACTAGGATATAGTCCAACCTTTGATGTGTTCGGTGGACCTGTGAAAAGAAGGTATAGTCCCTGTCTGATGGGTGGAACAGGCGCCATACATCCACCAGGCCCAACTCCTGTAAGCTTTTTTTGAGTTTCCTCAATCTCTTTTGAGGTATTTGAGATCTACCAGTGGACGCGTCTAAAAGGGGATTAAGGGTTAGGTTCAAATCCCCACCCAGGATAATCTGTCCCACAGCAAAATTCTTTAGTATTTCCAGTTGGGCTATCAGCCATGGAACTTGATCAGAGTTGGGTGCATACAAGTTAGCAATGGTGATCTGTGTGTTGTCCAACTTCCCCTTCAGGAGCAGAACTCTTCCCTCACCATCTGTATACTGCGAGTCGCAGGTAAAATTAATAGATTTGTGGAGAAGAGTTGAGACTCCCCTGGAGGCGGAGGTCGCGCGTGTGCTGTGAAAGTGTTGTGAAAATTGCTTACCAGGCAGGGAGAAACACCTGATCCCCTTGTAGTGGGTTTCCTGTAGGAGTAGGATTTTTGTCCCATACTTCTTGACCAGGCAGGCGGTGTTGTGGCGTTTAACTGGCGTGTTGAGGCCCCGGACATTAAAAGACGTAACCTTAATCTCGTTCATAGGGTCACTTGATGCGGAGACACGAGAAAAACAATAAGTAACAGATAACCAGCGCGTTCACTTGAGGTAAACAATTACCCGAGTCAATGTGCTTAGGAATGGGGTAAGGTAGGGGAGGGGGAGAAAGGGCAGGAAAAATTTGGGGGGAAAGTAGAGAGCACCATTAGGTGCTTCTTGAGAGAACCACCTGGGTAGCCCCTCAAGAAATGCAATTTAAACGTTTCAAAACTTCACTCTAAGTAGAGGACGGCCTGCTTCCAAATTTGAAGCGCAGTACTCAGTTACACGATATAACCAAGTCAGCCTGACCTGACACCTCTTGGACCTCTGGAAATTACTGGTGATAAACCAAGAGATATCAAATAGAGTTACACGTTATAACAACTATGGGGGAATGATTGTTTAAAGCAGATGAGGCATATTTAAAACAACATTATATGCGAGAAGGAGGAAAAAGAAGAAAAGAGAAAGCCAGGAGGAGGAAGTGGCAGTTAAGGCAATATGTCTGGCCCCACGAGCGCGGCAGGCCACGCTGCAGTGAATCCTGCGGCCTTACTCCCAACTCTCCTGCTGCTGCCAACAATAACCTTTAAACCGGAATGAACAGCAAGCCGCAACCAAGGGCTAAAGGGTTGGCGTGATCTGTGTCTCACGCCACACAAGTGGACTTGTCAGGCTCGCTCCAGCCGGTCTTTCAAGTATCCAACACTGCCGTTTCTTCCCTGGGCTTCTTTTTCTTCCCCTTTGGGGACTTATGGTTGGTAACCGGTTGCCAGCTCCCTGCTTCTGTTAAGGTAGGGAATCGCAGCGGGTCGGGCAGTGGGAGCCAGCTGGGTATTTCGATGGTTTCCATGTCCAGGAGTTGCCAACAAGGCAGCAGATCACCTGGAGATCTTATATTTAGCCTGCGGCCCTTGTGGGTCAGCCCCAGGCCGAAGGGGAACAGCCAAGCATATCTGATCCCCTTGTTCCTAAGGACTTCTAGGAGAGGGCGCATCATCCTGCGCTTGGCCAGGGTAGTTGGAGACAGGTCCTGGAAGATGAGTAAAGAGGCGTCCCCATAACGAATGTCCTTTGCTTGCCTCGCTGCTTTCAATATTTCCAGTGTATCTGGGAATGCTAGGATTTTACATATAATGTCTCTCGGCGGGTCTGATGGGGGGGGGGAGGGGGTTTGAGCGCCCTGTGTACTCTTTTAATGAAATGGAGGCAGCGCTCTCCTCTCCCACAAGCTGGCAGAACACTTCCTTGGTGACTTTATGTAGGCACTCTGCAGCCCAGGTCTCAGGCAGCCCTTTAATGCGGACATTATTACGCCTGTTCCTATTTTCAATGTCCTCTTGCATCAAGAGGACTTTGTTAATTTGAGATCTGTGCTCTTTTAGGGTGTCTTCTACCCCATGTGAGTGAGAGAAGATAGCAGCTGCAGTGGACTCCAACTCTTCCACCCTGCGCCCCAGCTGCCTCAGATCCTCTTTGATGTCAGCCAGATCTGCCTTAACTGGGTGCAGTGCCTGTGAAAGGAGCTCCCTCATGAAGCTCCTCGATACATTTCCCCCCTCCTCTTCATCAGAAGAGTCCTTATCCTCTCTCTCCTTACTATTGCTGCAAGCTCTCGCTGCTGCCGGCGCCATCTTGGAGGGAGCGCGGGGAGAGCGGGTGCTCCGGTCCTTTAGGTACAGCTGCATGTCCGCTTGTCCCTTCTGTGCTTTGGGGGTACTCTGGACTTCTCCCCCTCTTTCCTTGCCGATTTTCCCCATCAAAAACCTCCTGAAGCGGCTGTTAGAGGTCCCCACGGGTGCCGATGAGACAGAGCTCCGGGCTCAGCACTCCATCTTCTTCAGCAGTCAGACTCCGCCCCCTAACATTAATTTTTAACATTTTGAGGAACATTTTGTTTTTCTACACCAAACCAAGATTGCAAAGACTCATAGCTGTCAGAATGATAGATTTCCCCACAAATGACCCTTATTTTAAAAACAACCCCCTTAATGTATTCACTGAAGGGTGTCAGGAGTATTTTGACACCACAGTTTTTTTTAGGAGAAAAAAATATTTCATATTTTTGCAAATATGTCATTTTAAAGACATATTTTTCTTTTATAATGCACATGAAAATGAGGATTTACACACCAAAATGGATATCCTTTTTTTCCCCTATGTTCAGAGACATACCGATTGTGGCCCTAATCTTAACGACAGAGAACCCCCACAGATGACCCCATTTTAAAAACTAGACCCCTTAACGAATTCATCTAGGGGTGCACTGTGTATTTTGACCTGACAGTTTTTGAATGAATCTAAGCAAAGCAGAAGGAAAAAATTACAATTTTCATTTTTTGGCAATTGTGTCATTCTAAAAAACGTTTTTTGTTTTTTTTTTGTACAGCACACATATGAATGAAGAATTGCACCCCAAAATGGATACCCCTGTTTGTCCCATGTTCAGAAACATATCCACTGTGGCCCTCATCTTATGTCTGGATGCACAACGGGGCCCAAAATGACAGGAGCAGCCGGTGGCTTTCAGAACAGACATTTTGCTTGAAAGCATTTTAGGCCCCATTGCCCACTTGTAGAGTCCATGAGCAGCCAAAACGATGAGGACCCCCACAAGTGACCCGATTTTTAAAACTAGACCCCTTAACGAATTCGAGGGGTGCACTGCATATTTTGACCCCACAGTTTTTGAATGAATCTAAGCAAAGCAGAAGGAAAAAAAACATAATTTTCATTTACTTAGTAATAGAGTCATTTTAAAAACAGGGTTTTTTTGTACAGCACACATCTGAATGAAGACTTATGCCCCAAAATGGAAGCCCCTGTTTGTCGCATGTTCAGAAACATACACATTGTGGCCCTAATCTTATATCTGGCTGCACATCGGGGCCCAAACGGAGAACAGCATTACACTTCAACTGTATTTAACTTTTACGTGATCGCCATTATCCATTGGATAACGACGATCATTTGACCGGAGACCACTCACCACAGCCCTTAGTCACTGCTCCAGGCTCTCTGCTGCCTTTAGTAGCCAGGAGCTAGGAGATTTAGAATTTTCCGGGCACTCCTGAGCTTCTGCACTTACGTTCGCCACTTTGGCGGCGGGCACATGCACCTAAGTTGGGGAAAGTTCCACGGATAAAGACCCCATAGGGGGACATCGCCAGAGGCCTTAGGTAGGTAACTTCACCTCCCCTCATGGATTGGATCCATGACAGGGTGTAAAATTTTAACTTTTTTTAAACTTTTACATGATTGCCGTTATCCATTGGATAATAGCGATCTTGTGACTGGAAACCACATACAGCAGTCCCTGGGGACATCTCTCTGCTCCCGGCTACACATGGTAGCAGAAAGCAGAGGAATTTTAAATTTCCTGTGGCACGAGCGCCCGACGTCATACATGCGCATGAGGGAACATCAGGTCTTGGAAGACTGGGACATTGCAGTGGACGGGGGTGAGTATTTTCAACCCACCTCATGGATCCGATCCATGAGGGGTGGTAAAACTGTAACTTTATTTTACTTTTTTAAACTTTTTTGTGATTGCCACTATCCATTGGATAAGGGCGATCACGGGCCCCGGGACCAGTCACCGCGGTCCCCGGTGACCTCTCTTGCTACCTTCAGTAGCCAGAAACCAGGCAATTTCAAGTGTCCCGCGTCAATCTTCTCTTTTGCACATGAGCCGCAATCTTTCATTGGCGCACATACGCAGAAGACACTGGAGGGTCCGTTCCGGACCAGATCATTGACGGATATTGCAGAGGATGAGGGTAAGTAGTTTTAAAACCAACTTAGCTAGGACGTAAAAACACTATGTGGCCATCACTAAGGGGTTAGATATTGATTTGCAGGAATGCTGCAATCCAATAGGTGGTGCTGCAGAGGTATTATTCTATCTTTCTTATTTGCATATTTCCCAGAGGAGCATGGATGGCCCTATAAGTCTCCTCACTCGCCCTTTAGGTGCTCTCCTTAAGGAGTGATATTACCCCTCCCGATTAATGTCACAGGCCTCTCACTTGCCAAGCCAGGATTCTACTGATGAGGGGCAAACCCCCCCGAAACAGCTGTCTGTGTATGGAGTCTGGCTTGGTTTTCAATTCCCAATCATTATTGTAAATAATCAATGTTGCCATGCAATAGGTGGAGCTGCAGAGATATTGGTCCATCTTCCTTATTTACTATTCAAGTACACTATTATTATTTGAATGTAGCACTCCGGTATAAACATAAAGTGCTGGAACGGTCTTTTTGACCACACCCTGTATATACTATTTTATCTATCACTCTGCAAGAATTCTTCCATTGAAAGATTGTTAGCACCAAATATCTCAGTGCCAACCATGGATGCTTCTGTAACACCAAGGCTGGGCATATAACAGGTGCCAGGTAGCCAATATGGTTCTCTCTCATTGTGTTCTATCGATCTTCTTACTAGACGGCTCTGACTTCTCAGAGTCTACAGGGCTTTCTCTGTTCCCGGAGACGGACTAAAAATAAACCATCCAAACAGTTCTTAGCTGCTCAAAATAGAAAAGCGGCATAAGAGAGAGTAGATTATCACGTGCCCATTGACAAATAATAACGTGTACATACTGCACCCGGAGACGCTGGAGGGAGTTGTGATGCTGAGAGACGTTACGGACGCTCGGCATCTGTGTCATGGAGGAGGGGCCCGTCTTATTTTAGCACTTGTGAGGCATACATAAGCCGACTGTGACCACAAGCCCTCAGAGGACAGAGGAATGAAAGTGGGCAGCGCTACAATGAAGAGGAGATGGTTCACCACACTGGCACTGATTGTGAGCTTTTCTGTCAAATGTGTGCCTGACTAACTACACCGTCATTTGGAACAGACGGGGACTTACATGTTCACATCAGTTTATCATAGGGGATGGTGATTTAACCCCTTAACAATGTAAGACATATATACTTTATCTAACAGGTCACAGGGGGAGTATGCAGCAGAAGCTGAGTCTACTCAATACCCAGTGGGTCCTGGCTATGTTTAACCACCGACATCTGCTTGCAGCTGTTGCAATGGAAGTTAACTCTGATCATGGCTATTTAACAACTTGGGTGCCCCTGTCATTGCGGACCACGACATCTGAGCTGTTAGAAAGAGAAGAGGGCTCCCTGCATTGCTGGAAAAACAATACATCACCTAGCAGCGCTGTCAGGGCTCCGGCATGTCTTCTCTCTGGCTCCCCGGTACTCTTCTGAATCAATTCTTCTGGACGGAAATTTAAAAATCCCTGCCTCCTGGAAGCTCTGCCTCTGATTGCCTGAGCACAGGGTCCAATCACAGCCATTCAATTGATTCAGAAGAGTATCGGGGAGAAGACACGCCGGAGCCCCAACAGCGCTGCTAGGTGATGTTTTTTGTTTTTTTTTTACCAGCAGCTAGTGGTTATTTTTAGGGAAGGGCTTATATTTCAAGCCTTGGTTGCCTTCATTCCATTGCCTTCAATGGAGCGGCAGCAGCGCCGGGCCCATTGAAAGCAATGGGATAGCACCACAGACCTATGCTGTGGCAGGGGATTCTTTCATCCCCGTGGGGAGTCCCATCATCACTGAACACTGTGACAGTGTTCAGTGATGAGGGGACTTTCATGAAACAGCTACTCCAGTGAACAGGCAAAGTCTCATGTGCTGCGCATATGAAACTTTGCCTGTTTACGACTTTTCCACTAATGCGTGCAGTGCATTTTTTCGCGCACATATGTGCGCAAAAAGAACATGCTCATCTGACCGAGGCCTGAACAATAAAAACGTTACAGATCTTACAATATGGCGAGAGAAAGCAGTATTTTTACTTTAAAAAAAAGCAGGTTTCTATTTCTAAAAGTAGTAAAACATAATCATACCATATAGGTTTAGTGTCGCCATACAGAATAAAGTGATTGTGTCATTTTAACTGCACTGGGAATGCCATAAATATAAAACTCCAAAAACAATTGTGCATTAATTTTTTCCATTTCAACCCACTTAAATTTATTTTTAAAGTTTTCCAATACATTGTATGATACATTAAATGGCATCAATACAAAAATTCAACTCATCCAGCAAAAAAGGAGCCCCTGTATAGCTATGTTGATGGGAATATTTAAAAAGTTATTGAAATTCGAAATTGAAAAATGGCTGGTCCTTAAGGGCAGTGGTGAGTGAACTTTTCAAAAAGTTCAATTTGGACAGATTGTCGAATTCCAGCAAAAAATTTGGTTTTGTCTGAATTAATTTGAACTGAACTGGTACTTCACTAATGTGCCAAAAACTGTTGTATAACACTATCTAAGCGCTGTGAAACCCCCGTTTTACACTCCTGTCACCAAGGAGTGTATCTAAGTACTTAGAGCCATTTTAGGGCAAAGTTAACGAAGAAAAAAAAGAAAGTTCGACCGAGACTAACCACCGAAGTTTCAGGGTCTCGCCAAACTGAACTTTTAGCAAAGTTTGTCCTAAAACAAGGTTTGACTGTTTCAGTTTGCTCAACACTATTAAAGGGGTTACGGGGAATCAGTCTGCTCTCTGGACCTATTAAGTAAATAGTTGTATTCCCCATAACAGAACAATTCTTAGAACTCTGTGCTGTGCCGTTCCTCCGGGAAACATATAAATACATTTACCAGTTGGTGTTCCTACACTGTTCGATCAATGCAGACATTTTCAGACTGTAGGGACACACCCAGTTGTCAGTGTGAACAGCCCCAATGCAAAACCTGTAACAGGGCCCCCAACTATATTGCTTTATTCATAGTACTGGGCTCCCTATATGGAGAAGAGAGGCCTTATGGGCCCCTAAGCCTCCTGTGCCCAGGTGCAACCGCATAGTTACACCCCTGATCTGCACACATACTTATGTAGCCACCTGACGTCGCTGCAGTTACATATTACAGAGTCATATGCTCTCTATGTGCTGCCATATGATGCCTCTGCACATGGATTGGTTCCGGGGAACAATATTCCCTGTTATAGACCACGTCCCAGTTATTTTTAGTTGATTTGGACAGTTTTTTCCTGTTGTCACTTTATTTACTGTAGTACTTCACCCTTAACTTCTAGAAGAAATAACATTATAAATATTAATGAAAAAAAATTGTTTTAATGTGAATTGAAGAAAACCTGAGATGATGAAGTGAATTAAATGGTAGCTTTCTGTTTTCAGCTCCTGTTTACAGCACTCTGCAGACCATTTTCTGGAATAGTCATGTGTTCTGGAATAGTGGAGAATTATGTGGCTGCCATGGTCCTGAGTGCAGCCGGAGACGCCCTTGGGTTCAATAATGGCGAGTGGGAATTCTGTAGCCAGGGGTCGGAAATTCATGCCGAAATGTCCAAACTAGGAGGAATTGAAAATCTGGACGTAGCAGAGAGGATTGTAAGTGATGATACTGTCATGCATATTGCCACAGCAGAAGCTTTGGTGGAGGCAGGCAAAAACATCCAACCATCCAATCTATATCCATTACTGG
This sequence comes from Eleutherodactylus coqui, assembly GCF_035609145.1. NCBI lineage: Eukaryota > Metazoa > Chordata > Amphibia > Anura > Eleutherodactylidae > Eleutherodactylus > Eleutherodactylus coqui. The sequence continues at coordinate 57,045,709 of NC_089844.1, read as the reverse complement.
CGAAGAAATACAAGGAGAGCATGGATGACATGGATGGCAGAGCGCCAGGTAATGTTAAAACAGATTGCTGGTTATCAGTCTTTTGCACAAAGGGAAGCAACAGAAATTAATTGTTTTGTTGTATGACAAGGTATATGAAAAGTTTGTGTTAAAGGTGCTCAACATGATGAATTATAGACCTGTTGTCCAGTTTCTCAGCCCAATGTCCAACAAACCTCCAAAAAATTTAAAATAAAATGTGTCTTGCTTAGCTGGTAAATTTTTTGTGTGCATTTAGGAGGAACTTGCATGGACAACTCACTCCGGCTAGAACCTGCAATCCCAAATGGATGGATGATCCCATTCCACAAATCGGCAGGAGGGTGCGGTGCAGCTATGAGAGCCATGTGCATAGGATTGAGGTTTCCACGGCCAGAACAACTGAATGACCTGATACGCATCAGTGTGGAGAGCGGCAGAATGACACACCACCATCCTACGGGATACCTCGGTTCAGTGGTGGCTGCACTGTTCACCTCCTACGCCATAAATCATAAGCCTCCACATGAGTGGGGTAAGGAATTACTAGAGTTGCTGCCATTAGTAAAGAACTATGTCATAGATGCTGCGCGAGATGTGTCACAGAATCTGGATGCCTGGTAAGTGTGGAATTGTGATTACTTTAGTGTGTAAGAGAAAAATATATTTCCTAATTGTATGTTCTATACAGGACCTCGCAGCATCACCTCTTCTTCTTACCATATGCAGGAGACAGACACAGCTTACCTCCCATTTACTGCTTGTGGTATACCGGACATGGACTCATCACCCCCTTGGTCTATAAAAACTCAGGGCTTATTCATATGGGCATATTTTTGGTCCATGTGCTGTCTAAGTGTGTAATTACTGCACATGTGTAAGGGGGGTGACCGTCAGGTTGCTTCTTTTAAAGTTAATGAAATTCTTCCATTTTATGGTTTGCTGCACAAGCAGATTTTCAGTTACACACACGGACAGCACATGGACCCATTAGAGCAACGATTATTAACACAAAACAATATTAAGTGTCAGAAAAATCACAGCATGTCTTATTCGAATCTGTTTCACAGATTAGATTGGCCTATTCAAATCAATGGGTGTGCAAAAAAAAAAATCCAGAGTGCACGCAGAGAACGATTCTGATTGATCATTGCTAAACAATTCTAGGGTCTCCTACAGTTTTATTTTTTGCATGCAAGAAAAGAACGGATGACACAGAGGTGAAAGAAAAACAGAAACACACAATGCATGCGGATGCCACATGGACCTATACACGCATTAAGGGTGACTTCCCATGGGGTGGTTTTGCACCAAAAAAACAAAGGGTCTTATTTTCAGGAGATGCCTTATCATACCTACCGAGCAGACGCCAACTGGGTTTCCTGTTAAACCCACCTCCTGGAAGCAATGGCAATAATTGATTCTCTAGCGGCGCAGCTCAGCCAATCAATGCAGTGCTCAAAGAACCAATCAGAGTTATTGCATTGGTTCATCGAGCAATGCATTGATTGGCCCAGCCACAAATTGGTTGCATTGATTGGCCCACTCGAGAACCAATCAGAATGTGCATAGCAAACAATCTTCTTTCGGTGGCTGAGGACTGAAGCAAGAGCTCTGGAGAGCATTGGTTGGGACCCGTATGGCACCTGCTAGGTAATGTATTGTTTTGTTTTATTTTAAGCAGTGTAGCAAGGGTTTATTTTTTGGTTTAGGGCTTATATTTCAACCCCACCACCCAAAAATCAGGGTAGGGTTTATTTTAGGGGTAGGTCTTATTTTCGAGGGGGGCACGGTAATTCCTTCCTCCCCTTTTCTAATACACTCAGGGTGAAGTCTGCTGTGGATTACTACTGATGGAAAAGTCCATATACAGAGCAGCAATCCCAGCACATGACAGCAAGAACGTGGCTCATCCTGCTGTGTGCAGGGAGGGAAGGAGGAAGCCAGCCGTTTCAATACAAGAGACTATTTGCCTGTAAATGTGTGTGCCTGCTGCCAGGAAGCTGTAGAAAGACAGGATGGGCACAGGTGGGTCTGATGGATGACGGCAGCCAGGCTGTCTATGCTCCAGGCACTGCGGCTTTGTCATGTGTATGGGCAACCTTCATGACTGAGAAGTAGAACGTGAGGGCAGAAGGGGTGGTCTGCTGCGGATCCACAGCAAAATCTGTGGCAAAATTGTGCCATTTTTATGCAGTTTTTGACATCAAAATGATGTAGATTTTGGTGTGGATTTTCCGCCACAGAAAATCTGCACCGTTTTCCGCTACGTATGAATGTAACCTTATAGTTGCATCATTGTTTGTTTTGTTATGCTACTTTGCTCTCCTAATGAAAGAAGTACAGGGTTAAATGTTGGGTCTACATGGAGTAAGCAGAGAAAAATGTGATACAAATCATGGCTTCAGTAGTGAGTAGAGCGATTGTGAGAACAATGCCAGAATGAGAAAGCCAGATGTGTTATTCCAACATGTCCTTTCCTGGGTGACACCTTCCAGGCCACTGAGACACATAAGCATGTAAATGAGAAGGATGAGCCTGTGTGAAAGCATTAGGTTGTGGCATGTTTTTGTTGCAGCTTTTAACTGTAATTAGAACTTGCATCAAAGACATGCTTATGGTTTTCAAAGACTGCAAGCATTTTTTTTAATGCATTTTTTGCAATTGAAAACTGAAACAAAAAATTCCACATGTGAAGGCAGCCTTTGACACAGTCAACCTAATGACACAGTCAAAGGCTACTTGCACACAGATGACTTTGGGCCTTTGGGCCTGAAAATTTGGGTACAACATTTTAGTTGTCCGTGTGAACGTAGCCTTAAACTGTAGAAAGAGCTGCAGTGGGTGCAGACCACTGGAGTAACTATACCAGATGCAGGGGATGCCTTGGCACCCAGGCCCAGGAGCCTTAGGGGGCCCATAAGACCTCTCTTCTCCATATAGGGAGCCCAGTCCTGTGAATTAAGCATTTTTGTTGGGGGCCCAATTACAGGTTCTGCATTGGGGCCCAGGAGCAAAACCTGTGTAACTCCACTTAAAAGCAAAAGTGATTGCGTTTAGCCCCAATATCCGTCCTTCCTTCATATCACTCTCAAAAGTGTTCCTGAAGCTGAGCTACGAGGATTTGTTTGACAATGTCCCCATACTGGGGGGTTTTGCTACTTGTCCCTTTGACATGTAAGAGGCAATTCTTAATCTTGAAATCTAAAAACCCAGAATTGTTCTGTCAATACAGTAAAAGAACAAAGTCACCAGTAACCACCATGATCCCTCCATAGCATTGTCAGACACATGAATCACTTATTAAGGACCTGTGATGGGATACGGTCAGCGGGGCTACCTGCATAGTTCTGCAGCTATGACCCTATTAACTCTCTGCATGTTTTTTGTATGGCATACCAACTTCCTTCATCCAGAGGGGCTCTTTTAAGGTTTGGCTCCCGACACTGTATGTCATGCAGGTGGTCCACATTAGACATTGTGACAGTCTGACATCACCCGCTGACAGTGTTCAGTGGGGACAGCCCACTTGACTCATTGGCAGAGGCTGGAGCCGGATCTAGGAATAGCTCGTTAAAGAGAGGGGAGTACGAAAAAGAAAACGGGGATGGAGTCAGCGGGGCCATAGCTCCAGAGACATGCAGTCAGGCCCCCTGACTTTACCTCATGTCAACCCATGTACTTGACTGCGCTATCGAGGGATCACTGTGGTTAGAACTCAGGATTAAGAATGAAAGTCAGGAAGAAAAATCACTGGCGCTTCGTACATGTTGAAGGCACCGTTATATAACATTTTCATGAAATATGCGTATAATATAGGGAAAGTTGGATATTAAGATTAACTGCTGTCACGTCTGAATGTGTCCAGTAAGTATTTGCATCGAGTTTGCTGTTAATATTATGTTAGCTTGTTGAGATGTACCTACATAGCCAATTCTCTGAAAATATGGCATGGTAATATCTATCTCACGGTGTCATATTGTCTCATTTGTGTTGTCTAGGTCTTACTTTGAAGAACAATGGACCTCTTATCTTAAAGAAAGGGGAATTTTGAATGGAACGTCTCAGCCCATTTTCCCCGAGAAATACGATGTGGAGGAACGAGATCAGTTTTATACTTCGGTTAGCTACAGCGGCTGGGGGGGAAGCAGCGGACATGATGCTCCCATGATTGCTTATGATGCAATCCTTGGTTCTGGTGACAACTGGGCAGAACTCTCTCACCGCGCATTTTTCCATGGTGGGGATAGTGATTCAACTGCAGCCATTGCAGGCGCCTGGTTTGGAAGCATGTATGGGTTCAAGGGTGTCCCCAAAGCCAACTACGAGAGATTGGAATACAGAGAGAGACTAGAAAAGCTTGGAAAGGATCTCTACCAACTGGCATAGCGCATGGGCCTCAGTTGTAAAGCATTTTTCCATAAAGTGAAGAATTATGTTCACTGAAATTTACTTCATGCCATGGGACAAGGAATTCCAGTTACAATGATCTTCTGATAAGTATAAGAAACATGGTAGAAGGCCGCCTCGTAGACTACGATCAATTCCAACAATGAAGGGACTCTATACAGCACTCCAATCTTTTTGGGCATTGTTCATAGATGTCTGTCAATGGAAACATGATGCAACATTGTATGTAATGTACTACTGTCAGATTTACATAAGAGAAGTTGGAAGGTTAAAGGGCGCTCTTTGGAGTCTTTTCATTGTGTAATTCGGTGATGGCCATAGATCATAGATGTTACCGATGTGATCTCCTTACATCTATCTATATGTTAAAAGACCATTTTAACAGCAGACGTTCCTTGACAATAGATTTTGCCTTTATTGTAAGCCACACAGTCTGTAAGAAAGTGCTACTTTCTCTCTGGTTCTAAGGACAATCGGTAAGATTTTTAAATATTTTGTAGCAAACATCAGCTATAGAAATTGTATACTGTAGAGAAACACTTTGAGCTTCAGGCACCATGATCTAATGGAAGGACCATATGCCTTAACTATTTGCTAACTCCATAATGACAATATGCATCTGTCTTCATATGGCTCTTGGGAGCTCATAAACACTGCAGAATCTGCAGGTAAATATGTGGCTGCAGGAAGGAAATGAGTCAGACTGCGGGACTTCCAACATGGAAGCCAGTTGTGGCTTATTATCATTATTGCCTTCCTCATACCTCAATGCATCAGCCCAGTGATACCTCAAGTTGCAATGGTCTCTGTATAAAATACAAGGTACATTCAATTTCTAAGGTGTCCTCATTTTTTTTCTAAAAACATACTTACCCCAGAAAGCTGAAAGCATTGACACTTCTCAACCTAATCTCCCACTTGACATACACTTTGTTCACATCAAATCCTTGATTGCATGTTGTGCCCACTGGAAAATCACTGATGCAAAAGCGGCACAACTGGAAAATATGCAACCATGGAGAACATCAAGGGAAAAGCCAAGAATCGCTGGACGCAAGGTGAGGTCAGTAGAGAGCTTGAGGAACCACTTCAAAGTTGTTGTCATGAAGAAACCCCGAACAACTTGCTCCACTCACGCAATCATGTTGTCAGATCAGCTGATGTGCGGCCAAGGCTTTTTTGGTTCTCTCTCACACAACATTCGTCCTTCTTTAAACTCTTGCACCCACAAACATCTATAACATCTTTATCGAATGTCTCACTCAGCTGACAATGAAAGTCGATGGATGTCATTTCACACAAGTGAAGAGAATAGATGATTACAAGCTGTTTTTGGAACATTTTTGGTACTTCTAACTCCAGCCACTGTCATGTGGGAACTGTGCAATGAACGATGCTGCCATCGGTCTCACTCATCCCTAAAGAATGCCCGGATCTTCTTAAATGTGTCCCAGGTTTCTTTCTGCTCCTATTCACAAGAAAACAATTCGAAAACCGTAGAACTTGAATGCTCCTTGTATTTTCTCCATACAATGGTCTTTCATTGGCCATGGTAATTTGAAATTAGATTCAACATACAATGCCACAGACAGTCCAGATCTGGATTGCTGGAAAATCCAACCAATCAGCATGGACATTTCACTTGTAAAATACCACTATTATTGAAATGCATGCACTGATCATCTGTCTAGTAGCGCCTCTCTACAGTACTTTTGTGGTGAGGGCGGCTCTGGTTTATTTTTCTGATACGTGTGTGTATTGTACCAAACCCTGAAGAAGCTCCTGTTCTCCTACATAGATATCATTTACAGCTTCCAGCAGTTCTTTCTGACTTTTTATATATAAGGACTTGTTTTGTTTCTATTAGTTATCTGCTTCATTTTCTATCATCTTTATTTTGTATTATGTTTGGTTGACTTTTTGTGAACTATAGAACCAATTACCAGTTTTCCATTGAGTTATGGTTTCAATATTTGCAATACACAATGGTCATCTCAGAACCAATTAATATTGTATGAGGTTGAGGGAGCACTATATACAACGCAGTAACCAACAATGCCACTTGCTGTATTAGTCCCAGAAATCCCGGTATGTACTACAGCTACAGCTGCTGGATTTTAGCCATTGGAGCATCTCTGTAATGTCAACACAGAGGCTGAATTCCCCGAGTGTAAATACAGCTGACACAGTGCCGTATATCAATGCCAAGTACAGTGAAAAAAAAACTTCATAAAAATAAAATCTAAGATAAAATATGGGGGATACATTGTGAAAAATAGTAAAGAAGAGCATAGCAAATAAAATAAAAGGAAGTGTGTTATCGTAATGGAAATGGAAAGAGGGAATGTTCTATCTTCGATATGCGTTGCATGACCTGCCTCAGAAAGTTGCCGATAAAACTTTTCCTATAATTAAATTTGGTGATGGAAAATTATTGTAAAGCGGTACCTACTTAGATTCTGGCTAACCTGGATTTAGGGAGAGTATGGGAAGCCAAGGGCACCTCCTTCCACCAGAGTAAATGAATTATTTGATTTTACAGATTACATTACTAGCATGGAATAGTCTCCTGTGGGGACAAAAGATTGAGCATGCTTCGATTCTCAGTCATTGTTACAAGGCTTGTGTAAAGAGTCTAACATTGACTTGCAGGAATGCTGCCTTCCATTAGGTGGTGCTGCAGAGGTATTGTTCCATCTTCTTTATATGCATATTACCCAGAGGAGCATGAATGGCCTTATAAGTCTCCCCACTCACATTCTAGGTGCTCTCCCTTAGGAGAAAAGATAACATTCCTGACCCAGATCCTTTCTCAAAATGGCAGACATTGGGCGATAGTCAGGTTGCTTGCCTACACATTAACTTGTCTGTTAAATCACTGTATTAGGTATTTGTAGTATTTTTTTTTTTTTTAAATGCCAGAAACAGCACATGCATTTTTTGGATGATGCCCACGTATTTAGAGGTGTCTTTTTGTGGCCTTTTTTGTCATGCATTTTTATTGCTTTTTTTTTATTTCCTACAGAGAAGCAAACAAGAAGGTGCGAGCGCATGCCACAATTTTAAAAAAATGACACAGACTCAAAGAAAACAGCAAAAGAGGGGGGAAAAAAGCACTATTAAACAAATCCATAAAGTTTGTAGAACTTTTCATATTTTACTATTGAGCTATAGTAAATTTCTGGAAGCTGCGTTTCTCGCCGCATGTGGCATCAGCCTAAGGCCGTATTTACACGGCGGAGACAATCGTGCAAGGCTTGTGTATTGCAAGACGCACAAATCTCTCACGAATATGCACCCCATTCAGTTGACCGATGTTTTCCCACATGGCACCGTAATGCGGGAAACAAATCGTGGCATGTTTTATGTTCTGCATGCTCTTGCATCGCAGCGCCCATTGTTTTTAATGGGGCCGGTGGCGGCATCATACCACGTACTAGGTGCATGAGATGCAAGCTCTCCCACTGAAACTCTGCAATCCTCATCCGTGGTGGAAGATCACTACTTCATGACAAGGGTGATATCAGGCTGTGATTATTTACTCACCTGTGTGATATCAGCCTAAGACTACCAACACACGGGCGTTTTCACACCCATGAAAGGTGCTTTTCTGGCAAAAACGCCTCTCATCACTTCTGTGAAGTAGTAATCCTCCGACGCGGCTTTCAGGCGTGTTAGAAGATTAGTAAGTGTTTCCCTTTATTTTCAATGGGAAACCCTGCATTGCACATTGTGCAATGTCTTTTAAGGCTCCTGTCCACGGGCGAATTTTCACTGCGTTCCCCGTAGCAATAATCTGGCTGCAGGGAACGCAGTGCACACTTTCCATAGCGTTGCTATGAAAAGCGCAGCCCCCCCTCCCCCCCTGTCCATGAGCGGAGAATCGTAGTGATTCTCCGCTCACGGCCGGCAAATCGCAGCAAAATATGTTTATGTGAATAAACCCATTAGAATCTATGTGTCTATTCACTACATATTGTGTGCGCAAAACACTGCGCAAATACCTGCATGTGACACAGGCCTTAGGCCGGGTTCACGCGAGAGTATTAGCGTGCAAAAAATTAGCATGTGCATTACACAGAAAATGGATCCCATTGATTTCAATGGGTTCATTCATATGCGCATATTTGCACGCGCAATTTGGATGCGCAAAAAAATTTGCAAGATACTTTATTTCACAGGGAAAGAGAACATTTTGAACTCATGAAATTAGTGGCCATTTCAATGGCTGAGAGCGTCGGTGCGTGTTATTTAGCGCACGCAATTGTGTTTCATTTGTGCATGCAAAAAGTACAATAAAATGCGCGCACAAATACGCAATGCCTATTCTGCAAAAACACACATGCTTGAGCCTATGAGCCATCCAGACTGAGGATTTATTCACACAAGTGTATATCGGCTGGCGTCTTCACGACCGGACGATATATGCTACCATGTGATGCACGGGCTCAGGGTATATGCCAGCGGACGGAGGGAGACAGACAGCTCTGCTAAGCTGTCTCCCCTTCCCTCCCCCCTCGCCGGCTCACCTCCTCTCTCCTCTCCTCCGGCTGTTTGCAATGGGAGGAGGGGGTGGAGCTATGGCAGCGGCCATAGTCAGGCCAGCAAGATAGTTCCAGGGCTATCTTTCCTGCTTGGCGTAAAAGCGCCCAGTTGGGTGCTTTTAAGCCGTGGGCATACGCCTGTGTAATTTGATGCATTGGAATACAATGCATCAGATGTTAGCATATATCAGCCGGCCATAAAAATGGCCGCCGATATACCCTTGCGTGAATAAGCCCTTAAGGGGATTTTCCGGGCAAAAACCATTGATGACCTATCCTCAGGAGCACCTGCTGACACTGGCAGAATACACAGAGTACGGAGTTAAAGTAGGTCGCTCCAAACCTTTAGGATGACCTTATCTAGTCTAATCCAAACCTGGCTGTCACTACTACATCAGAGATGCGCCCCCTGCTGTTAACCCCTTCCCTGCCGCGATCTATGTAGATCGCGGCATGGGAAGGGTTCACATAGGGAGCGCGCTGCCTCTGTGAAGTTGCCGCGCTGCCTCTGTGAAGTTGCTGGGCTCTCGCGATATAATCGCAGAGTGTCTAGCTGGTTGCTATGGCAACAGGACGCCAGATACCGGCGTCCCGTATCTGGCGTCCTGTGATTGATGTATAAGCGATAAGGCATGCCTTAACACAGTGATCATCAGTGCTGTGCTGCAAGTCCCTTAAAGGGACACAAACAGTGTAAAAAAAAATAATAAAAATGTACAAAAAAGATAAATGTAAAAAAAAATGTGAAAAAAACCTTTTTTTGTGCTTTTTGTCATATTAGCATAAAAAAAAGGTTAAAAAAAAATTAAAATCCCACATATTTGGTATTGTCGCGCCTGTAATGATGCAGACAATACGTTGGACATGCTTTTGACTCTGCACGTTAAAAAAAACGCTAAAAAACTAAGCCAAAATCCTAATTTCTAGCGTTTTGCCTCCCTAAAAACGCAGTAAAAGTGATCAAACAATAAGCCCTCACAGAGCTATGTTCATAGAAAAATAAAAAAGTTACAGGACTTTGAATGATTTCTAAAAAAGGGGTTTTATTGCAGAAAAGTTGAAAAACCTAAAAAAAAGTAAAAATTTTGGTTGTAATCATACCGTCCCACAGAAAAGAAGTATTGTGTCTTTTATGCTGCATGATTAACGCTGTAAAAAAAAAAAAAATATATATATATATATATATATATATATATATATATAGCAGAATTAATGTGTTTTCTCTCCCTGTTATCATAAAAAAAATAATAGAAGTTTTACAATATAGTCAATGTACCCAAAAATGGCACCAACAAAAACTACAGTTCGCTACGCAAACAACAAGCCCTTATACGGCCGCATCGACGGAAAAATAAAAAAGTTATGACTTTTGAGAGATGGAGATGAAAATCCGCCAAAAATCGATGCGTTCTCAAGCCCAAAATAGGCCGTGTCATTAAGTGGTTAATACTTTTTCTTACTGGATCTACTTCCTGTTTTGGTCTATAAAGATGCATTAAATAAAATCTGAACAATGTGCACATGAGCTTAAGTTGTACAATACATCATTCATTCTTTGTCTAACTTGTGCTCTGCCAAACGCAAAAAAGTTTTGGTATGTTGTTAGCCAGTAGAGCAATGTGCAATTGTTCTCAGTAAGAGAAACCAAGTAACCTTGTAGATCTGATACCTTTTAATGGGTAACAAAAATACATGATGTTATGGCAAGCTTTCAGTCCTCCTTATTCCTGAGGAAGTATCCTAAGTTAGTCCGAAAGCTTGCAATAAGATCATGTATCAGAGTTAGAAGTCTTATAAATACCAAACAAAAAAATCATTACATGGATGTAACTTAGGCCTCATGTCCACGGGGAAAATCAGGCCCGCCGCGGATTCTACATGTAGAATCTGCAGCGGCTCCCTCCTGCCCCGCGGACATGATGCTAAAAAATAAGAATTTCCTTACCTGTCCGAACGCTGTGGACCTCCCCTCCGCCGCGGCCGGATCTTCTTTCTTTGGCCCGGCGGATGTGCGCCGGGCACTCCATTTTTTTTGGAACTCCTGCTCTCCCGCGCGTGGAGAGCAGGAATTCAGGCGCAGGTGTATCGTGGATCCAGACAGCTTCCATAGGCTTCAATAGAAGTCTGCGGGAGCCGTCCCCACGGGACACCCGCCCTAAAATGGAGCATGTCACTTTTTTTTTTCCCGCACACGCAATCCGCGCCTGACGGGAAAATGACATCCACAGGTATTTTACTACCTGCGGGTGGTCAATGCATCCCTATGGGATGCGGATCCGCGTGCGGGAAAAATGCTGCGGATTTTAAATCACAATTATCCCGTGGACATGAGGTGTCCACGGGGAAAATAAGAATTAAAATCTGCAGCGTTTTTCCTGCACGCGGATCCGCGCCCCATAGGGATGCATTGACCACCCGCAGGTAGATAAATACCCGCGGATGGTAATTAAAACATTTCTGGAGCATGAAAAAAAATGGACATGCTCCATTTTAGTGCGGATCACGCGTGCGGGAGCTCAGAGCACATAGCTCAATTGATCTCCTGCATGAAAAATAAAAGACAATTACTGTGCATCCGCAGCCCAAATCCGCGTTACAAATCCGCAGCGGATCTGATTTTCCCCATGGACATGAGGCCTTAATCGGGAGCATGCCATGTTGGAACACGCTTATAAAAAAAGTATTCTGCATGTTTATGCTCCACTTTTAGTGCAGCTTTGAAATGCACCACAACTCACAGTCACAACTTATAATCCTGATATTGGCTGTAAAAATGCAAGTGAGTCGGCACACGGTTAAAGTCATATGACCATGGGAAAGTCGTAAGCGGAGATTTTCCTACTTTGTTCTACCCAGTATTGTAATAATACTGAGGCGTCACTAGATGTCAGAGCTCCTTCACAGCAGAACGCAATAAACGTCGGCGACATATAAAACGCTACAAGCAGCAGAGAGCTCATGGACTTCATTTTTCCAGCACGCAGTACAGAGAAAGCATTGAAGAAGATGTGCGCATTGTTGATATATGCAATGTAAAGTAGTACCATTAGCTCATTTTTTTCTTGTGTAATATGGGAACTACAACCCATGTCCACAGCCCAAATTGGACACTGATCACCTGGCACAGTGTTCCCCAACTCCGGTCCTCAGGGACCACCAACAGGTCATGTTTTCAGGATTTCCTCAGTGTTGCACAGGTGATGTAATTATTGTCGGTGCCTCAGGTATTCTTACCATAGGATATCCTGAAAACATGACCTGTTGGTGGTCCATGAGGACTGGAGTTGCGAAACACTGACCTTGCAGATTCACTAATGAAGGCTATCTACATGATCGATTGCACATTTTTGTATTACTATGTGACAAAATATGTGATACATCAGGACATAGGACATGGTAGTAAATAGGTCAGGTTCTAATGACAGCCAGGATTTATGGGTGAAAGAGTGGCTTTCACATCTGCGTCGGGATTTCCGCTTTCCTGCTCAGTTGGGAAGCAGGAAAAGGGAATCCATGTGGCCGAATGGGTCCGTCTCTGGACAGAACTGAACAGTACTGGACAGAGCCCATTGACTATATAATAGTGACGAAACTTCCGGTCGGAGGTTCTGGCGCAGATTTGAAACTAGCCAAAGTGTGGTTTAAGCTTTGATGAAGTCAGCAAGAATGATTCTATTTTTAATGCAGTTTTTCATGGACTCTGTTGGGAGAAAATTGTTCTTAGAGAAGTGGTTCTTAGCCTGGTTGGAGGTCCTGAACCCCGCAAGTTTCATCCGTTTTTTCAAATTCAAAACACAGGTATATATTTTATTAGTGCACAAAATGAGCCGTGCATCAGTTGTACACAATGAACTCAATGAATATTGACTGCAAATCAATGGGACTTTTGCTGTTGCCCTTCAGAGACTATTTCAGAAATGCATGGCAAGTATCACTCATCATTTTTGCAAGAAAGTCTGTTCCTTTCCTTCATTTTTATGTAGACCATTCTGGAAAAGGATTGCTCACAAAGATACATTGTAGCAAATGGTCTGCCTATCTCAAGGGCTTTCTTAGCAATAAGAGGGTACGCTACCATTTGGTGACACGAAAACGTTGAGATCGTGTTGTTCTGGCTCTGCTGAAGTTCAACGATTGTCCTCACCTCTGCCGAACCCCCGAGACTGACTCACCAAACCCCCGGGGTTCGATCAAACCCAGGTTAAGAACCACTGTCTTAGAGCTTACTAACATTTTTGCCATGGAGCTCATGAAGTAAAGTAACTTATGTTGCAAGTCATCTGGTAATATATAAAATGCTATGGACTGCTTTGCAATGTAATAAAATTATACAGTAGCCAAACATGGCATAACAAATAAAACTGCCATATAGTACTTGCTAATAACAGAATAATAATAACAGAAGAATAACAACAGTAGAGTACAACGCATAAATCAAAGTCTAATGTATCTGTATCACCAGTCATGCCATACTTTCCACTTCTGCTGAGTTGCCCTTATCCCTCACTAATGCACCTAAGGCTTACTTCACACGGGCGAGCACGATATCGCCGTGAGAAACTCGCGGTAATATTGCATATTTTCTAATGTCATGTTTGAGCGTCACCAATGCTTTTTCCTGAAAAATAATTTTGTATTGCATCACTGCAGGCTGCAATTTTCTCGTGCATTTTTCTTGCGCCATACACTACAACAGGAGTTGCTAATGTTAAAAACGCATTGCACGTACATCGCATGTTTGTGGTGAGATAATTCAGAGGCTCCATAGGGAAACATGGGCAAGGAAAAAAATAGCAAAACGCCGACAGATAGGGCATGCAGCGATTCCAAATCTCGCAACATCGCATGACAGGAAAATCGCACATGGAAATGGTCATTGAAAATAATGGGTTTCATAATTCTGCATTTTCTTGCACTCTTGCATCGCTGAAAAATCACACTATGTTCCCCGCCCGCGTGAAGGCGGCCTAGAGTTGGAAATCGATCATTTTACTCCCTCTTTTCATCATCTTGTGCTCCTGAATGTGGATGTCTGTAGTAGCCATATGCTGTAAGGTAAAGAAAGTTGTAGTAGCCTTCTAGAAGGTGATGTCCAGTGGTGTTTTGCCTGTTTTATAGGAAACTTGTGAAATGTGAAAGAGTTGTCAATAGCATGTAAGCAATCAATGAGATCTTCTGTATATCCTAAGGCAAACTTCACACGGGTGAGCGTGATATGGGGCCATGAATCCCGCCCCCATATCACGCTCCCCACCATGTGAAATTCCCAGGGATGCAAAGTGTTTTCATGGCAAAACAGCCGCGCATGACTGTGGGTATGCAGGGATACTCTGGCGTGGCTGTCACAGCTGCAGCAGAGGATTGCGGCGTTCTCCCATTGCTTTTAATCCCTTTAATGACACGCGCATAGAATATCCCAGCTTGCTGCACTGACCATGCAGTAAAACCCCGGAAGATTTTCGTGGACAGCTCTACTGCTGAAATGTACAGGGCACTGAGCTGTCATCTGAAATCTTCCGGTGATTTTACTGCATACTCAGTGCAGCAAGCCCCGGAGATTATACTGCCATAATACCAACTGTCAAAGTGTGAGGCATGATATGGTAATAATAAACCTGCCACTGAAAGGGTTAATGGGGCCTGCGATGCTGTCGCCGGGCCCACTGAAAAAATTGGCGCTGCGATGCAAGATGACGCGGCAAGATAGAAGAAGATGCAATTTGTTTCCCGCATAGCATTGCATTGCGGTGCCATGCAGGAAAACATTGCTCATGTCTATGACCCCATTCATAAGAATGGGGTACATATTTGTGCATCTCGCATCGCATAGCAGTAGCCCTGATACTTACCATTGTCGGCTCATCAAGCTCTTCTAATAATTGACACAAACTATTTACAACTTGATTTTACTTAATTCCACTTCTGGTAGTTACAAAACAACTAGAACTAGAAGACTGGACCACTGGCGTCACTTATTGTAACCTCAATGACTTATAAGTGAAGTCTTCATCCACACAATAGGATTTTCACAAATTTTTCTGACCTCTTTAGATATACATCATTAGATGTTAAACAAATTGTGTTTTGTTTCTTTTCTTTCCTTACCCCACACCCGGTCTGGCTGTAACATCCGCATTCCTGGTTGTTTCTTGCTATACACAGAGGTACACTGGGGGCTCTTTTTTACTTTTATCAGCTTTCAGGTTTGAAGATGGTGAAGAGATTCAGCCTCGTTTTTAGCATCATTAATCCACAATTTAAATTAAGGGATATGAAGTTTTGGAAATGTTCAAAGCGTAGGATATTTATTGACTACTTTTGCTCAATCTTCAGGATTAAATTTCTGACTGAAGTTGCAGTTAATGATACATCTTGATAAAATTTAGATGAGATGGAGAAATTAATCAGCACATCTATGGTGACTTCTACATGGCTGATGAAGAATTCTCTAGCCTTTTGGGGTTTTTAGTATAGTCCACTTGGAGTCTATCCTGTAAAAAAGCTTCCTACATATTAGACCTTTCTTTTGGATCATTCACATACGGTTTCCTCCAGATGATGTGTTACAGTTCAGACTTTCTTTTGTTCCATTAGGCCTCATGTCCACGGGGAAAATCAGATCCGCTGCAGATTCTCCATGGAGAATCTGCAGCGGGTCCCTCCTGCCCCGCGGACATGAGCGCTGAAAATAGCAATTTAAAAGCATTTACCTATCCGTAGCGGGCGGCGAAGCTCTGCTCTTCCTCACGGCCGGATCTTCATTTTCGGCTGGCGGATGAATTCCTGATGCCGGCGGCACGTCGCCGGCACGTCGCCGACGTGCCGCGCGCATGCGCCGGGCACATCCGCCGAGCCGAAGCAAGGGAGATGCGGCCGTGAGGAAGAGCAGAGCTTCGCGGCCCGCTGCGGGTGAGTAAATGCTTTAAATTCCTATTTTAGGTCTCCCGCGGATCCGGACGGCTTCCATAGGCTTCAATAGAAGCCCGCGGGAGCCGTCCCCGCGGGAGACCCGCATGAAAATGGAGCATGGTCCAGATTTTTTCATGCTCCATTTTTTTTAAAATCACTTTTATTGACGATCCGCGGGTATTTATCTACCCGCGGGTGGTCAATGCATCCCTATGGGGTGCGGATCCGCGCGCGGGAGATCCGCTGCGGATTTTAAATCTCATTTTGCCCGTGGACATGAGCCCTTATACTTAGATGCTCATACAGAAGTTTTTCTGAAGTCTTAAAGCGGTTGCCGAGTTGTGCCATCTCAGTTCAACTCCTTCCTATTCGGTAAAATAAACTGTCATATACTTACCCCCACTCCCACTGTGTCCCGCACTAGTGCTCAGTCCCCTGCTTCCATCTATGTTCACCGCAGTGATTGATTGCTCAGTTCTGTCATTGGCTGCAGCCCCTTGAAAAAGACTTAGATTAAGTCGAAACGTCGCCATTTTATGGAGCAATAAAACCTTTTTCCACAATTTCTACACCGTTGATGCTGCCGCCTCCTTGGACACCATTGCATTTATTTGGGGTTGGGTTCATGACCCCACAGGTGGCTTGGCATACACAGATTGGAACCTCTGCACTTAAGTGCATGTGTTAGGTGTGCTGCGGGACTTTCCTATTTCTATTGGCTGCAGCCCCTGTGACGTCTTGAAAATTAGGCTGGACTGTAATTGTCAACAGAGACTCAGGATCCCCAGTGATCAGCTGATTCTGCAGCCCACTGTCAGTGCAGCGGGGGTCAGACTTCATCATCAGTGGTCAGGGTTGGAAGTGTAGTAGATGGCTTTACTCGAACTGATGCCCTTTATTACACTTCCAACCAGAGGCGTAAGTTGAAGCTCCTGGGCCCTAATGCAGATCTGTAACAGGGCCCCCAACTATGATGCTTTATTCATAGTACTAGGCTCCCTATATAGAGGAGAGGCCTTATGGGGCCCCCTAAGACTTCTGGGCCCGGGTGCAACCGCATCCTCTGCATCCCCTATAGTTACGTCCCTGCTTCCAACTCCTCAATGCAGTCAAAGTTGAAAGTGTAGTAGAAGACATGGATACCCATTGGTGTCCCGTGATTGCTTCTACATGGGGCTGATGCGGACAGAGGGAGCCCCTCCCTCTGTCTAACCACCTAGATACCATGGTCACTATTGACCACAGCATTTGGGGAGTTAAATTATGGGTATTAGAGCTTTCTGATAATGTTTATTTATGTCATGGAAGCTTAACGAGTTAAAAATACGTGGTGCCTGTTATGATTGTGTGGGCAACTAAGCACGGCGCCCACATGATCACGACCAAAGTGAACTAGGTACGCACACGGGTTTCAAGCAAACTGACCCTGTACTACCGGAAGGTTGACATGGCTCTACCTAAGTAGGGACATCGCCTCCATAAGGGCGGCCCAGTGGTCTTCGGATCTGGGCCCTAGCTGATCCTAGGAGCCACGCACCAGAACAGGAAGCATTCACATGCCACATGACAGGGACTGAACAACAGGACACAGAGCCAGAATACACAGCATACAGCAGCCAAAAAGCAGACACTAATAGCAGCTGATAAGCTGAATATAAATGCGAGGTGTTAGTTCGTACATTGACCAATGAACTTAAGCTGCAAGCCCCGGCAAGGCCCCTCGTATCTTGCAGTCCCTACACTAGCAAGACACATCTACTAGAGGGCCCTAGGGGTCAACCTAGTGCAGACATAGCAAGCAAACTCAGTAGACCAAACTGACACAAAATAAATGTACAAACGGACATGAACCGCAAGGCACAGATCACACAGCAACCTGCAACAGAACAGAACAGGTAACAGGACACATGTCACAGATACATCCAAACAGTACAAGACCAGCTTCAGACTGACCAGGAGCTGGGTTTATATGTGAGCACAGACCCAGGAGATTGGCTAGCAGGAAGTACTACACCCAGCCAGCTCAATCCATTAACCCTGTGAGGGTTGTGCTGCTAGGAAGCTTAGAACTACAGATCCCAGCAGCACACGTAACAGTGCCTTATTCTATACCTCCAGTTCAAACATGTTATGTGCTTTAAAGAAAATGTGCTATTGGCCTCCTGCACACAGGTGGAAATTCAGCGGTGGGATTTCCTGCAGAATTTCCGCCCGTGCACACTTCCATAGGATTGCATTAGGTAATCCAATCCTATGCAGACAGCCGTGATTCGACCGTGTGAAAACACGCACGGAAAACAAATTGCGGCATGAACTATTTCTGTGTGAGCCTTGCAGAGGCCCGCACAAAAATGTCACTGGTGACGCCCTGGCCCCGCTCTGCGCATGCACCTGCTAGGCGGCAGCCGACACATCGCAGCGCGGGGAGACGCCGGGAGGAGGTGAGCCACAGTGGTCACTGCAGGGGCACGGCTCGCATCACACTGCGAGAATTCTCGCAGCGAAATCCGACCCGGCCGTCAGCAGGAGGCCATAGTGAGCTATGTACTCGCATAGGCTCCTCCCCTCCAACCCCCAACGTGGCTGCAGGTAGCGGTTTGCTGATCCTTGCCAACTTGTATTCACCCTACTTTCTGCTGGTTTGCGCCTACTTACTGTACAACATGAGACCACTTTGCAGTTCTTTTCCAGGGCCACTTTGAGTTCCCAATCCATTCCGAATGCCCCCTAATAATATATTGCATTTTACCAGCATAAAGTGTTTCTGCCATTGTCCCACATATATTGTGTACTTGAATAAGAACCTTCATGTGTTTGAGACTTCACTTGTCCTGTCATTGTTCAGCTATGGTAGCACCTTTTTTTTTTTTAAGCTATAACGCCATCTTTTGCCTCTTCACATAGTTATTATACTTAATCGTCCGTCTCCACGGGTCGATTTTGATGCCACCACCAAAATGTTATTTTGTCAGCTTCCTTATTCTTTCTGGGTCTCTACATCCAAGATGCTCCTTGCCATAATAGAAGCATTCATGTGTTGTTTTCCCTTTGCAATGTTAATAGCTTCTTTGCATTTCAAATAGTACAGCGCGCCTTTGATTTCTCCTTCTACAAGAGTGTTGCCTCCTCTTGTGATCATATAGATGTCACCACTGAATGGCACAATATATCTCCGCTTTGTGATTTTGTTCAATGACAACAAATTACTTTCATCAGCTCACAATAATGTAGGGACCCGCAGCACTGAAGGTAGCCTTCCTCTATTCTTTTAGTAGCCATGTACTATCTGAGGCTAATTCTACACGGACGATCGCGATTTTGCTACGCGAAGCAAAATCGCATCTTTATTCACTGCAATTAGTGAGCATCAGCGATGCTTTTTTTTGGAGAATAATCTCTTATCGTATCGCTGCCGCTTGCGATAAAGTTGCGCAATTTGTTTTTTCCGCAAAAGTCAATGGGACTTTCTAATGTCAAAAATCACAACGCACATTTGTAGCATTGTGATGCAATAAAAAGAAGCCTCCATAGGAATACATGGGAGATAAAAAATAGCAGTATGATCGGATTGACTTCGATCGTGATGCCAGATAGGTTTGATTTGAGCATATCATAAACTATTGCTATCCAGGGTTCTTATGCACATCACGCTTCAGACATTACTAGGAAAGACATGCAAAAGAAAACAATGCAGTGAGCGCCAGGTCTGCCGGCCAAATAACTTAATGAGAGGTCGGAGGAGAATGAGCAGACTGGGTCAAGCTGGCAGGAAGGCGACAAAGCATGAAATACTCAGAGAGTCTCTGAAAGCAGGAAACATCAAGGCTTGAAGTAGACAGGCTACGGCAGAAGACCCTACAAAGTATCACTCCTGTCGGAAAAATGCGGCAAACATATACAGTGGACACAGGCTCATGAAAACTAAGCAGTTTGCCAAAATATTGCTTAGGCTAGTTTCACACGGGCGATCGCCAGTTTGCCACAGAAAAATCGCGTCTTTGTTTACACGATTTTTGAGTGTCAGCGATGTCTTTTTTTGGGGGGGGGGGGGGACGGTATTGCTTATTATTTTCTATGGGAAGAAAACAAAATTGCGTCGCACTCGCATGCAGATGCGATTTTCATAGAAGTGCAATGCAATTTGTTTTTTTCCTATTGAAACAACATACGATTCCCACATGTGTGACTACTGCACCTGCAACAATGCAATGCATTTTTTTGTAAAAGACATTTGATTCGCAGGCAGAATTGCAGGTTTGCAAGTGTGATATCAATCAGAGTTTCTTGCCCATGCAAATACGGCTTCAGTGTTTCCTGCGTGAGTCCTTCGTCTAAATGTGATTGCAGCTCTTTGGCTGACATATAAGACATCTGTGGTCTCTTTTCAGGTAATACGTTTTTGAAAAGTTGATTTACCAGCTATACAATTAACCTAACCCGTTGGTTTGATTTGTAAAATAGCAAAAAATGCTTGAAGGGGCTTTCCATGGAGAATACTATTGATGACGTATCATCGGGATAGGTCATCAATAGTTGATCGTCTCGGTTCCGTAACTCGGTACCCTGACCGATCAGCTGAGCGGGCGCCTGCTGTCAACGTTGCAAATACACAAAGGTCGGAGCGGAAGCAATGGAAGTCTCTGCTCCAACCTCTGTGTTGATTTCAATGAGAGCCGTGCCTGCAGTTACAAGCGCCGGCCACTACACAGAGGTCGGAGCAGAGACTTCCACTCTGACCTCTGTGTATTTGTGGTTCTGACAGGATGCGCTCGCACAACTGATTGGTCAGGATCCCGAGCAACGGACCTCAGCTGATCAAATATTGATAACCTATCTTGAGGATAGGTCATCAGTAGTATTCTCCCTGGAAATGCCCTTTAAGGGTTTAAGTGTTATTTTCCATATAGTGTTAAATCTTTAGCTTTTGCAGGTTTTCCTACTATTATTTGGGGTGGGGCAGCTGGGGCGTCACAACTGAACCTATTGTCAGGATAGAGTATAGGGTGTGTGCAACAGCAGGTAAGGGGCAATCCATCTTCCTCTCCACTGATGGCTGATGGGCTGAGACCTTACCTTGACAATTGATACAGGAGCAATGGATTCCTGCTCTGGAAACGTCCAGGTTCTGCAAGCATATGGCAGACACACACAGATCACAGTTCTCATGTTTGGAGCAAACTAAGACAATCGGGAACTCATACTTATTCCACATGCTGCTTAACCATTTAAACAAAACCAACACAAATCAGTTCCAATCTTCTGGCTCCATGGAGCATTCAATATTTTTAGTGCCTCTGTCCCTTTCTTTGCAGAAGAGACAGGTAAGTGGGAGGCAGGAAAAATAGCAGTACAGGAGGCATGGGGATACTGGCAGTGAAGAAGATCAACAACCCAGTTGCTATACTCTGATTCACCTTGACAGTCAATATAATGCGGTCGGTAACAAGAGGGCATCCGCTACGTCTAGAAGAAAGCAGGTTTCATCGCCAACACAGAAAAGGGTTCTTTACTGTAAGAGCAGTGAGACTGTGGAACTCTCTGCCTGAGGAGGTGGTGATGGCAAAATCCATACTTTAAAAGGGGACTTGATATCTTTCTAGAGCAGAAGGCTATTACAGGATATAAATCTTACGTTAATTGTTAATCCGGGTATACAGGCAGGTAGGAACTATTAGGGGTTGATCCAGGGAACAGTCTAATTGCCATTAGGGTTTCGGGAAGGAATTTTTCCCCCCAAAGGGCTAATTGGCTCCTGCCTCTTGGGCTTTTTTGCCTTTCTCTGGATCAACAACACAGGAGGATAACAGGCTGGACTAGATGGACATTGTCTTCATTTGGCCTTACAAACTATGTTACTATGTTACTCGCCACTTCGCTGCATGAAAGGCCAAAATTTACCAACCTCTCCAGCGCAGCAATGTAAACTGCTGCTCAGTGAGACTCACTACAACTCGACTAACAGGTCGCCTTTCCATTTCTGCCTCCAGTAGCTCCAGCATCCCTCCACTTCCTAAAGGCACAGTTACAACAAACTTTCATAAAACAATCAAATGGCATAACACAAGTTAAAATTGTCTAACATGTAGATCTTGATGTAGATATGCAGCAGAATTTAACCATTTGCAACTCTCCATCAAAATCCAT
Organism: Eleutherodactylus coqui; assembly: GCF_035609145.1. Taxonomy (NCBI): domain Eukaryota; kingdom Metazoa; phylum Chordata; class Amphibia; order Anura; family Eleutherodactylidae; genus Eleutherodactylus; species Eleutherodactylus coqui. The sequence goes on along the minus strand of NC_089844.1, from coordinate 57,023,684 downwards.
ATGTTAAATTCTAAATTGCTTGTGGTTCACCATTAATGACCATTAGGGCTATGTTCACATGGGACAGATACGCTGTGGAATGTCCGCTGCAGAATTTCCCGCATATAATCCACAGTGTTTTGAAATACCAACTAAATGAGTGAGTTTTACAGATTTTTCATCTACACCAAGCAGAAAATATCCACTGCATAAGGGTGCGTTCACACGAGCGTAGGCGTATTTACGTTCGCACGAGCGCAGCGTATAATCGCCGGAAAGAACGTTTTTCGCCGATCACGACCAGAGCTAGAAAGCGTATTTTCGTTTGTTCCTACTTTTCAAACGGTCTTTTCGGCCATCGAATATGCGTTGGCGCGTATTTCGGTCGCATATGTTCCGTGTTTTTTTCGGGTTGCCGTTTTTACGCGCCGTAAAATCGCCCATGCGAACGAATACATTGGAAACCAACGCCTCAGATGGTCACGTTTATACGATTGGGCGCAAAAATGTGCCGTTTATGCGCTCGTGTGAACGCACCCTAAGGGTGACTACCCACTAGAGTTTCCGCTTTTCTTGCGTGAAAAACACTGCGATTTCGCATTTGCGCTTTTCCGGCATTTTTCGTTGCGTTTTTCTGGCTGTAATTTCGCAGCACATCACAGCTTGAAGCGTTGCGTTTTTACAGCCCTCCATTGACAATCATGGGTGCATTAAGAGAAAAATAAGGAGACATATGCAACTGACAGTTGCTATGTGAAAAAGCACAACGAAACACCAAAAAACCCCCAGATGGACAAGAACACATTCTATACTAATGGCTCTTCAGAAAAAACGCAAAACGCTATTTGGCATCGCAGGAAAAAAATACCCTAGTGGGTAGTCACCCTTAATGTTGCGGAAAAACAGTATGTAAGCAGCTTTTTCTGCACGTTTTCGCAACAGAATTTAACATAGAGGTAATATAGAGTAACATAGTAACAGATGAAAACCCACAGAAATGAACAGAAATCAAAATCACACTAAGACCCGGCACTGGAAAAATGCACCATTAGCCAAGAAAAGCGCCACGAAATCCGCAGCAAACAGCAACTTTATGTCTTGCGGATCTCAGGACTTATCAACTGCCCTGCAGAAATTCCACAGTGGATATTCCACATCGTATCCGTCTATGTGAACATAGCCTCATGCATAAAATTAGTGAACAGCTCTAAAGCATAGCGTTGGGTAAATACTCTTATTCATGCTACAAGTCCAAGCCAAAACAAATATTATGTAGTCCATACAGTTGTAAAACTGATACTTTTTATAGCAGCTCCAACATTATTAGTTTTTCTTGCAGGTTAGTGATAAATATCAGTAACAATATAGCAGCATGTTACATTGTTATTTATGGCTCTACTCCATCCACCTTCTTACAATCCCAGAGGAATGCATTCTGTACCTGTTCGTCCGCTGGGAGCAGTTTGCCTCTGACAGAAAAGGCTTTTTAGCAAGAATTTCCCTGACAGGGAAGAGACCAGATCCAGTTACTGCCCCTCGGAAGTCTGATTGGTCTGTGTGAATGTGGATGTTAGCAGCAAAACAGAATGGGCTCTGTGCTCTCTGGAAATAGCAACAAGTGCAGCTGACCAGAGGAGGGCTGCCCCTGTACCCCTCCTGCTGTGCCCACTGCATGGGAACTTGTGCCACACTTCTTGCTGTCTAAGCTGCTTGCTCAGGAGGTTTACTTTTTTTTCCATTCCATTTTACCCAGCATTTCTGACTGAGCCAAAGCAAGCTGTGATGTTAAATAGCTGATCATCCACATGGTGACTGTATCTCCCTTGGACATGTTTAGCATCAGCATACAGAATACAGCTGCCTATGTGGGTCTTGTTACACTGGGGCAGCAAATTCCCCTTCTGATTGTCTGGTGTTATGCTGGAGATACTGACAGGAATAGCAGGGAGTGCTGATGATCAGTGGGCTGCAAGGATTTTGTGAATGAACTGTACCTGGTGCAGGGACATCCTCTGAAGTTACAGACTGGACCTCATCAGCAGAACCAGAAGGGTAAGTCTGCTGGTTAATGTGTCAGTGTTATCTGCAATTGTATAATACTACTAGATATTCTCTATAGTATGTCAATCTTTCTGTACTGGAAGCATCATAGACTGAGAATGTTTTTACTGTACAACCTATTGTCTCTTTTCCTTCCAATTCTAGCTTTGTGAATCCCAATAATGTCTATTTTATAAAACTATATATTTAATGGGTATTTACTGTTATTTCGTATTTTACTTCTATGACTGTCATTGGATACAATTTTACATTCTACAATATACCAAATTGGTGTCCATTTATATTGCATCAGGGGGTATAAGTTACATTCAATAAGAAAGTATTTGAAGTAAGAGAACAGAAAAGACATTCCCCTGGTTAAGTGGATAGAGAACTGAGTATATAAGTGACACTAACGCAATTAGAGTTTCTTTACAGATGTATGGACACATGTACAACTTTTTTTGCACTACAGAAAATGCGAAGTATACATGTAGGGTGCGCTGTATTTATGAAATACACTGTTTCTAGGAGGCTAACTCTAACTTCAGTGTATTTCTTTACATGTAATATAATGAATGATACCAATGGTAAGCCAGGCCTTTCATCGTCACGTAATAGTTATGAAATTATGATAGTTGTGCTGAATGTTTAAGAAATTCGCTGCCTAAAAATACAGTACCCCCATTCATTCAGGAGAAAGCATGGACCTATCCCATTCTATAGACTTCACTTCCAGCGATATCTTAACATGGTTATGGGCTGTGTATGGTATCCAATCTCATTTATTCATTTGGCTTATTTTGGGGATATTGTGTACAAATAAATTATAATGTGGAGTAAATTCCAGGCTATCCCTGCATTACGTTACATTTAGGAATACAGTTGTTGCACACTCATGGTTTAATCATTATAGCAGCTGCTGTAAACATGTTACTAGGAGTATATTTATACTAGTGTTACAATAATATGATGTGTCATCAGCATGCTATCATTATACACTGTATTAGGGAGCTATTTATAACCTGACGTCCTACAAAAAGTTTTACATCTTCTGACAACTTTCTTTTGACTTGTACCTCCCTGCAACTCTTATGATGTTTACTGATCAACTTTATTCTGGCACTTTTTTTCTATTTTTTGTCTTGTTTTTCTTTTTTCACACTATTAAGAGGCATAAAATGGGTCTTAGACAATGTTAATATCTGTGTCTAGGCTTCTCTTTCCATGACACGTCCACTTTTAAAAAAGGCTTGAGAAAGCATAAAGAGACACAAAGCGGTTGTTGTCCTGTTGCACTGCGCCCTCTTTCCCCATTTGTGCTTTTATGCATGTAATAATGTTAATCATTGCATTTTAACCCTTTCGAATCCAATTTGTATCCTGGTTTTCCTAGGGGGCTTACTCTTTTTCTGCAGTTATACAATGGCGCTATATGCTGGCTAAAGCCAGTACTGTATGAGGTTACATGTTGGATAGGCTCCGACAGCAGAGAGGCTGGCAATATACAGTAAGAGAACCCCGACGGACGTCTTACAATGTCGGAGCTGTACAGCCTCAAATCATAATGTCTTCAGATGTCAGACAGTGGATTGGAAACGGTTAAGACTTGTTTGGTTAATGCCGCTTTTCATAGCTTTAATTTGATTAACTAAAAAAAAAAAAAAAAAACGTAATAGTAGCATAAGAGATCCTAATGGATTGACTTTACTTTAAAGAGATCTGTCAGGTTTCAATTCTTTTTTTATGTTCTGTCACATTTCTGTTAGTATTTTTGTTTTACTACTCCATCATAGGAACACAAAAAACAAAAATAACAGTGTGTCGGATCCGTCATATGACAATAACAGCGCCTAACTGACCCCACTAACTATAATTGGTTCCATTGGGTACCTGTCATAGTGTCTATCCGTTTACCAGAAAAAAGTATGCTGCCTGCTGCACTATTTTGCTTTAGCACTTATGATGGAAACCCTGGATGGAAGCTCTTAACAGAAGTCTGAACAGAACCTTACTTGTCAAACAATGAACACCTAATGGAACAAAGGCCAAGTGCAGCCAACTGATAACAGTTGGAAAATCTCATAGAAAATAATGGTGGTGTTATTTAAAACATTTTTTTAGGTTTTTTGGTAAAAATAACAGAGCTGAATTCTAGACAAAGGCAGATGCAAACTTAAGCCCCATTTACACGAAAAGAGGATCGCTCAAAGTTCGCTCAAAAGACAATTTGAGTGACAGCTTTGAGCAAGCATTTTGCTTGGCTACTAATGGGCACTAATGCCTACTAGTAGATTATTATCTTAATTTGCATTTAAATGAAGCTCTCTTCACTGTATACAGATAACAGTGGGTGGTCTGTTAACTGCATACAGCTCCTTTGTTATCAGCGCTCCCATGGAGAATCACAGCCTGCGGTCCCTGCTATCAGCTGGCCGGCTGAACAATGGTTTTTATGCTGAACTAAAAATCATCCTTCAGCCGAAAAGCTAACATAGTCAGACTTAATTTCGAAAGGCAAGCATTGAGTAGCGCGGCATAGGACAATCCCGACACCTCCTCACTTGTTGACGGTAGTCAAGGAGTATTGTAAACTTCCCAATGACCAGAATCAATGGCTCACAGGCCTCAAAAATGTGTTTCTTAGAAAATATAGAAGGGTGAAGTATGATAGAACATACAGGATATATACCGTTTATTGACAAAGTGTTACAGAGCCGCTCTCCATGCTATTGCTTAGGCGATCTGACACACGGCCATAACTTCATTGCTGGATCACGTGCGGCACGCTCTCTACTGCTAGCTGGAGAAAATGTTTTTTGCTATTGCACTGATGGGCGGGTGGTGCTGCATTTCACTTCCTTCAATGTGTGGTTTAGGTTATTTATACCAGCTCCTCTTATTAGAAGATTCTGGTTATACTCTTTGTATGCTAGTCAGGTCTGGACTAGGACTTTTGTCTTGTCTCTAGTTACTTTAGGGTACCCTTACACGGAATAGCTATCAGGTGGTTTAGCTTTCACACAGGAGTGATAGTCATTAAGCAGATGGAGGTGGGAGCGCACCAGAGAGCTCTTCCAGCTGCCCGCATCCATTAGCATTAAACAGGCACTCTGTAAGGGCTCCCACACACTTGCGTTTGTGTTTTTTGTTAACGCGATTGTCAATGGGACTTTCTAATGTTAAAAACGCAACGCAACTTACGTTTTTGGTGCATTGCGTTGCGTTTTTAACATTAGAAAGTCCCATTGACAATCGGGTTAACAAAAAACGCAAACGCAAGTGTGTGGGAGCCCTAAGGGTTGCGCTGCTGGAATCTGTTGTACTACATAGGTTTCCAACAGCACAGCCCCAATAAATCAACCAAAGGTCAGCAGCAGTAGGTATCAATATGCAGTACAATGGAGGATACAAAGGATAATAATAATAATCTTTATTTATATAGCGTCAAACATATTCTGCAGCTCTTACAAAAACTGGGGGCTACAGAAAGACAAACGTACAAAAATATAAAAACCACGGTTACATGAAGTACAGATAGTCCCCTACTTGCGAACAGGTTCCGTTCCAGGAACCTGTTCACAAGTCTATTTGTTCACAAGTCCAAACAAATGCTTGTATGGAGCGGGATCGCAGGTGGATCCCGCTCCATACAACGTCGGGTGCCGGCTGTTCTTACCTGGCGGTATTTAAAGTGTTAACAGTTCTGACGAGCGGTGCGGCTCGTCGGAACTGCTGCCGCCGGGTGTCCGCTGTAAGAACAGGCGGCACCCAACGTTCAGGGGGTCCGTACAGCGTCCCACGATGAGATTGCGGGACGCTGTGCGATTGCTAGGCAGCCGGGGACCTCCTAAAAGGCCCCAGGGCTGCCTATGCAGAGTGCCCAACAAGCACACGGCTTGATAGGCGCTCTGCATTGACAGCCCTAGGGCCTTTCAGAAGGCCCCCGGCTGCTTAGCAACTGCACAGTGTCCCGCAATCTGACCGGACAGGCTTTTATCAGGCTTGATAGAAGCCTGCCCGGTCCCTGCACAGTATGATGTAATGCCATAGCATTACATCATACTGTGCAGGACAGATTGTTCGCATCTTGCGAAATTCGTAACTCGAATGTTTGCAAGTCAGGGACTATCTGTAATCAGTTGATGGAAACAGTAGAGAGGAAGAATCATATCCTGATGATCGCATCTAACGGCATCTTTAGAAACTCCCACCTCTCCCCCCTTTCTTGCGATAATCAGGATATGATTCTTCCTCGTTTATTTAGGCTAAATTCGTATCTACTATAGATGGTCTGTCCAGTAAATCAGCCCAGAACACCCTAATCTAAAAAAGGGGTGGACTGTCGGACCATACTATACCTACAGTCAGTTTGATTATCACGACCCCCTATAATTGGGACTGATCTCAGACATTACTGGAAGCTCTCTATTCTTTTCCGTGGGATGTTTATTCTAAAAACAAAAACTAAATAAAATAAAGTTTGATATCTGAGACGAATCAATAAAGTCTCGCACAGAATTTTCCCCGTTGGAATATTGTGACACGCACGAGTATATTTGTTTCTTTTTTTGTCCTTATCATTTATGATTTGTTCTAAGCCCAGTGTTTTTAATATATATCAATAAAGATTTAACAATCTTACATACTACAAATAATGGGATGATACAGAAGGTAAAGGCTGGAGACGTGCGCGGTATGGCGAGGTGGAGAGTGAGGGATGCTATACACACAGACAATGGTCAGACATAAGCTGTGTGATGGCTGAATCAGTGTGACTGCAGGGGCAGTTGATTATGGCTAGCAGGGATTGCAGTCACTAGGACAGGGAGCATGTTATCAGGCAGAGTACAGAAGGGTTTAGTTTAGCGGATATGGTATGCCTCCCTGAAAAGGTGTGTTTTTAGAGCACGCCTGAAGTTTTGTGAATCAGGGATGGCGCGGATAGTTTTGGGTAGCACATTCCAGAGGACTGGTGCTGCTCTGGAGAAGTCTTGGAGGCAGGAATGATTGGTGTGAATTAAAGCGGCGCTCAGTCTGGTTTCGTTAGCAGAGCTGAGAGCCCGGGCTGGTTGATGGATTGAGATGAGGGAGGCAATGTATGGTGGCGCGGTGCTGTGGAGGGCTTTATGGATTAAGGTAGTGAGTTTAAATTGAATTCTGTATTTAACGGGCAGCCAGTACAGTGACCGGCACAGGGCAGAGGTGTCCAAGTAGTGGCTGTACAGGAAGATGAGCCCGGCTGCCGCATTCAGGATGGATTGGAGAGGGCAGAGTCTGGCGTGGGGGAGGCCGATCAGCAACGAGTTGCAATAATTGAGGCGAGAGTGGATGAGGGCAACAGTGAGTGTTTTTAAGTGCTTCAACGGTGAGGAAAGGACAGATTCTTGCGATGTTCTTGAGGTGCAGCTGACATGTTCGGACCACAGATTGAGCTTGATTACAGTAGTGGAACACAATAATCACGCACTGAAGGAATGGCAAGGCTGGGCTTTTATAGGAAGTGCAATCAGGAACAAAGGAGGGGTCAGGACCAGGAGGCAGGAACTAGGTAACTGGGAAATGTAGAACAAGGCTAGGTTTCAGCAATAGAACTGTCCAAGTGCTGGACTAGCCTAGCGGAGAAAGCTGCCGACTGGGGCAGGTTGTGGGTTCCAGCCCTGACACAGTCATTCATAGATTGAACAACTCCTGTTTACACTGAGTAAGAAGTCTCTTTTTTGTCACTTTGTTTAAATGAGTTGAAATGAAGTGACTAATGAGTGATTTCTGTTGGTGGCTGTGTGTATATGGGATGACTATCACCAAAAATAGCTGTTTCCAGTGATTATTCCTGCAATAAATGCCCCAGGGCTCCTTCTCATGGGCACACTTGTGCATGTATTTGTGTACGCAAAATTTGCATGAGCAAGACATAGAGTATAGAACCCATTGATTTTAATTGGTTTGCTTAATTTTCTCATATTTTTTGCAGACGCAAAGAAATAAAAGCATTTTGTGCACATTTGCACACTAAGGGTGCATTCACACAAGCGTGTGCGTACATAGGTGCGCATCAAAACCACGCACCCACGTACGTGCACAAACACGCGTGAATGCATGTCTGTGCCCATTGCCTTCAATGGGGCTGCAGCTGATGCCGGCGGCCCCATTGAAAGCAGTGGGCTGCGGGCAACGCCTGCAGTGATTTTCAGAGAATTGCTTGCAATATAAGCCCCTCCCTGAAAATCATCCCTGGTTTGGGAAAAAAAAAAAAAAATATATATATATATATATATATATATTTTTTCACCTGTCTGCCATGCAAATATTCCCTGTGGGGAGTTCCCTTGTCACTGAACACTCTGACAGCACTGTCACAGTGTTCAGTGATAATGGGACTCCCTGCGGGGATGAAAGAATCCCCTTCCACAACTGTCACAGCTGTGGCAGAGGATTTCTTCATCTCCGCGGAGAGCAAAGAATCCCCTGCCACAGCTGTGACAGCTGTGGCAGAGGATTGCGATGTTCTCCCATTGCTTTCAATGGGACCGGCACTTCTGCAGCCCCATCGAAAGCAAAGGGCTGCCGACAAGCCCTGCAGGGATTTTCGGGGAAGGGCTGAGAATATAAGCCTTTCCCTTAAAATCATCCTTAGAGTAAAAAATAAAAAAATATATATACTCATGTCTCCGCAGCTGCTGGGGCTCAGGCGCGTCCAGCCATGTCTTCTCTCTACACTACTCTGAATCTCTTTCAGAATCTCTTTCTCTTTCGCCTGCTGAAAGGGCTGTATCTGATTGGCTGAGCGCTCATATATTTAAAGCCCTTCCCCGAAAATACCCTGCAGTGCAGGGCTTGTCGGCAGCCCATTGCTTTCAATGGGGCTGCAGAAGCGCCTTTCCTATTGAAAGCAATGGGAGAACATCGCGATCCTCTGCCACAGCTGTCACAGCTGTGGCAGGGAATTCTTTACCCCCTACAGGGATGAAGAAATCCTCTGCCACAGATGTCACAGCTGTGGCAGGGGATTCTTACTCCTCACGGCGAGTAGCCTTGTCACTGAACACTGTCACAGTGCTATCAAAGTGTTCAGTGACAAGCTGGGGAATATTGACACGCACCATGGACCTATGGTGCATGCATGTCCTATGTTTTGCAGCTACGTGCATTTGCACACCTGTAAAACACGGCCATGGGAACACACCATAGGGAACAAATGGTTCTAATAGATGTGTGGTTCTGTGCACACGCACATCTGAAAGCACCCTAAAGGGTAACATAGAAATCTATGGGGGGGGGGGTGCCCACAATATGCAAGGGATGCACAAAATATAGCGCAAAACCATGTGGAAAATAATATCTGGACCTCATAAGGTTAAAAAGCCTTTTGAATCAGGGTGGGGGGTATTGTGAATGCATATCAACATGCCATCCATGTGCAAAAAATACAGTAAAATGCCCCGATATGCAGGCAAAAGCACCTAATTCAGAGTGCAAATGCGTTGCGGCACACACAAAAATGCATACGCCGGTATGAGGGAGCCCCAAGTCGTCAGTTTCTGACTACAGCTACCTATTTTGTTTTCCCCGTCTTCTCTGACTATTTCTGCTTCCTGGTATTGCCTTGCTGCAGTTTCCATTCAAGGGTGTTTACGGAATACTCTAGGTTCCGGTCGCTGTCTCGCTCTTTTCAGGGCAGGTGAGCGGTTAGGGAGATTCCGTCATCCTCTCTGTACCCATTCCTATCTGGAGTGGTGTGCAGCCAGTTGGAATTTTCATGCATTTTAAGCCACATGTATTCCCTTTTTCCTGCTTCTCAGTTTGTCTTTGATCTAACTAGACTTTTCTGACATGACAGACTTTGACAGGCATTACGTACGTTGTTCACACCAGCCAGTCATGACACAAAGATTTTCACTTTTCAAGGTTAGTACATTATTGAGGATAGAAAAATGGACATTTTGGTGAATTACTATTGTTTATGCAATCTTTCCTGTTAAGTTGAGTCCTTAGGGATTATTTTTGCCTTGTTTGGTAAATGTAGCTAATTTTGTATTTATACCCTGTATATTGGGCTACTAGAGGTTATTTAAAGGGGTTGTCTCGCGAAAGCAAGTGGGGTTAAGCACTTCTGTATGGCCATATTAATGCACTTTGTAATATACATCGTGCATTAAATATGTGCCATACAGAAGTTATTCACTTACCTTCCCTGCGCTGGCGTCCCTGTCTCCATGGCTCCGTCTAACTTCAGCGTCTAATCGCCCGATTAGACGCGCTTGCGCAGAAGGGTCTTCTGCCTTCGGCTCGGTCCGGCACGAGCGGCGTTCTGGCTCCGCCCCCTTCAACGCGTCATCGCGTAGCTCCGCCCCGTCGCGTGTGCCGATTCCAGCCAATCAGGAAGCTGGAATCGGCACACGTGACGGGACGGAGCTACGCGATGCCGCGTAGAAGGGGGCGGAGCCAAAATGCCGCTGCTGCTGGACAGACCCGAAGGCAGAAGACCCTTCTGCGCAAGCGCGTCTAATTGGGCGATTAGACGCTGAAGTTAGACGGAGCCATGGAGACGGGGACGCCAGTGCAGGGAAGGTAAGTGAATAACTTCTGTATGGCACATATTTAATGCACGATGTATATTACAAAGTGCATTAATATGGCCATACAGAAGTGCTTAACCCCACTTGCTTTCGCGAGACAACCCCTTTAAGTTACAAGGGTTTTTGGTTTGGGGTGTTTATATTTAGATATATTGCGAACAGCTGCTTTCATGATTAAAAATCTAGCAGCTGTGGTGAAGGAGAGAGGGAGAAGGAAGGTATATGTAGATATAAGTCAGCAGTAGTGAGGCTGACTGCTGCATTACACATTTACCCACTCCGGGACACCTGCACTGTGTGCTGCTGATGTCAATTGTGGAGGCACTCTGACTGGCTTCATTATAAATATGTATGATTGTATGCATTATGTCATGCATGTTCTCATTAGTTCAAATTTAAAATTGTAAACTAAGCATAAATAGCTACAAAAAACAAAAAATCCATGTTTAATTGGTGCAGAGCAAATAGGAATAGCTATGTTTACAGCATGTTTGTGTCACACATTTCAATGCATTTGGTCTACAAAAGGCCACATGCTTAAAAAACATGTCGTATTACCAAGAACTCATTTGTGACTCAGGGTGTACTATAGGTAAAATCATTAGTCTTTGCAAATACCGTGTTTCCCCGAAAATAAGACAGTGTCTTATATTAATTTTTGTTCAAAAAGGTTTGACTTTTTTACATGTATAGCTGCCTGGACACTATTTAAATTGACTTTTTTAATTAACTGTTAGCAGGGCTTAATTTTAGAGTAGGGCTTATATTTCAAGCATCCTCAAAAAGCCTAAAAAATCATTTTGCATTCTCAAAAATTCTGGAAAATCATGCTATGTCTTATTTTCAGGGTATATCTTATTTTCAGGGAAACAGGCTAAATCCATTAGTAAAGTCCTGACTTCTCACCCCTTAAACATCCCATCCTTACTCTCTGTTTACCTTTAGCTGCTCCTGGAAGTGACCTCTGGTAGTTCTTCACTTTGGTCAAGCATGCTCAGATGGTGCTATCTTCACTTATATGTAATTGCTCTGCCCCCGTCCTTAGCACACAGGAATTGTTTCTGCTCTCTCTCCCCTGTATTTAGTAAGTTCAGTAACTATTTCATATGGGCAGATACAATTCATCTGGTCTTATCAGGGCTGTGAGAGATATGTTTTGCAAAGTTGCAGCCCGCTTCCTTCTTCACACTATGAAAATAAAGCTCAGGGGAGAGGCAAAGGGTTAATCTGCTCCAATTAAGCCTTGCAATGCATGGGTTACCTTTAAATGCAAAAAAGTGGGAGGGGCCAGCAGCCAGGAGGTGATACAAGTGCTTCTGGGAACTGTAGTTTCCCAGTTACAAATGTTGGTCATGTGACTGAAGAGGACTACCTTTCACAAAAAGGAGTACTGTTGGATTGTGGGATAACCCCTTTAAAGGGAATCTGACAACAGTTCATGCTGCCCGAACCATGGCCATGTATGTATACTGCAACTGTGTATGTTTTATTCTGAAACAATGTGGCATTACATAATAAATAGAGATGAGCAAACGTACTCGTTTAGGGCAATTACTCAATCGAGCATCGCTTTTTTCGAGTAACTACCTACTCGGGCGAAAAGATTCGGGGGGAGGCGTGGTGGAGCGGGGGTAGCAGTGGGGAACAGGGGGGCGCTCTCTCTCTCCCCCCCCCCTCTCCCCTCTGCAATCCCCCACTCCCCTCTGCAACCCCCCGCTCACCCCCCACCCCCCGAATCTTTTCCCCCGATTAGGCAGTTACTCGAAAAAAAAAGCGATGCTCGATCGAGTAATTGCCCTAAACGAGTACATTCGCTCATCTCTAATAATAAACATACTTTGAAGTTTGAATCAGAAGGCCTTTCAAGTTTGAGTCATGGGGGCCTTTCTACAACAGATCATCTAGACTGATAGCTCCTTTTCCTGATTGTGTATGTGGACAGGAGCTGTCACTCTCAATGATCGGGGTGGGGAAAGGCCAGCATGCCACACCCCTCTGACTTGCAGAACCCTTCCAAGTCAAACTTCAAAGTATGTTTTTTCGGGATCACCGCAGCGTTTCAGAGCATACACATGCACACTTTACATACCTGTTCTGGGAACTTGCTACCTATGGTTCTGTCAGCATGAACTTTAGTAATTCGGTCAATGCACAAGAGACAGGCTGGCATAGTTCATGAAAAAGCTTCTATATATATATATATATATACATATACACACAAAGAACAGTGATATAGCTATGGGGGTTGCACTTGCCACCAGGCAGGCCTCTAGTCCAGAAGGGCCCACAGGACCCCTCACCACAGTAAAAATGTGTGCACCATAAATCATTTACTCAGCTGGTTTCTTAAGGACCACTTATTCTCAAAGATAATATTTCAATCAAATGAAAGATTGAAAGATTTAGCGATCTATTTGCATAAAGTGTTAATGGCCATTAACACTTTATCATCCTTATTTGCATGTAAAAGGGCCTCAATGTGTTGTTTTCAGGGCCCAGGGTGTGTTTTAACACGCACCCAGCTGTGTAAACAGCTGCCACAAGATTGCATTGTTCTCTTCATGACTAGTGTTAACATGCCACTGGGAGAACATCCTGCAGTCTTTTGAAAGGTGAGCTAAATACATTCAAATGGAATGTATCTGCTTAGTGTATCAGCGGCTGACCAATGGACTTTATGTGACTCAAAATCCATCGTTCAAACAAAAATTGCATGATACCCGCATAACGATTATTGCTCATTTTCAACCGTTTGGACTTTATCTGCAGCTTGTGAGCTCTCCCCACACAGTTGAGACGAGAGCCCGCTCAGTACTACGCTGTTCTTTCACTGGTTACCCCTGTTGTCCGCACTGCATCGGTCGCAAACAGCAGAACTAGAGAGACATGAAAGGCCCAAGTCTCCAGGACTCACAAAAACAGCTTCTCTATATTGAAACTGTTGAGAGCCAGACAATATACCTACCAAAGGGACCACATTGGATGCAAGTGAGTATACATATTTTTCTATCTGGTATATAAACAAGCCTTTGAGGAGGAGTCGTCTGTCAGGGTCTCGTGCAGCCAGGGATCATGTGACTGAGTGGAGCCGCAAGATAGGAACGTACGATGAATATAGCACTACTGGCCTCAGAAAGGCAACCTGTAACTGTAAAAAGCCTCATTTGGGGGCACTGTTACTAATCGGGCACATTTGGGGGGGCACTATTTTTAAGGAAGCACTGTTACTTTAGTGGGCCACATTGAGGGCACTAATACTATAAGGGCTACAGTGGGGACACTATTACTATATGGGAGAACTATTATTACTATTAAAGGGGTTGCCAGATTTATAATTTTTTTTTCCTAGTGTTCCCCATGCCTGGAAAAAAATAAAATATCCTATACTCACCTCTCATAGGTCCCCACAGCACCAGCTCTATCCTCCTCTGAGACATATTGTTTACAGGCTGCACTTAACCTGTGTATCAGGCTGCTGCAACCAATCACAGATCTCAATGCTCAAACTCCTACAGCGCAGAAGCTGCGGGGACGCTAGGAAGGATATTTTATTATAAGTCGGACAACCCCATTTAATGCTACTATTATTCACTCACAGCGTGGTGGTATTGTTTAGTAATGGTATGGTAGTGTTTATCTAGTAACGGTGTGGTGTTATTATCCAGTTATGATATGGCAATGCTATCCAATAGCAACACAGTATTATTAGTCAGTCACGGTTTGGTGGTGCTATGTAGTCCAGTAGGGTGGTAATGTTTAGTTATTAGGGATGAGCAAGTATACTCGCTAAGGCACTACTCGCTCGAGTAATGTGCCTTAGCCGAGTATCTCCCCGCTCGTCCCGAAAGATTCGGGGGCTGCCGTAGCTGACAGGTGAGTTGCGGCGGGGAGCGGGGCAGAGCGGGCGGGAGAGAGGGAGAGAGAGATCTCCCCTCCATTCCTCCCTGCTCTCCCCCGCAGCTCCCCGCTTTCGGGACGAGCGGGGAGATACTCGGCTAAGGCACATTACTCGAGCGAGTAGTGCCTTAGCTAGTATACGCGCTCATCCCTATTAGTTATGGTTCGGCAGTGATAAACAGTTAGTGGGGGTAATATGGAGCACGGAGGGTCTGCAAACTGAACTTTTGCACCTGAACCCATGAGCCTGTAGCTACGCCCCTGACTAAAAATGCCAGTTACAGTTTCAAACATCATATTTAAAAAGTATTTTCAGAAATACCAGATTAAAGCATGTTTAAGAGTTTGTATCAGATTTTAAATATAAATGCCAATTTGTTTTTTAAAAATGCCATGTCTAAAAATTATTATATATTATTATTAGAGATGAGCAAGCGTACTCGTTCGAGCATTAGGGTACTCGAGATGCTCGTTATTCAACTCGTTGTTCAACTCGTTGTTCGAGTCACTTCCATTTTCTTCCCAGAAAAGTTTTCGCCGTTTTCTGGCCAATAGAAACACAGGGAAGGCATTACAACTTCCTCCTGTGAAGTTCCAGCCCTATCCCACCCCCCTGCAGTGAGTGGCTGGGGAGATCAGGTGACACCCAAGTATATAAACCGGGGCCGGCCGCAGCTCGCCACAGATGCACGCTGAGGCCTTAGTCAGACGGGCGTTTTTTCGCGCGATTTGCGCATGCGTCCGGTGATTTTATAAAACCATTGCTTTGCAATGGTATCGGACACATGAGCGCTTTTTATGCGCTCGTCCGATAAATTATAGAACAGAAATCGCAGATCGCACCTATCTGCGATCTGCGATTCCTGTTCTCTTCTCTATATGTGCTCAATGGGGCCGGCGGCAGCAGCGCCGACCCCATTAAGAGCATATACTAGACAAATCATTCTTCTCTGCCACAGCTGTAACAGCTGTGGCAGAGAAGAATGATGTTTGCCCATTGAATTCAATGGAGCCGGCAATACAGCCGGCTCCATTGAAAGCAATGGGCTGCCAGCGATCGCAGGATGAATTGTCGGGAAGGGCTTAAATATATAAGCCCTTCCCTGCAATTCATCCAGAAATGTGTAAAAATAAAAAAAATATATATACTCACCTTGTCCCGGCAGACGGAGTTCAGCGCGGCCGGCTGGCAGTGGGTGTGAGTGAGAGCTGCCCCTGATTGGTCCCTGCGCTGAGCCAATCAGAGGCAGCTCTCACTCACACGCATTCATGAATTCAGGAATGGGTGTGAGTGAGAGCTGCCTCTGATTGGCTCAGCGAAGGGACCAATCAGGGGCAGCTCTCACTCACACCCATTCATGAATTCATGAATGGGTGTGAGTGAGTGCTGCCTCTGATTGGCTCAGCGCAGGGACCAATCAGGGGCAGCTCTCACTCACACCCACTCACACCCACTGCCAGCCGGCCGCGCTGAACTCCGTCTGCCGGGACATGGTGAGTATATATATATATTTTTTTTTACACATTTCTGGATGAATTGCAGGGAAGGGCTTATATATTTAAGCCCTTCCCGACAATTCATCGTGAGATCGCCCGCAGCGCATTGCTTTCAATGGAGCGGGCTGTATTGCCGGCTCCATTGAATTCAATGCGCTGGACAGCTCCGGCCCGTTTCTATTGAAACGCGGCTAGGAGCAGTTTTTTCAGGCGATTTTTCAGCCCCGGTCACGTGATTTGCGGATGCGCATCCGTCATGCGATCCGCAAATCGCGGCAAAAAACGCCCGTGTGACTAAGGCCTGAGAGACATTAGCGAAAGTTCCGTCCTGCTGTAGCTGCTATAGGGAGAGTGTTAGGCTGTTATCTTCGTCTTCAAGAACCCCAACGGTCCTTCTTAGGGCCACATCTGACCGTGTGCAGTACTGTTGAGGCTGCTTTTAGCAGTTTTGCACATTTTTTTTTTTTGTATATCGGGCGTGCAGACCATAGCGTCCTCAGTCTGCAGTCATTTTACTGAGTATAGGGGCAGTACTGGTGAGGCAGGGACAGTGGTACAGGGAAAGAGATATACTGGCTATATAGGCAGTGTGCTTTTTAAAAAAAATTGGAAAAAAAAATCTTTGGGCTGCCTGTGACCGTGTTCAGTTTACTGTGTGTCTGCTGGGGGTAGTAGTCGCTCACTATTACCCAGCTAGGTGTTACTGCAGCCTTGCGCATAATTTTTTCTAGCTGCACTGTGCTTTCAATAACCACAGTCATCCTCCAACAGGGAAATCCATATACAGGCTATATAGGCAGTGGGCTTTTTCCCAAAAATTGGAAAAAAATACTATATTTGGGCTGCCTGTGACCGTCTTCAGTTTACTGCGTTTCTGCTGGGGGTAGTAGTTGCTCATTATTACCCAGCTAAGCCTGTGACCGTGTACAGTTTACTGCGTGTCTGCTGGGGGTAGTAGTCGCTCATTATTACCCAGCCTTGCGCATAATTTTTTCTGGCTGCACTGTGCTTTCAATAACCACAGTCATCCTCCAACAGGGAAATCCATATACAGGCTATATAGGCAGTGGGCTTTTTCTCAAAAATTGGAAAAAAATACTATATTTGGGCTGCCTCTGACCGTCTTCAGTTTACTGCGTGTGTGCTGGGGGTAGTAGTCGCTTATTATTACCCAGCTAAGCCTGTGACCGTCTACAGTTTACTGCGTGTCTGCTGGGGGTAGTAGTCGCTCATTAATACCCAGCCTTGCACTTAATTTTTTCTGGCTGCATTGTGCTTTCAATAACCACAGTCATCCTCCAACAGGGAAATCCATATACAGGCTATATAGGCAGTGGGCTTTTTCCCAAAAATTGGAAAAAAATACTATATTTGGGCTGCCTGTGACCGTCTTCAGTTTACTGCGTTTCTGCTGGGGGTAGTAGTCGCTCATTATTACCCAGCTAAGCCTGTGACCGTGTACAGTTTACTGCGTGTCTGCTGGGGGTAGTAGTCGCTTATTAATACCCAGCCTTGCACTTAATTTTTTCTGGCTGCATTGTGCTTTCAATAACCACAGTCATCCTCCAACAGGGAAATCCATATACAGGCTATATAGGCAGTGGGCTTTTCCCCAAAAATTGGAAAAAAATACTATATTTGGGCTGCCTGTGACCGTCTTCAGTTTACTGCGTGTCTGCTGGGGGTAGTCGCTCATTATTACCCAGCCAAGCTTGTGACCGTGTACAGTTTACTGCGTGTTTGCTGGGGGTAGTAGTCGCTCATTATTACCCAGCTAAGCGTTACAGCAGGCTTGCGCATAATTGTTTCCTGGCTCTGCTCTGTCCGTTACATGATCGCCGTCATCCCGCCAGAGGGAAAGAGTATACTTATATACGCTGCATACGGTGTCTGTCTGGTTTTTCACCTCACCATTTTAAAAAATTGAAGCAAAATACTTAAGGCCTACCACTGGCCTTTGGTCACTTGACTGGTTCTGCCCTGTGAATTCCAGTAGCTCAGTCATACGCAACTAGGTCTCACTACAGGCTTGCGCATAATTGTTTCCTGGCTCTGCTGTGCGTTCCGTAAGCGAAGTCAGCCTCCAACCACAGGCCAATAAGTGGCACATTTAATTACAACGTTCTGTTTCTGCTCTACTCATAATACACCATGCTGAGGGGTAGGGGTAGGCCTAGAGGACGTGGACGTGGACACGGGCGAGGACACAGAGGCCCAAGTCAGGGTGTGGGCACAGGTCGAGCTCCGGGTCCAGGTGTATCGCAGCCGACTGCTGCGGGATTAGGAGAGAAGCAAGTTTCTGGGGTCCCCTGATTCATCTCACAATTAATGGGTCCACGCGGTAGACCTTTATTAGAAACTGAGCAGTGTGAGCAGGTCCTGTCGTGGATGGCAGAAAGTGCATTCAGCAAACTATCCACCGTCAGCACCCAGTCTTCTACGCCGTCCACTGCTGCATCCCTGAATTCTCTCGCTGCTGCTCCTCCCTTCTCCCAGCCTCCTCGCTCCCAGCAAATGACACATTCAGAAGAGCAGGCAGGCTCCCAGGAACTGTTCTCGGGTCCCGGCCTTGAGTGGGCAAAAATGGATCCTCTATCACCTGAGGAGTTTCTCATGACCGATGCCCAACCTTTGGAAAGTTCCCAGGATCTGGGTGAGGAGACTGGGGACTTCCGGCAACTGTCTCAAGAGCTTTCAGTGGGTGAGGAGGACGATGACGATGAGACACAGTTGTCGATCAGTGAGGTAGTAGTAAGGGCAGTAAGTCCAAGGGAGGAGCGCACAGAGGATTCGGAGGAAGAGCAGCTGGACGATGAGGTGACTGACCCCACCTGGTTTGCTAAGCCTACTGAGGACAGGTCTTCAGAGGGGGAGGCAAGTGCAGCAGCAGGGCAGGTTGGAAGAGGCAGTGCGGTGGCCAGGGGTAGAGGCAGGGCCAGACCGAATAATCCACCAACTGTTTCCCAAAGCGCCCCCTCGCGCCATGCCACCCTGCAGAGGCCGAGGTGCTCAAAGGTGTGGCAGTTTTTCACTGAGAGTGCAGACAACCGACGAACTGTGGTGTGCAAGGTTTGTCACGCCAAGATCAGCCGGGGAGCCACCACCACCAGCATGCGCAGGTATATGATGGCCAAGCACCCCACAAGGTGGGACGAAGGCCGTTCACCGCCTCCGGTTTGCACCACTGCCTCTCCCCCTGTGCCCCAACCTGCCACTGAGATCCAACCCCCCTCTCAGGACACAGGCACGACCGTCTCCCGGCCTGCACCCACACCCTCACCTCCGTTGTCCTCGGCCCCATCCAGCAATGTCTCTCAGCGCAGCGTCCAGCCGTCGCTAGCGCAACTGTTTGAGAGCAAGCGCAAGTACGCCGCCACGCACCCGCACGCTCAAGCGTTAAACGTGCACATAGCCAAATTGATCAGCCTGGAGATGCTGTCGTATAGGCTTGTGGAAACGGAGGCTTTCAAAAACATAATGGCGGCGGCGGCCCTGCGCTACTCCCAGTCGCCACTACTTTTCCCGATGTGCCGTCCCAGCCCTGCACGACCACGTCTCCCGCAACATTGTACACGCCCTCACCAACGCGGTTACTGGCAAGGTCCACTTAACAACAGACATGTGGACAAGCACAGGCGGGCAGGGCCACTATATCTCCCTGACGGCACATTGGGTGAATTTAGTGGAGGCTGGGACAGAGTCAGAGCCTGGGACCGCTCACGTCCTACCCACCCCCAGAATTGCGCGCCCCAGCTCGGTGCTGGTATCTGCGGCGGTGTATGCTTCCTCCACTAAACCACCCTCCTCCTCCTCCTCCTCCTACGCAACCTCTGTCTCGCAATCAAGATGTGTCAGCAGCAGCACGTCACCAGCAGTCGGTGTCGCGCGGCGTGGCAGCACAGCGGTGGGCAAGCGTCAGCAGGCCGTGCTGAAACTACTCAGCTTAGGAGAGAAGAGGCACACGGCCCACGAACTGCTGCAGGGTCTGACAGAGCAGACCGACCGCTGGCTTTCGCCGCTGAGCCTCCAACCGGGCATGGTCATGTGTGACAACGGCCGTAACCTGGTGGTGGCTCTGCAGCTCGGCAGCCTCACGCATGTGCCATGCCTGGCCCACGTCTTTAATTTGGTGGTTCAGCGGTTTCTGAAAAGCTACCCACACTTGTCAGACCTGCTCGGAAAGGTGTGCCGGGTCAGCGGACATTTCCGCAAGTCCAACACGGACGCTGCCACCCTGTGGACCCTGAAACATCGGTTTAATCTGCCAGTGCACAGACTGCTGTGCGACGTGCCCACACGGTGGAACTCTACGCTCCACATGTTGGCCAGGCTCTATGAGCAGCGTAGAGCTATAGTGGAATACCAACTCCAACATGGGCGGCGTAGTGGGAGTCACCCTCCTCAATTCTTTACAGAAGAGTAGGCCTGGTTGGCAGACATCTGCCAGGTCCTTGGAAACTTTGAGGAGTCTACCCAGATTGTGACCGGCGATTCTGCAATCATTAGCATCACCATTCCTCTGCTATGCCTCTTGAGAAGTTCCCTGCAAAGCATAAAGGCAGACGCTTTGCGCTCGGAAAAGGAGGCGGGGAAGACAGTATGTCGCCGGATAGTTAGAGCACCCTCATGTCTATATCTCAGCGCGTTGAGGAGGAGGAGGAGGAGGAGGGGGAGGAGCATGAGGAGGAGCAGGAGGAAGAGACAGTAGGGCCCACTGCTGAGGGTACCCATGCTGCTTGCCTGTCATCCTTTCAGCGTGTATGGCCGGAGGAGGAGGAGGATCCTGAAAGTGATCTTCCTAGTGAGGACAGCCATGTGTTGTGTACAGGTACCCTGGCACACATGGCTGACTTTATGTTAGGATGCCTTTCTCGTTACTCTCGCGTTAGACGCATTCTGGCTACTACGGATTACTGGGTGTACACACTGCTCGACCCACGGTATAAGGAGAACCTTTCCACTCTCATACCTGAAGAGGAAAAGGGTTCGAGAATGATGCTATACCACAGGACCCTGGTGGACAAACTGATGGTAAAATTCCCATCCGACAGCGCTAGTGGCAGAAGGCGCAGTTCCGAGGGCCAGGTAGCAGGGGAGGCGCGGAGATCAGGCAGCATGTACAGCGCAGGCAGGGGAATACTCTCCAAGGCCTTTGCCAGCTTTATGGCTCCCCAGCAAGACTGTGTCACCGCTCCCCAGTCAAGGCTGAGTCGGCGGGAGCACTGTAAAAGGATGGTGAGGGAGTACGTAGCCGATCGCACGACCGTCCTCCGTGGCGCCTCTGCTCCGTACAACTACTGGGTGTCGAAGCTGGACACGTGGCCTGAACTCGCGCTGTATGCCCTGGAGGTGCTTGCTTGCCCTGCGGCTAGTGTCTTGTCAGAGAGGGTGTTTAGTGCTGCTGGGGGAATAATCACAGATAAGCGTAGCCGCCTGTCAACTGACAGTGCCGACAGGCTTACACTCATAAAGATGAACAAAGCCTGGATTTCCCCAGACTTCTCTTCTTCACCAGCGGACAGCAGCGGTACCTAAACAATACGTAGGCTGCACCCGCGGATGGAAGCATCGTTCTCTATCACCATAAAAAACGGGGACCTTTTAGCTTCATCAATCTGTGTATTATAGTCTACCTCCTCCTCCTGCTCCTCCTCCTGAAACCTCACGTAATCACGCCGAACGGGCAATTTTTCTTAGGCCCACAAGGCTCAGTCATATTACTTTTGTAAACAATGTTTATACGTTTCAATTCTCATTAAAGCATTGAAACTTGCACCTGAACCAATTTTTATTTTAACTGGGCTGCCTCCAGGCCTAGTTACAAATTAAGCCACAGTAACCAAAGCGATTTAATGGGTTTCACCTGCCCTCTTGGTTGGGCATGGGCAATTTTTCTGAGGTACATTAGTACTGTTGGTACACCAATTTTTTGGGGCCCTCGCCTACAGTGTAATCCTAGTAATTTTTATGGGCTTCGCCTGCACTCATGGTACAGCAAGGTGTGTGGGGTTGGCCTACACCTTTGCTACATATATGTAACTAGGGCCTTGTCTATACTGCAACTACTGAAATGTGAAAGAGACTGTTATCTCCCTAAACTGCTGCAACGGGAATGTTACTGTGGCCTGTCTTGACTGCTACTACTACTGAAATGGAACTAAGGCTGTGCTCCCCCTATACTGCTGCTTCGGAATTGTTACTGGGGCCTGTCTTGACTGCTACTATTACTGAAATGGAACTAAGACTGTGCTCCCCCTATACTGCTGCTTCGGAATTGTTACCGGGGCCTGTCTTGACTGCTACTATTACTGAAATGGAACTAAGACTGTGCTCCCCCTATACTGCTGCTTCGGAATTGTTACCGGGGCCTGTCTTGACTGCTACTATTACTGAAATGGAACTAAGACTGTGCTCCCCCTATACTGCTGCTAGTGATATGTTACTGGGGCCTGTCTAGACTGCTACTACTACTGAAATGGAACTAATACTGTGCTCCCCCTATACTGCTGCTTCGGAAATGGTACCAGGGCCTGTCTTGACTGCTACTATTACTGAAATGGAACTAAGACTGTGCTCCCCCTATACTGCTGCTTCGGAATTGTTACTGGGGCCTGTCTTGACTGTTACTATTACTGAAATGGAACTAAGACGGTGCTCCCCCTATACTGCTGCTAGTGATATGTTACTGGGCCTCTCTATACTGCTACTACTGAAATGTTACTAATACTAGGCTCTCCCTATACTGCTGCCACAGAATTGTTACTGGGGCCTGTCTATTCTGCTACTACTGAAATGCTGCTAATACTAGCCTCTGCGCAGCCTGACTAGGGCTTGCATTGTGGGCCGAAGCCAATCTGCATTTCTTCTCGCATTCCATCAGCTCTAAGGGAGGCACTGCAATGGGATATATTTATGTACCGTCGGTGGCTTCCTGGGACCCACCCCTGCTGTGGGTGCACACAGACTTCCCATAGCGGAGTTCTACCTACCTGTGACTATGAAAATAACCCAGCCTGCGTGACTAGGGCTTGCAGTGTGGCCCGAAGACAACCTTCCTTTCTTCTCGCGTTACCTTAGCTTTAAGGGAGGCACTGCAATGGTATTTTTTTTGGTACCGTTGGTGGCTTCCTCGGAGCCACCCCTGCTGTGGGCGCACATTTAGTTCCCATCGCGGTGCTTTACCTGTCTGCCACTAAGACACTGAGTGACTTGGAAAGGGGGAATAATGCAGATGGCTTTCCCCTTGCAGTGTGGATTGAGCCACCTGACACCTTGACAGAATGAACACTGTGTGGGCACATGGATTCCCCATCGCTACGTAACTCTTGGCGACATTTGCAGCTCCTGACGGAGGTGGCACAGGATTGGAATGAAGATAGAACGTCGATTTATCAGTGATTCTCAACTGCATTGTGGGCTATCGCCCCGCCCCTTTTAAAGAGGGTCGCTACCTGGCCCTGCCAACCCTCTGCAGTGTGTGCCTCCAGTTCCTCCTCATCACAGAGGCAATTATAAATTGACATGAGGGTGGTGTGGCTATGAAGTGAGCGTGTGGCATGGGGGCAGCTGAAGGGAGCGCAGTGACACTTTTGTGTGTGCAGCAGACGCTGGGTTGTGTGGGGCGGTTGGGCAGCATGTTACCCAGGAGAAGTGGCAGCGGAGTGTCATGCAGGCAGTGATTGTGCTTTGTTGGAGGTAGTGTGGTGCTTAGCTAAGGTATGCCTTGCTAATGAGGGTTTTTCAGAAGTAAAAATTGTTGGGGGGGGGCCACTCTTGCCGCTATTGTGGCTTAATAGTGGGACCTGGGAACTTGAGATGCAGCCCAACATGTAGCCCCTCGCCTGCCCTATCCGTTTCTGTGTCGTTCCCATCACTTTCTTGAATTTCCCAGATTTTCACAAATGAAAACCTTAGCGGAGCATAGGTCCCATACAAAAATGGGTACCTATGCCCATTGACTTCAATGGGGTTCGTTACTCGAAACGAACCCTCGAGCATCGCGGGAAGTTCGACTCGAGCAACGAGCACCCGAGCATTTTGGTGCTCACTCATCTCTAATTATTAACAGAGTATGTATGAGAGCAGCACTCCGGGGGTTAAATCAAAGATCAAAACTTTATTGTGCCCACAACAACAATTGTGGGCACAATAAAGATTTGATCTTTGGTTGTTGTGGGCACAATAAAGATTTGATCTTTGATTTAACCCCCGGAGTGCTGCTCTCATACATACTCTGTTGCGGAAACTTCGATCCAGGATCCAGGATCTCTGATGAGCGTGCACCATCTGGTGAGGATTGTCTTCCCTTCATTTTCAAGGTGAAGTGTGTGCTGTGATCTATCAGTTCTATTTTGATTACATCTCTAATTATTATATATAATATAATTATTCTGTTAATTTCTATTAAACCCAACTGGGAGAAAACTTTACTACCTACTCACTAACTGCAATAACGACTGACTAAGGGTGCATTCACACGAGCGTGTGCGTACATAGGTGCGCACAAAACCATGCACCCACGTACATGCAAAAACACTAGAGATGAGCAAGCACCAAAATGCTCAGGTGCTCGTTACTCGGGACGAAAATTTCGCGATGCTCGAGGGTTCGTTTCGAATAACGAACCCCATTGAAGTCAATGGGCGACCCGAACATTTTTGTATATCGCCGATGCTCGCTAAGGTTTTCATTTGTGAAAATCTAGGCAATTCAAGAGAGTGATGGGAACGACACAGCAACGGATAGGGCAGGCGAGGGGCTACATGTTGGGCTGCATCTCAAGTTCCCAGGTCCCACTATTAAGCCACAATAGCGGCAAGAGTGCCCCCCCCCCTCCCAACAATTTTTACTTCTGAAAAGCCCTCATTAGCAATGCATACCTTAGCTAAGCACCACACTACCTCCAAAAATCACAATCACTGCCTGCATGACACTCCGCTGCCACTTCTCCTGGGTTACATGCTGCCCAATCCCCCCCTGCACGACCCAGTGTCAACAGCGCACACCAAATTGTCCCTGCGCAGCCTTCAGCTGCCCTCATGCCACGCCACCCTCATGTCTATTTATAAGTGCGTCTGCCATGAGGAGGAACCGCAGGCACACACTGCAGAGGGTTGGCACGGCTAGGCAGTGACCCTCTTTAAAAGGGGCGGGGCGATAGCCCACAATGCTGTACAGAAGCAATGAGAAATATAATCCTGTGCCACCGCCATCAGGAGCTGCACACGTGGGCATAGCAATGGGGAACCTATGTGCCACACACTATTCATTCTGTCAAGTTGTCTGCATGCCCCAGTCAGACCGAGCGTTTTTATAAATAGTCACAGGCAGGTACAACTGGGAATCCCCAACTCCGCAATGGGAATTCCGTGTGCACCCACAGCATGGGTGGCTCCCTGGAACCCACCGGCTGTACATAAATGTATCCCATTGCAGTGCCCTGGACAGCAGAGCTAACGTCAGATTAATTGCAGGTGGGCTTCGGCCCACACTGCATACCCCAACCTGACCGGGCTTTTTAACTCATAGACACAGGCAGGTACAACTCCCTATTGTGAAGTCCCTGTGGACCGACAGCATGAGTAGGTGCCAGGAAGCCACCGGTGGCACATAAATATATCCCATAGCATTGCCCATCACAGCTGAGGTAATGTGATGTTTAATGCAGGTGGATTTGGCCCACACTGCATGCCCCAGTCAGACTGGGGTTCTTTAGAAGTGGACACATGTAGTTACAACTCCGTGTGGACCGACAGCATGGGTGGCTCCCTGGAACCCACCAGCGGTACAAAAATATATCCCATTGCATTGCCCAGCACAGCTGATGTAACGTCAGCTGTAATGCAGGTGGGCAAAAAATTAATTGGATTACACTGTAGGCGAGGGCCCCAAAAAATTGGTGTACCAACAGTACTAATGTACCTCAGAAAAATTGCCCATGCCCAACCAAGAGGGCAGGTGAAACCCATTAATCGCTTTGGGTAATGTGGCTTAATTTGTAACTAGGCCTGGAGGCAGCCCAGTTAAAATAAAAATTGGTTCAGGTGAAAGTTTCAACGCTTTAATGAGCATTGAAACGTATAAAAATTGTTTAGAAAAATTATATGACTGAGCCTTGTGGGCCTAAGAAAAATTGCCCGTTCGGCGTGATTACGTGAGGTTTCAGGAGGAGGAGCAGGAGGAGGAGGAGGAATATTATACACAGATTGATGAAGCAAAAATGTCCCCGTTCTTGATGGTGATAGAGAACGATGCTTCCATCCGCGGGTGCAGCCTACGTATTGTTTAGGTATCGCTGCTGTCCGCTGGTGGAGAAGAGAAGTCTGGGGAAATCCAGGCTTTGTTCATCTTGATGAGTGTAAACCTGTCGGCACTGTCGGTTGACAGGCGGGTACGCTTATCCGTGATGATTCCCCCAGCCGCACTAAACACCCTCTCTGACAAGACGCTAGCCGCAGGACAAGCAAGCACCTCCAGGGCATACAGAGCGAGTTCAGGCCACGTGTCCAGCTTCGACACCCAGTAGTTGTAGGGGGCAGAGGCGTCACCGAGGACGGTCGTGCGATCGGCTACGTACTCCCTCACCATCCTTTTACAGTTCTCCCGCCAACTCAGCCTTGACTGGGGAGCGGTGACACAGTCTTGCTGGGGAGCCAGAAAGCTGGCAAAGGCCTTGGAGAATGTTCCCCTGCCTGCGCTGTACATGCTGCCTGATCTCTGCGCCTCCCCTGCTACCTGGCCCTCGGAACTGCGCTTTCTGTCACTAGCGCTGTCGGATGGGAAGTTTACAATCAGTTTGTCCACCAGGGCCCTGTTGTATAGCATCATTCTGGAACCCCTTTCCTCTTCGGGAATGAGAGTGGAAAGGTTCTCCTTATACCGTGGGTCGAGCAGTGTGTACACCCAGTAATCCGTAGTGGCCAGAATGCGTTTAACGCGAGGGTCACGAGAAAGGCATCCTAACATGAAGTCAGCCATGTGTGCCAGGGTACCTGTACGCAACACATGGCTGTCCTCACTAGGAAGATCACTTTCAGGATCCTCCTCCTCCGGCCATACACGCTGAAAGGATGACAGGCAAGCAGCATGGGTACCCTCGGCAGTGGGCCAAGCTGTCTCTTCCCCCTCCTCCTCATGCTCCTCCCCCTCCTCCTCCTCCTCAACGCGCTGAGATATAGACAGGAGGGTGCTCTGACTATCCAGCGACATACTGTCTTCCCCCGCCTCCGTTTCCAAGTGCAAAGCGTCTGCCTTTATGCTTTGCAGGGAACTTCTCAAGAGGCATAGCAGAGGAATGGTGATGCTAATGATTGCAGCATCCCCGCTCACCATCTGGGTAGACTCCTCAAAGTTTCCAAGGACCTGGCAGATGGCTGCCAACCAGGCCCACTCTTCTGTAAAGAATTGAGAAGGCTGACTCCCACTACGCCGCCCATGTTGGAGTTGGTATTCCACTATAGCTCTACGCTGCTCATAGAGTCTGGCCAACATGTGGAGCGTAGAGTTCCACCGTGTGGGCACGTCGCACAGCAGTCGGTGCACTGGCAGATTAAACCGATGTTGCAGGGTCCGCAGGGTGGCAGCGTCCGTCTTGGAGTTGCGGAAATGTGCGCTGACCCGGCGCACCTTTTCGAGCAGGTATGACAAGTGTGGGTAGCTTTTCAGAAAGCGCTGAACCACCAAATTAAAGACGTGGGCCAGGCATGGCACGTGCGTGAGGCTGCCGAGCTGCAGAGCCGCCACCAGGTTACGGCCGTTGTCACACACGACCATGCCCGGTCGGAGGCTCAGCGGCGAAAGCCAGCGGTCGGTCTGCTCTGTCAGACCCTGCAGCAGTTCGTGGGCCGTGTGCCTCTTCTCTCCTAAGCTGAGTAGTTTCAGCACGGCCTGCTGACGCTTGCCCACCGCTGTGCTGCCGCGCCGCGCGACAGCGACTGCTGGCGACGTGCTGCTGCTGCTGACACATCTTGATTGCGAGACAGAGGTTGCGTTGGAGGAGGAGGAGGGTGGTTTAGTGGAGGAAGCATACACCGCCGCAGATACCAGCACTGAGCTGGGGCCCGCAATTCTGGGGGTGGGTAGGACGTGAGTGGTCCCAGGCTCTGACTCTGTCCCAGCCTCCACTAAATTCACCCAATGTGCCGTCAGGGAGATATAGTGGCCCTGCCCGCCTGTGCTTGTCCACGTGTCCGTTGTTAAGTGGACCTTGGCAGTAACTGCGTTGGTGAGGGCGCGTACAATGTTGCGGGAGACGTAGTCGTGCAGGGCTGGGACGGCACATCGGGAAAAGTAGTGGCAACTGGGAACCGAGTAGCGCGGGGCCGCCGCCGCCATCATGCTTTTGAAAGCCTCCGTTTCCACAAGCCTATACTGCAGCATCTCCAGGCTGATCAATTTGGCAATGTGCACGTTTAACGCTTGAGCGTGCGGGTGCGTGGCGGCGTACTTGCGCTTACGCTCAAACAGTGGCGCTAGCGACGTCTGGACGCTGCGCTGAGAGACATTGCTGGATGGGGCCGAGGACAGCGGAGGTGAGGGTGTGGGTGCAGGCCAGGAGACGGTTGTGCCTGTGTCCTCAGAGGGGGGTTGGATCTCAGTGGCAGGTTGGGGCACAGGGGGAGAGGCAGTGGTGCAAACTGGAGGCGGTGAACGGCCTTCGTCCCACCTTGTGGGGTGCTTGGCCATCATATGCCTGCGCATGCTGGTGGTGGTGGCTCCCCAGCTGATCTTGGCGCGACAAAGGTTGCATACCACTGTTCGTCGGTCGTCAAGCGTCTCTGTGAAAAACTGCCACACCGTAGAGCACCTTGACCTCTGCAGGGTGGCATGGCGCGAGGGGGCGCTTTGGGAACCAGTTGGTGGATTATTCGGTCTGGCCCTGCCTCTACCCCTGGCCACCGCACTGGCTCGGCCTGTGCCCACACCCTGACTTGGGCCTCCGCATCCTCGCCCGCATCCACGTCCTCTAGGCCTACCCTTACCCCTCAGCATGGTGTATTACCAGTAGTGCAGAAACAGAACGCTGTAATTAAATGTGCCGCTTATTGGCCTGTGGTTGGAGGCTGACTTCGCTTACGGAACGCACAGCAGAGCCAGGAAATAATTTTGCGCAAGCCTGCTGTAACACTTAGCTGGCTGCGTATGAATTAGGACAACTACCCCCAGCAGAGACCCAGTACACTGAGGACAGTCACAGGCAGCCCAAATAGATTTTTTTTCCCAAATGTTTTTGGAAAGGCCCACTGCCTATATACACTGTATATGTCTTCTCTCTCTGCGTCACCACTACTGGCCCTGGAGTATGTAAAATAACTGCAGACTGTTGCACTGTGGACTGGAATACAGCGGTGATGTAACAGCCAACACAGAGCCAGGAAATAATTTTGCGCAAGCCTGCTGTAACACTTAACTGGCTGCGTATGAATTAGGACAACTACCCCCAGCACAGACCCAGTACACTGAGGATAGTCACAGGCAGCACAAATAGATTTTTTTTCCCAAATATTTTTGGAAAGGCCCACTGCCTATATACACTGTATATGTCTTCTCTCTCTGCGTCACCACTACTGGCCCTGGAGTATGTAAAATAACTGCAAACTGTTGCACTGTGGACTGGAATACAGCGGTGATGTAACAGCCAACACAGAGCCAGGAAATAATTTTGCGCAAGCCTGCTGTAACACTTAGCTGGCTGCGTATGAATTAGGACAACTACCCCCAGCACAGACCCAGTACACTGAGGACAGTCACAGTCAGCCCAAATAGATTTTTTTTCCCAAATGTTTTTGGAAAGGCCCACTGCCTATATTCAATAAATATGTCTTCTGTCCCTGCCTCACCACCACTACTGGCCCTGGACTATGTATAATTACTGCAGGGCGCAATGCTCTGCACGGCCGATATACAAAAAAAAAAAAAATGTGCAACACTGCAAAAAGCAGCCTCCACACTACTGCACACGGTTAGATGTGGCCCTAAGAAGGACCGTTGGGGTTCTTGAAGCCTAAAATACTCCTAACACTCTCCCTATAGCAACTCCAGCAAGACAGCACTTTCCCTGATCTCTGTCAGAACGCATCTGTGGCGAGCCGCGGGAGGGGCCGATTTATATACTCGGGTGACACCTGATCTCGCCAGCCACTCACTGCAGGGGGGTGGTATAGGGCTTGAACGTCGCAGGGGGAAGTTGTAATGCCTTCCCTGTCTTTCTATTGGCCAGAAAAGCGCGCTAACGTCTCAGAGATGAAAGTGAAAGTAACTCGAACATCGCGTGGTACTCGTCTCGAGTAATGAGCATCTCGAACACGCTAATACTCGAACGAGTATCAAGCTCAGACGAGTACGTTCGCTCATCTCTAAAAAACACGCGTGAATGCAGGTCCGTGCGCATTGCTTTCAATGGAGCCGCGGCTGCTGCTGGTGGCCCCATTGAAAGCAATGCTCTGAAGGCAACCCCTGCAGTGATTTTCAGGGAAGGGCTTCATATATAAGCCCTTCTCTGAAAATCATCCCTAACTGTAGTAAAAAATATATATACTCACCTCTCTGCGACTGCCTTGGACTCTGGCACATCCTCCCGCTGGTTCTCCCTGCACTGGTGTGAGGTTGTTTCAGCAAGCGGGGATTTAAAATCCCTGCTGAAAGGGCTGTATCTGATTGGCTAAGTGCTCAGCCAATCACAAGCAGCGCTCAGCCATTTAATGAATGACAGCTGAGCGCTGCCTGTGATTGGTCACAGTGCTCAGCCTATCACAGGCAGCATTTGGCCTTTCATTGAATGTGTCTCCACAAAGTAACACTGCCCTCTGTGTTCCCACAAAAATTGTGTCCCACTGTGCCCTCACAAATAGTGCACTGCATGCCTCCATAAAGTAATAATATATTCCCTACCCCCACAAATTTTCTATTTTTCATTTCCGAGTGCCCCCAGTCCATGTACCCAGTCCCTTAGAACGCTGCAATGCATGATGCTGCAGTACAAGCACAAAGGCCCTCTTTACATTTGGACCAGTAAAGGACCAATTTTAGGGATTTAGAAAAAACTATATTTCTAAAACCCTGAAGTTGGCCCTGTAAAGGGACCCTCTGTGCAATGGACATCACTAATTGCTATGCAGCCCAACTTGCCCACTGGTGAAATATCATGCATCCTATGAAGCCCCATTGTGGCTTACTCGGAGGCTCCAGCATGGGCTTCTTCCACACTTCACAGTCTTTCGTAAACCTCAAGACTGCCACTACTGCCATAGTTGTGAAACTTTAATCAATAACCCCATCATGATACATTTCACTTTAATTATGGACCAATGTTAGATATTCTCCAGGTTATATTTCCCTTCCTCTCACCTTACTACACAGTTTTGGATCTTCCTTCTTCCCACCAGCCCAACGACACCTGTCTGTACTCCCACAAACTAATCCGCTGTCCTTCCACCTGGCCCCGTTTAACTATGCTGCCCCCTCGCTTGCTGCCTGGCAGGCTCCAAAATTCCATGACTGTATAGCCATCTCTAAAGGAGCCACTTACGTCAGCGTTACTATTCACTAGGGGTTTCACAGAGGCAGGAATAGTCCAAAATATTATAACTAGAATCTATTCACTGCTTTGGACTCAAAAACATAACTTTTGATATTATTGTTAACATTTTTTTTTTAGAAAAACTCACAAACAAACATCTAATACTGATGAACTATTAAACTTAGAATAGTTCTCACTTATATTGTGGGTGATAAAGTCAGGATCTAAGTATATGGTTGTGTTGGGTGTTACTGTACCAAAAATACTTGTTTTTTATATATAGCCACCCCCTAAGGCTACAGAGGCCTAAATCAAATTACTCCCCAAAAGATGAAGACGAGGAAATATTACTCTTGACAGTAAATCGGTCCTAGTCTGATGCGTTTCGCTCAACAAGAAGCTCTTCAGGGACCCCTATATACCTCAATATAATATTTATTGGTGACTTTTCCATGGATTGATACCATGCGCCTACCATCAAGGCTGTTGGTCTGCTGCTGCACCATTTTCTTTCTTTTTTTGATTTATTTTCTCTTATTATTACTGCTAAGCTATTTGCAATTAAGAGGCAACTGTAGGGAATAAGAAATTAGAAGTATCAGACAATCAAATAGAAAGTAGTTATTTGAAAGAAAGACAGTATTAGAAATTGAAGGGTGGAAAACAATTGGGTGTAGCAGTTTCCACTATCATAATAGAAACTGAGCTGCGGGCAGACAGTGATTGCTTCCAGAGATATAGGCATCTAAAGTAGCATCCAAGAGAACATTGGGCAGAGGTCACTGGGGTATTGTAGTGAAAAGAAGGGCTCCTAGCAGATTATTGAGGGTGACAATAAGATACACTATGTACTACACAACCTAATTCTTGCTATTATTTACCTTAGCAAGCATAAGATAATACGATATCCCCTTTTTTGGTGGACATATGGTGTATTATCCACTATTCCACCCTAAACCATTAAACCTACATGTGAGATTTTCTTAACCAATTACTGTATTGCTGATATGCAACTGGTTTTGAAAAGTCACCAATAAATATTATATTGAGGTATATCGGGGTCCCTGAAGAGCTCCTTCTTGAGCGAAACGCGTTGGACCAGGACCGATTTACTGTCAAGAGTACTATTTCCTCCTTAGGGGGTAGCTATTAGAGATGAGCGAACGTGTTCTTAACGAACACTTACGCACCCGAACACCGGCTTTTCCGAGGACTTCCGTGTTCGCGCGTAAGTATTCGGGGGGCGCCGGGGGGCGGGGAGAGGCGGCGCGGGCGGCAGCAGCGGGGAACAGGGGGGAGCCCTCTCTCTCTCCCTCTCCCCCCCACTCCCCGCCGCAACCCCCCGCGCTGCCACGGCGACCCCCGAACTTTTTTCGCCCGAACACGGAAATCCCCGCCTCCAGAAACACAGCCAATCACAGCCATTCAATGACATCATTGTCATTGGCTGTGATTGGCTGAAGGCACGTGTCTTTCTGGAGGCAGGGATTTAAAGCCTTTCATAGAGAAAGCTTGTCTGCCGTGGATTAGGAGGGAGTGACAGCCTGCAGGAGCGCCGCAGATCATCTAAAAACGTAAGTAATGATTTTTATTCTTTGCTCCACTGTATTACCGGCGTATAAGGTGACAGTTGGGGGGTCGTCTTATACGCCCGGTCGCCTTATACGCCGGTATATATTTTTAGTGTAACACATTTCTGGATGAATTGCAGGAAAGGGGTTATATATTTAACCCCTTTCCGACCATTCATCCTGCGATCGCGGGCAGCCCATTGCATTCAGTGGAACCTGCTGTATTGCCGCTCCATTGAATTCAATGGGCAAACATCGTTCTTCTCTGCTACAGCTGTTACAGCTGTGGCAGAGGAGAACGATCTTTATGCTGACAGTGGGGGGGGGCACTCTTGCCGCTATTGTGGCTTAATAGTGGGACCTGTGAACTTGAGATGCAGCCCACCATGTAGCCCCTCGCCTGCCCTATCCGTCACTGTGTCATTCCCATCACTTTCTTGAATTGCCCAGATTTTCACACATGAAAACCTTAGCGAGCATCGTCGAAATACAAAAATGCTCTGGTCGCCCATTGACTTCAATGGGGTTCGTTGTTCGAAACGAACCCTCGAGCATCGCGGGAAGTTCGTTCCGAATAACGAACACCCGAACATTTTGGTGTTCGCTCATCTCTAGTCAAGACACCTCCATGAGAATCAATGAATTCTACTTTATTATGAACATTGCCAACTCTTATACAGAAAGACGAGGGCGTATCCAAATGTTGCCTGGTACAAAGATTAGTGTTACGTAGCTTACTGTTACATAGGTGAAAATACTTATTGATCATAAGACTTATTGACATCTACCAAATATTCTCAAAGCTCTTAAGGCTCGTCTCAAACATAGAAATTACCTAAGTCAGGATATTGCTGTTGCATTAGACAATAGTTCTGCTATCGCTGTGTGTCTTCTCTGTTAACATAGCTCAGCCTTATTTAATTTGTCTGTTGACTTCTTATCTCAAAATCCTAGTTCCCGGCACTACAAAGCATAGGTTTTAGTCTTCTATTTAAGGGTCAATAGTCCAATACAAGGTAGGAAACATACACTTATTGCATTCTGAAACTTAACACTTTATATTCCATGACAGTAGTCAATAAGATGATGACACTAATGCATTGGATATTATGGTAAAGGGAGTAATACTCGTCATTATTTAGATTACTTGGATTAGTGTACCCAGAGGGCTAGACGCCATACAGCTAAGAGAAGAAAAAAATAAAATAAATAAATACATTTTTTTCTAAAATCTAATTTTCTTCGTGAGGATCGAGGATATTCAGGCGAAAGATCCAATACATCTCTTGATTCTTAAAGTCGAGAAATTTGGCTGTAGTGATTTTTTTCCTAGTGGCATTACTTTCAGTAAACTCAGATCACTATCATGTAAAGAAGTAAAATCCTGGATACGCTATGCTTTGGAAAATTGTTAATGATATTATGATGGTGTTTGTTTATTCTTGACCTCAATGTATTGATAGGACGTTCTATGTACTTAAAACCACATGGACACTCAATTAGGCCGCCTGCAGACGGGCGGAAATTCCACGGCGGGATTCCCCGCAAAATTTTCCGCCCCTGGCCGCCTGCATAGGATTGTATTACGATACGCAATCCTATGCAGACGGCTGTGGGTTGTCTGCGTGAAATCCCGCGCAGCAAACAAACCGCACCATGCTCTAATTCTGTGCTTGGCTCGCAGAGCCCCGCGCAGAAATGTCACTCACCGGGCGCCGGCTCCACTCTGCGCACACGCCGGCTGCCCGGCAGCCGGCACATAAAAGAGCCGTAGCTACAGGAGCAGGTGAGTTCTGCGCTGCTCTCTGCAGGTGCTCAGGTCAGGTCCGTCTGCGAGAATTCCCGCAGCCGGATCCGACCCAGCTGTCTGCAGGCGGCCTTAGGTAGATAATAAAGGTGGAGCCACAGGTTAAAAATTGCCTAAAAGGATGGGGTTGGAGCTTGAGTCCATATATATATCTCCTTTCTTACATGCATAATATTGTTGCAACATTTGCACTTTTTTTTGCGCATTGGAAAGGCCCTTTTTGGGGGGTTAAATGTTAGGCTACGGAGGGTAGACAATGGTGTGAGGCGCAGACAGGAAGTTGCAAGAATGTTCTTTTGACTTTTTGTTTTCTTAAAAATAACAGTAGGAGTCTCGGGTAATAACTGTTTAAGGAAAGGGTCCCCCCTGACAGAGCTCCAGTGTTTAGAAATGATAGATTTAATTATAGAGTGGTATTACTTTTTGGTTTTGTCGTTAGGGCGAGAGGGTGGGCCTCTTTCAGGGCTCGAATGTAGGGTGACTCTATAAGTTTTGGGGGATACATTTTTTCCTTAAACCTAGATTTTAAGCTTTTCGCTTGTTCAATATACGCATAATCTCACGAGCAATTTGGTTGTATCCCTATAAATTGACTGTATCGGATGTTGGTTTTCCACTTTTTGTAGTGGCTACTAGAGAATAGAGATGAGCGAACGTACTCGTCCGAGCTTGATACTCGTTCGAGTATTAGCGTGTTCGAGATGCTCGTTACTTGTAACGAGCACCACGCGATGTTCGGCTTACTTTCACTTTCATCTCTGAGACGTTAGCGTGCTTTTCTGGCCAATTGAAAGACAGGGAAGGCATTACAACTTCCCCCTGCGACGTTCAAGCCCTATACCACCCCCCTGCAGTGAGTGGCTGGCGAGATCAGGTGTCACCCGAGTATAAAAATCGGCCCCTCCCGCGGCTCGCCTCAGATGCGTTGTGACATAGCTGAGGGACAGTGCTATCGTGTTGGAGCTGCTGTAGGGAGAGTGTTAGGAGTTAGTGTAGGCTTCAAGAACCCCAACGGTCCTTCTTAGGGCCACATCTAACCATGTGCAGTACTGTGGAGGCTGCTTTTTGCAGTGTTGCACATTTTTATTTTTTTGGTATATCGGCCATGCAGAGCATTGCGCCCTGCAGTAATACTCCAGGGACAGAAGTGTGGAGGCAGGGAGAGTGTTAGGAGTTATTGTAGGCTTCACGAACCCCAACGGTCCTTCTTAGGGCCACATCTAATCGTGTGCACTAGTGTGGAGGCTGCTTTTTGCAGTGTTGCACTTTTTTTTTTTTTTGGTATATCGGCCGTGCAGAGCATTGCGCCCTGCAGTAATACTCCAGGGACAGAATTGTGGAGGCAGGGACAGAAGACATATATTATTGATTGAATATACGCAGTGGGCCTTTTCTAAAAAATATTGGGCAAAAAATCTATTTGGCCTGCCTGTCACTGTGCTCAGTGTTCTGGGTCCGTGTGTGCTGGGTGTAGTAGTTCTACAAAGTCATACGCAGCCAGCTAAGTGTTACAGCAGGCTTGCGCCAAATTCTTTCCTGGCTCTGAAATCACCGCTCTGTTGCAGTTAATAACAGTGCAACACTCTGCAGTTCTGTGACACACTCCAGGGACAGAATTGTGGAGGCAGGGACAGAAGACATATATTATTGATTGAATATACGCAGTGGGCCTTTTCTAAAAAATATTGGGCAAAAAATCTATTTGGCCTGCCTGTCACTGTGCTCAGTGTTCTGGGTCCGTGTGTGCTGGGTGGAGTAGTTCTACAAAATCATACGCAGCCAGCTAAGTGTTACAGCAGGCTTGCGCCAAATTATTTCCTGGCGTTCCGTAAGCGAACTCAGCCTCCAACCACAGGCCAATAAGCGGCACATTTAATTACAGCGTTCTGTTTCTGCATTACTGGTAATACAGCATGCTGAGGGGTAGGGGTAGGCATAGAAGACGTGGGCGCGGCCGAGGACGCGGAGGCCCTAGTCCGGGTGTGGGCACAGGCCGAGCTCCTGATCCAGGTGTATCGCAGCCGACTGCTGCGGGATTAGGAGAGAGGCACGTTTCTGGCGTCCCCACACTCATAGCACATTTAATGGGTCCACGCGGTAGACCTTTATTAGAAAATGAGCAGTGTGAGCAGGTCCTGTCGTGGATGGCAGAAAGTGCTTCCAGCAACCTATCGTCCACCCACAGTTCTGCGCCGTCCACTGCTGCTGCTCCTCCTTCCTCCCAGCCTCCTCACTCCATGAAAATGAGACATTCTGAGGAGCGGGCAGACTCCCAGGAACTGTTCTCAGGCCCCTGCTCAGATTGGGCAGCAGTAGTTCCTCTCCCACCAGAGGAGTTTATCGTGACTGATGCCCAACCATTGCAAAGTTCCCGGGGTCCGGGGGATGAGGCTGGGGACTTCCGGCAACTGTCTCAAGACCTTTCAGTGGGTGAGGAGGCCGATGACGATGAGACACAGTTGTCTATCAGTGAGGTAGTAGTAAGGGCATTAAGTCCGAGGGAGGAGCGCACGAGGATTCTGAGGAAGAGCAGCAGGACAATGAGGTGACTGACCCCACCTGGTTTGCTACGCCTACTGAGGACAGGTCTTCAGAGGGGGAGGCAAGGGCAGCAGCAGGGCAGGTTGCAAGAGGCAGTCCGGTGTCCCGGGGTAGAGGCAGGGCCAGACCGAATAATCCACCAACTGTTTCCCAAAGCGCCCCCTCGCGCCATGCCACCCTGCAGAGGCCAAGGTGCTCAAAGGTCTGGCAGTTTTTCACTGAGAGTGCAGACGACCGACGAACAGTGGTGTGCAACCTTTGTCGCGCCAAGATCAGCCGGTGAGCCACCACCACCAGCCTCACCACCACCAGCATGCGCAGACTTATGATGGCCAAGCACCCCACAAGGTGGGATGAAGGCCGTTCACCGCCTCCGGTTTGCACCGCTGCCTCTCCCCCTGTGCCCCAACCTGCCACTGAGATCCAACCCCGCTCTGAGGACACAGGCACTACCGTCTCCTGACCTGAACCCACACCCTCACCTCCGCTGTCCTCGGCCCCATCCACCAATGCCTCTCAGCGCACCGTCCAGCCGTCGC
Organism: Eleutherodactylus coqui; assembly: GCF_035609145.1. Taxonomy (NCBI): domain Eukaryota; kingdom Metazoa; phylum Chordata; class Amphibia; order Anura; family Eleutherodactylidae; genus Eleutherodactylus; species Eleutherodactylus coqui. The sequence continues at coordinate 56,985,717 of NC_089844.1, read as the reverse complement.
TAGCGCAAGTGTTTGAGCGCAAGCGCAAGTATGCCGCCACGCACCCGCACGGTCAAGCGTTAAACGTGCACGTAGCCAAATTTATCAGCCTGGAGATGCTGCCGTATAGGGTTGTGGAAACGGAGTCCTTCAAAAGTATGATGGCGGCGGCGGCCCCGCGCTACTCAGTTCCCAGTCGCCACTATTTTTCCCGATGTGCCGTCCCAGCCCTGCACGACCACGTCTCCCGCAACATTGTACGCGCCCTCACCAACGCGGTTACTGCCAAGGTCCACTTAACAACGGACACGTGGACAAGCACAGGTGGGCAGGGCCACTATATCTCCCTGACGGCACATTGGGTGAATTTAGTGGAGGCTGGGACAGAGTCAGAGCCTAGGACCGCTCACGTCCTACCCACCCCCAGAATTGCGGGCCACAGCTCGGTGGTGGTATCTGCGGCGGTGTATGCTTCCTCCACTAAACCACCCTCCTCCTCCTCCTACGCAACCTCTGTCTCACAATCAAGATGTGTCAGCAGCAGCACGTCGCCAGCAGTCGGTGTCGCACGGCGTGGCAGCACAGCGGTGGGCAAGCGTCAGCAGGCCGTGCTGAAACTACTCAGCTTAGGAGAGAAGAGGCACACGGCCCACGAACTGCTGCAGGGTCTGACAGAGCAGACCGACCACTGGCTTTCGCCGCTGAGCCTCCAACCGGGCATGGTCGTGTGTGACAACGGCCGTAACCTGGTGGCGGCTCTGCAGCTCGGCAGCCTCACGCACGTGCCATGCCTGGCCCACGTCTTTAATTTGGTGGTTCAGCGGTTTCTGAAAAGCTACCCACGCTTGTCAGACCTGCTCGGAAAGGTGCGCCGCCTTGGGAGTCAGCCTCCTCAATTATTTTCAGAAGAGTGGGCCTGGTTGGCAGACATCTGCCAGGTCCTTGGAATGTTTGAGGAGTCTACCCAGGTGGTGAGCGGCGATGCTGCAATCATTAGCGTCACCATTCCTCTGCTATGCCTCTTGAGAAGTTCCCTGCAAAGCATAAAGGCAGACGCTTTGCGCTCGGAAACAGAGCCGGGGGAAGACAGTATGTCGCTGGATAGTCAGAGCACCCTCCTGTCTATATCTCAGCGCGGTGAGGAGGAGGAGGAAGATGAGGAGGAGGGGGAAGAGACAGCTTGGCCCACTGGTGAGGGGACACATGCTGCTGGCCTGTCATCCTTTCAGCGTGTATGGCCTGAGGAGGAGGAGGAGGATCCTGAAAGTGATCTTCCTAGTGAGGACAGTCATGTGTTGCGTACAGGTACCCTGGCACACATGGCTGACTTCATGTTAGGATGCCTTTCTCGTGACCCTCGCGTTACACGCATTCTGGCCACTACGGATTACTGGGTGTACACACTGCTCGACCCACGGTATAAGGAGAACCTTTCCACTCTCATTCCCGAAGAGGAAAGGGGTTCGAGAGTGTTGCTATACCACAGGACCCTGGCGGACAAACTGATGGTAAAATTCCCATACGACAGCGCTAGTGGCCGAAGGCGCAGTTCCGAGGACCAGGTAGCAGGGGAGGCGCGGAGATCAGGCAGCATGTACAGCACAGGCAGGGCAACACTCTTTAAGGCCCTTGACAGCTTTATGGCTCCCCAGCAAGACTGTGTCACCGCTCCCCAGTCACGGCTGAGTCGGCGGGAGCGCTGTAAAAGGATGGTGAGGGAGTACGTAGCTGATCGCACGACCGTCCTCCGTGACGCCTCTGCCCCCTACAACTACTGGGTGTCGAAGCTGGACACGTGGCCTGAACTCGCGCTGTATGCCCTGGAGGTGCTTGCTTGTCCTGCGGCTAGCGTCTTGTCAGAGAGGGTGTTTAGTGCGGCTGGGGGAATCATCACAGATAAGCGTACCCGCCTGTCAACCGACAGTGCCGACAGGCTAACACTCATCAAGATGAACAAAGCCTGGATTTCCCCAGACTTCTCTTCTCCACCAGCGGACAGCAGCGATACCTAAGCAATACGTAGGCTGCACCCGCGGATGGAAGCATCGTTCTGTATCCCCATCAAAAACGGGGACCTTTTCGCTTCATCAATCTGTGTATAATATTCCTCCTCCTCCTCCTGCTCCTCCTCCTGAAACCTCACATAATCACGCCGAACGGGCAATTTTTCTTAGGCCCACAAGGCTCAGTCATATAATTTTTCTAAACAATTTTTATACATTTCAATGCTCATTAAAGCCTTGAAACTTTCACCTCAACCAATTTTTATTTTAACTGGGCTGCCTCCAGGCCTAGTTACCAATTAAGCCACATTAACCAAAGCGATTAATGGGTTTCACCTGCCCTCTTGGTTGGGCATGGGCAATTTTTCAGAGGTACATTAGTACTGTTGATACACCAATTTTTGGGGGCCCTCGCCTACAGTGTAATCAAATTAATTTTTAGCCCACCTGCATTACAGCTGACGTTACATCAGCTGTGTTGGGCACTGCAATGGGATGTATTTATGTACCGCCGGTGGCTTCCTGGCACCCACCCATGCTGTAGGTCCACAGGGAGTTGTAAATGCATCTGTGTCCACTTCTAAAGAACCCCAGTCTGACTGGGGCATGCAGTGTGGGCCGAAGCCCACCTTCATTAAACATGACATTATTACCTCAGCTGTGATGGGCAATGCAATGGGATATTTTTATGTACCGCCGGTGGCTTCCTGGCACCCACCCATGCTGTGGGTCCACAGGGAGTTGTAAATGCATCTGGGTCCACTTCTAAAGAAGCCCAGTCTGACTGGGGCATGCAGTGTGGGCCGAAGCCCACCTGCATTAAACATGACATTATTACCTCAGCTGTGATGGGCAATGCAATGGGATATTTGTATGTACCGCCGGTGGGTTCCAGGGAGCTACCCATGCTGTGGGTCCACAGGGAGTTGTAACTACATGTGTCCACTTCTAAAGAGCCCCAGTCTGACTGGCGCATGCAGTGTGGGCCGAAGCCCACCTGCATTTCATCTGACGTTAGCTCTGCTGTCCAGGGCACTGCAATGGGATACATTTATGTACAGCCGGTGGGTTCCAGGGAGCCACCCATGCTGTGGGTGCACACGGAATTCCCATTGCGGAGTTGGGATTCCCAGTTGTACCTGCCTGTGACTATTTATAAAAAACCGCGGTCTGACTGGGGCATGCAGACACCTTGACAGAATGAATAGTGTGTGGCACATAGGTTCCCCATTGCTATGCCCACGTGTGCAGCTCCAGATGGAGGTGGCACAGGATTGGATTTCTCATTGCTTCTGTACAGCATTGTGGGCTATCGCCCCGCCCCTTTTAAAGAGGGTCGCTGCCTAGCCGTGCCAACCCTCTGCAGTGTGTGCCTGTGGTTCCTCCTCATGGCAGACGCACTTATAAATAGACATGAGGGTGGCGTGGCATGAGGGCAGCTGAAGGCTGGGCAGGGACAGTTTGGTGTGCGCTGTGGACACTGGGTCGTGGGGGGGGTGGTTGGTCAGCATGTAACCCAGGAGAAGTGGCAGCGGAGTGTCATGCAGGCAGTGATTGTGCTTTGTTGGAGGTAGTGTGGTGCTTAGCTAAGGTATCCATTGCTAATGAGGGCTTTTCAGAAGTAAAAGTTGTTGGGGGGGGGGGCCCACTCTTGCCGCTATTGTGGCTTAATAGTGGAACCTGTGAACTTGAGATGCAGCCCAACATGTTGCCCCTCGCCTGCCCTATCCGTTGCTGTGTCGTTCCCATCACTTTCTTGAATTGCCCAGATTTTCACAAATGAAAACCTTAGCGAGCATCGGCGATATACAAAAATGCTCGGGTCGCCCATTGACTTCAATGGGGTTCGTTATTCGAAAAGAACCCTCGAGCATCGCGAAAAGTTCGTCTCGAGTAACGAGCACCCGAGCATTTTGGTGCTCGCTCATCTCTACTAGAGAACTTAAATAACTGTTGGAATCGACATTTCTTTTCTTTTACTTTTCTTTTGTAATGACACAGAGCGGCAGAGTATATTAATATATCAGGATCCTCCTCCTGTTCTCTAGCTATGCTCCCTCTGAAGCGATGGAGAATTGGAAGAGGAGCTGATTAGATAGATACATGCTGCCAGTCTGTGTCAGCAGTTCAACAAAACCTGCCATTAGTGAACAAATGGGCAGAGAGCTGTTACTGTTATTCAGCAGCCCACCCGCTTGGTTTCACAGATGGGCAGCAGAACAGCAGCGCTGAAATAGAGGGCCCTGGGCAATTGCCCTCTATCGCTGCCTCAGGCAAAGGTCAACTGGGTTTCTACTTCCTGTTCCAGAAACTGATGTTGGAGAGAAATACTGCGCATAAAGCTTCTGGAGCTCAATCAAGGATTTATTTTAGTCTGGACATGTGCTTTAAAATGGTCAAGAAGGGAAATAGAAAGACTTAGGTACTCCCAGCTGCTTATCCCCTTCTCCGCAGTCAGCACAGTGCCAGTCCATCATTGAGCAGAACAGCTGGGTCATTTGAGACCCTCTGCTTGCTAGTGATACACTACTAAACAGTTATATGCTTTTACATAAAGTTAGTCTAGCACTGCAATGCTAGCAACCAGTCTGTCTCCAGCGTTCAACTCAAAGTTGAATTCTCATGGAACTAAGGATCAAAAAAGGTCAAAGAGGTTTGACATCCATTAGACTATCCTTTTATCTGTCGTAACCCATTCTTTTCCATGGGTCCCTCTAATAGGTCAGGTCTGTTGGATTTCTGTTAGGCATTAATCTTTATTTTTACTGAACAGAATAGGCAAAAAGCAATACCATTCTGTCAGAGAGCAGTGGAAACCTTATTGAAGTGTCACCCAATCTTGTGCACACAATCGTGTTACGGATCCATGTTCTATAGATGAACGACACCCTTAACCTGGACCTCCAATTTTACCAAAATAATTGTGGCATATAACACCCAGGTTTAGGAGAGAGTAGATGACCTACAAACGCAGCATACGGTAGCATATTAATGAACCACAAGTAGGCTCTGTTCGTATTTGTGTCAGATGCTCTAGTAGGAGTCGTCATTGCGGTGAATAATTTTTTAATGGAAATTTGCATTGCATCCACTGATGGACACCTCAGTGGAACCAGATGGACCCCATTCAGCAGCATCTATCAAGCATCAGGATCTGTAACAGCGTTGTAGCTTTTAGTATAATCTGAAGGCACAATACACACATGCACAGAGCCTAATTTGTACACAACATTGCAACACAATGGAATGAGTGAAGCCATCCAATGCGTTCACAAACTATGTATAATGAGGAGATATTTGGGATGGTCACGTCCAGTTACAATGGTGGCCAAACAGCCTTTTCACAGCTGAAATTTTATAACTGGATCTATTCTTCAATCTACCACACGATGGCCAAGAATGGATGTAGCTCTAGTAAATTCCCAGCTATGTGAACTATTAGTGCTCTGTGGACTTTCATCCCTTGGATATGAAAAATAATATTGAAATTTACTGACAATTCGCAAAACCAAGACATTGAAATTTCATAATGTTTCGTTAAACAGTGATTCGGCTTTAGCTACATAAAAACCAGCAAACCTTTTTTTTAACATTTCCATTTATTGGACATAAGGCCACAGGCGTAACTATAGAGAGTGCAGGGGATGCAGTTGCACCCGGGCCCAGGGGCCTTAGGGGGCCCATAAGCTCTCTCCTTCCATATAGGGAGTCCAGTACTATAAATAAAGCATTATAGTTGGGGGCCCTGTTACAAGTTTTGCATTGGGCCCTAGCACTTCAAGTCAAGCCTCTGCATAGGAAATCCAGATCAAACTATGAAAAACAACCCCAGATCTCTTTTTTACTGCTTCACCAAACTTTGCAATTAGCACAAAACATTTTAATAGATATTGTTCTCCTTCCATCTCTTTAAGATTGTTTTGTTGGATCACTTCACATAATTCTTGTCTATTATGACCTTGGGGTTGTGTGCAGCTTTTAAGCAATGGAAAGCCAATCCAGACACTTATGGATGAGCATTTTGGGACCTTTCACAAGCTACAGAATAGACTGCATGACGCACCACAAGCCATAGTAAATGTCACGCCAAACTCCACAGGCTATTTTGATGCATTGAAAATGGCTTAAACCCTGCCTGCAGTTAGACCTGCAGATTTTGGTGTGGAATTCCGCATCTCAGAATTTGCATCTTGCTGCGTAATTCCATCCCGTGTTAAAGGTCCATTTGTGTTCTGACATGACTTCTAGAGGAAGTTTAGTGTGAGTGGTGTGTTTGGTAGTATTGCAGACGAGGACCAATGACTTGCTTACTATACACTTCTGCACTTTCTCAACCTCTTCTGTGAGCTTATTATATACAGTATTTGAGATGTTGTTGCTCTTTAATATTTCCAAAATTCTAGCCTTTATAGTGGACTGTGCATGGTCATAAATTTTGTAAACTGAATTTTTGGAGAGGTGGCATCTAATATCGATGGTGACTGTGGTTTTGTGCTCGCGTATATGCGCCTGTTAGCAACAGCTGTTGCTAAAATGGGTGAAACTATGAATCAGAAGAGGTATCCACATACATTTGGCCAATACAGAAAGTGTTGATATGCTCTGACTTTTTACACCTTTTAGAATTTTTAAAGATTTGCTTATTATAGGAGTTTTCTATTGCCGTACATTTATGGCATATTGTATTGAGATGTAATTAATGTATGGTCATTGAGGCTCTGAATGCTGGAACCCTTTAAGATAATCATTTCTTGTTGGCTGTACTATAATTCACTTGGGAGACCAAGATCAGCCCAGTGGGGGAAACCAATCCAAAACTGTATATTGGTGAACTTTCAGAACAATACAGGTAGGTTTACTCCACCAGTATGCTAATTTTGATAGTGACATTGGCTCCAAATAGCAAACAAAACTTTCAAACAGTTTGAATATCTCATAAATAACATAATTTAGTAAAGGGATTGTCTGGTTACTGGACAACATTCCCCCTATAGCTCCAACTGTGCTGAAACAATAAGAGGAATAGTACTTACCCCTCCTCTGCCATGGGGATCCAGCACAGCAGCCCCGCCATCCTCCCGATGTTTGTAGTGGAAGATGATGTCACTGTATATCACCTGACTACTGCAGCCAATCAGGGGCTGCAGTGTTATCATTCCGAACTCCTGGCATCATGGTACCCAGAGGACCGAACGGTGATGTTGCAGTCTCTGGTGATATCCAGTGACATCATCTTCCACTGCGAATATTGGAAGGAAGGTGGACATGAAACACTGAATTCCCTTGGCAAAGAATGGGTAAGTACAGCTTCTTTTGTTATTTTAGCACAGTTGGGCCTATAGGGGGAATGTTGGCTAGTAACTGTACAACCCCTTTAAGTGTATTATGTTGGGTGCATGGTCTTTTATTTTAAAGGGCCACTCAAGTGATTTTTTTCATTCATTATGTAGCTGCCCCCCAGTATATATAAGTGACCTAGTGTTACCTTGGTTAGATATTCCTTTCTATCTGAAACTTTCAGCCTCTTTTTCCTCAGTTGGTCATGTGATCTCAATTAAGGCCGGCTGCACACGACCGGGTCGGATTCCGCATGCAGGAACCTGCTGCAGAATCCGACCCTGTGCCCGGCATGCACGCGCACCCATCATTTGTTCTTCTCTTCTGTACTGCGGATGGTTTGCCCGGCTCGCCGTCGGACATGTGCAGTATAGTTTTTGTTTGTTTTTTTAAGCCCCTGCCTTTCCCGCATCATCGCTATGATGCAGAATCCACAACCTTTCCGCAATGTCAATTGCAGAAGGGCCGCGGGTCGGACGGCTTACATTGACTTCCTTGGAAGCCATCCGTGCAGAATTCGCTCAACAAAAGAGCATGCTGTGATTTTACCTCCGTGAGCAGAAAATCGCAATTGATTTCCGCTCATGTCCATAAAAAAGCTCTTTTCCATAGCATGCTATGGAAGGTATTTGCTGCGGAATCCGGGGCGGGTGTCCGACTCCAGATTCCGCAATGCAAATCCGGTCATGTGCAGCCGACTTTACTTAGGTTTATTTGATCAGTTACGACTCAGTTTCTCAGTCTGTGTTTTGCTGTTGCATGGACCCTACCCCCAAAAACCGCCTAGAGGGCGATACAGGCACTCCTGTCCCAGTTTATAGTATGATAATAATCACACAGCTGCTGTCACACACTTATAATAGAGGATATCACAGCTCATTCTCTTCACTGTATACTTATGGTCTGTAGTTTATTTAGAAGAATATAGAAGGTAATGATAATTAAACTGTCCCCTCAGCAGGCATAAATGGTACAGCTCTACCTAAGGCTGTGCTTATTCACCATGGGATAGATGTGATGGAGAAACCAGAAGGCTACACAGGAGGCTACACAGCATGGAAGTGGCGGCAATACACAGAGCAAAACCTCCAGAGTTTGACAGGCAATTAGGTGAGGGGGACAGAGTTGGAATAATGTGTTTTCGCTGGAGTGTCCCTTTAAGCATAACACATATTACTGAATTGTTCTGAAGGCGATATCAACTCAAATTTGTTTGCACATTTTTCCTTCAAAACAAATGGGCCATTAATATTCATCATATACCTTTTGTCTTTACTTCTAACGCGCTGTATTTATTAGAGAATAAACAAGCTGTCGCATTAAGTATGAATGAAGGCCTCTAATAAAATGATGGAATTAGAGCAAAATTGTAACCATGGATTATGTAAGGGCGGTGATGGGTGTGGATTCATTCCTTATTCTCGTTATTTAGTTTCTCATTCACGTTTTTAAGTAAAATAACTTCCAATAAAAAAAAAATCTATAATGAAGCCATAGCTAATCCAGGTTTATTATTCCAGCATTTCCTATCACACACATGAAAGGCTGCGGAATGGGAACTGTTTTTCTGCCTATAATGAGTTTGTTTAAAGAGCATCTGACAAGAGATTTTTTAATGAAATGAGCTTCTTTCAGCCTCAGGATTTCATAGAGAAACCGCACATCACACGGCAACAGTCAGAGACTTTCTAAGGAGCTGCTGCAGCAGAACAGATGTAAGAGACAGTGAGTGGTGTTAAGAATCTCCCAGAATACAAATGACCAGAGAACCCTGGAATAGGAAAAAGGACCTTAATTGGTATTATACTGATTTTCCAACAGAGTCAAAGGGTGCTATATATATATATACTGGCAAGCTAAGGAATAAAGGGACCCTATTACAAAAGGAGGAGAGAAAAAAAGCTCTGACGCCTTTCCATATATGTCGTTGTTTCATAACTGCTTAAAAGTTACAAATCAGATTTTTTTTATTTCAAAAAGTTAAATAATGAAATACAAATTTTCAAACTTTTATTTTCAGTGATACATTTGTCTTAATGATTTCTGTATGGGAGTCTTCTTAGTGAGAAATTACTACGCAACGTAAAGACACGTTTACACGTAACGATTATCGCTCAAAATTCATTCAAACAACCGAAAATGAGCGATAATTGTTACGCGTAAACGCTGCCGTCGTGCACCTTTTGTCTTACAATGATTTTAAGGTGAACTTAAATCCATCGTTCAGCCGCAGAGAGATAAAGTATCTCTCAACAGACTGCATGCTGTGTTCTTAGGGGGAGCAAGGAGATTACATTTCTGCCGGGAGCTGCGTGAAGAACAATGCATCTAGGCATGTGATTAATCACACACTGGGCTCTGCAAACAGCTCCTGAAGGCCCTTTTACATACAACTGAAGATGATAAAGCGTTAAGGCCCATTTACACACAAAGATAATCTTTCAAAGGATTAAAAGATTGAAGGTTTTAGCGATCAGTTTGCATAAAGTGTTAATGGACACTAATGTCCATTAACACTTTATCATCTTTATTTGCAGGAGCTTTTTGCAGAGCCCAGCATGTGGGCTGGGCTCTGCACACAGCTCCATTGTTCTCATCGGGGCTGCTGGCAGAGTACAATGTAATCTCCCAACTCCCATGGAGAACACAGCATGCGGTCTGTTGAGAGACACTTTATCTCTCTGCGGCTGAATAATGGATTTTAAGTTCACCTTAAAATCATCATTCAGACGAAAAGTGCATGATGGTAGCATTTACACACAATAATTATCACTCATTTGCAGTTGTTTGAATGAATTTTGAGCAATAATCATTGTGTGTAAATGGGCCTTTAAGGGGCATTACTGGCCATTAACACTTCATGCAAAAACATCACTAAAACTTTCAATCATTTGAAAGATTATCTTTGCATGTAAATGAGCTTTAAGGCCTTGTGTACGTATCTGTAATATACCACCTATAGAAATCTATGGGCCCATAGTGTGTAACTTTGCATCCCGATTTCATGCATAAGTACACAAAATATTTAGTTTTTAATGAAAAAAGAAGAGTAGTGGATTGCATAATATCACAGAGGTTATATTTGTAAGATTATGTTATGGGTTATGTTTCTGCCTGTAGTTGAGGGCAGAATACGCTGTTATAGCGATGCATGATAAGACTAAGGCTCTGTTCACACCACTGGGGATTCCATTCGAAATACTAGAATGCAGTGTTATCTTTTTTCAGTAAGGTAATGGACACCACAACAGAATCCTGACAGAACCCATTATAGTCAAAGGTCAGTTAGGCACCATTGGTGTCTGGTATATGATGGACCCTACCACAAAAGTGGGGAATAGGAGCTTCCTAATCGGCGCAAGGCACATAGAGTCCAGATATGAAGTAGTTACCAAGTTTAATCGACACAGCAACACAATGTGTTTCAGGCCTGGACTCGGCTCTTTATCAGGTTGGTAGATCAGTATACAGACCTGAAGTAGGGTCCAGTCTAGGCCTGAAACACATTGTATTGCTGTGCCGACTAAGCTTGTTAACCACTTCATACCTGGACTCCGTGTAGTATGCGCTCTAAGCAGCAAACTGGATATCATTATACATGCTTTATTTATGTCATGTTAAACACAACTATATCAGTTGAGCAGCTTTCATCTGTTGCTAACCTATGCATGTGATGAGCTGTATACTTCAAGTGCCCGTGACCTCTTTTGTTTTACATATGTGACAAATCTGCCACCCCATTATTTTCACTTTTCTGCTCCTATTATAAAACAGAGATATGCAAAATTTAACTGAGAGCCCAAGTCCAAATAGAAATACACAGCAATTCCAAGGCAAAATCCAAATATTCAGATTGTGTTGTGAATCTACTACAGATTTCACCTGACGGCTCGGTCACACGGGCGCATCAGCGCCTGTGTGACTGCAGCCAGCAGATGGCCGTACCTGAAGACGGCCGTCTCTCTGCAGCGCCGGGAGGAAGAACATGTGACCGGCTTCATTGCCGGTCATATGTTCTTTCATCAGCGCTGGAGAGAGACAGCCATCTTCAGGTACAGCCGTCTTCTAACTGTCAGTCACACGGGCGCATCGGCGCCAGTGTACGGGTGCCGATGCGCCCTTGTGACTGAGCCCTTACATTGAAACTTAAAATAGCAATGGTCAAAATCCTTGAGTTTTCAGCAAAAGAATAAACTTGATGTGGATCTAAAAATCAGCAGCATTCTCATATAATGATGCAGAATGTTTCAGCTAACCCGATGCACATGTATAATACTCGCAGATTTGTGGTGCGAAATCCAGACTGAAAATCGGCAAATATTCCACTACATCAGAATGGTGCATGGAGTTATTATCACTTCACAGGAGCCATAAGGGCTAAAGGCCCATTTACACTCAAAGACAATCTTTCAAACGATTGAAAAATTGACAGTTTTAGCAATCATTTGCATAAAGTATTAGTGCACACTAATGTCCATTAACAGTCTATCATCTTCATTTGCATGTAAAAGGGCCTCTGGGAGTTGTTTGCAGATCCCAGCATGTAGGCTGAGCTCTGCACACAGCTCCATTGTTCTCGCACAGGCTGTCAGCAGAATACAATGTAATCTTCGACTCTCATGGAGAACACAGCGTGCGGTCCCTGTTATCTCTTCCCAGCTGAATAATGAATTTTAAGCTCACCTTAAAATCATTGTTCAGCGGAAAAGGGAACGATGGCAACGTTTACTCCGAACAATGATCACTCATTCGCGGTCATTTGTGGAGAGCACAGCGTGCGGTCCCTGTTATCTCTTTCCAGCTGAATCATGTATTTTAAGCTCAACTTAAAATCATCATTCAGCCGAAAAGTGAACAATGGCAGCATTTACACCCAACAATGATCACTCATTTGCAGTCATTTAACCGTATTTTGAGTGATAATTGTTGCATGCAAATGAACCTCAAGAGTTCCACTGTAAATGCTTTGTCATGTGCACAAGGCTTAATAGTGTTCACACCAAGTTGTGCAGTGTAAGATATTCTAAGGACATTGCTGCATAGACTATAGAATTTCTATACTTTAGCTACAGGGGGAGGACAAAAATATGGAAACACCATACAAAATGCATTGGCCCCTGCTGGGGTGAGAGCTTTCCTGCCAAATTTGTGTTTACTTCACCTCCTGCCCTGGTCTGGGTGGTGTGGGGAGCCTACTGGTAACAGCAGCTGAGTGTCTCAAACCCCTAACCAATAGAACCTTGTTGCTCGGGTAGATGTTCACATCTGCCTGGCAGCATCTGTGTCACATTACCTCCATTTAAGGGCTCCCACCCACTAGCGTTTTTTTTCACTGCGAAATTCGCACGTTTTTTTTCTACAGGGGGTCTATGGGACTTGTAAAGCTAAAATCGTGATCGCGCAAAATCGCAATTTACCGCAAAATCACGATTTTGCGCAATCGCGATTTTAGCTTTACAACTCCCATAGCCCAAAGACCCCTGCAGAAAAAAAAAAACGCTGCGAATTTCGCAGTAAAAAAACGCTAGCGGGTGGGAGCCCTAAATCACATATTTTTGTACACCCCTTATACCTCTCGTTTAAGATTTTTTTTTGCTGTTTATTCGGCACAGTAATCCGACACAGAATGCACTGAGTATCAGATATGTATTGCTGCTATTATTAATTTCCAGAACAGATTTTGTTCCTTTGATAACATGTCTGGATATTTTCTTTGCTGCATATGTAGCTCCGCAAATTGCTGTTTGGCCATTTCTTTGCAAAGTATTTGCTCATTTATAGACAGGGATGACTGTGTATTTGCAGACCGGATCTTAAGGGTCCTTTGTTTACAACTTTACATTCTCAAGGTTTTATTCATGTTTCCTATTTGTGTATTCATCATATATATATATAAGCAAGAACATTTCTGTATCTGAAGATGTTCCTTGGATAGTCCCATTGCAGTAAACGGATTGCTATTAAAGTTCATGTTTATTGTGGTGACAGACAGAGTCATACATTGGATATTATGTACTGGCTTGTTTAATGTTCTGAATATATTGAAACTGATTGGATACAAAAGCGCTGCTACAGATGATATTTCCTTCTCTTCATTTTACAGGCTGCTGCAGAAACAAGCATTTATCATGGCTATAGACAGAAGACTTCCAACTGAGACAACTGCACGGTTCTATTCAAGTCTGACATAAATATGTTCTTCTTGGATGAGGAATTCAGAAGTCCTATTCTATCCAATGCATGTGTATCTCTGTAAGATGCACCCAGCAGAGCCAACATCCAGGTGTATAGACTCTATTTTCAACAGAGGACTTCTGCTGCTCTTTTTCCAATTCCAGTTCATTGTATCTTGCCCCAAAAGTTGCCAGTGCTCCGACAACAGTGGAGCCATGGTGGTCCAATGTAGTTCAAGAGACCTGGAGGAAATACCGATAGACCTTCCCACGGACACCGTTTCCTTAAAGCTAGATGCAAACAAGATTCAACAGGTACCCAACAATGCATTTAAGGACTTGAATTATCTCCAAGAACTTGACCTTTCCAAGAACTCTATTGAGAAAATCGAACTGTCTGCTTTCAAAGGAGTTAGTGATGGGCTAAGGCTGCTGGATTTGTCTGGAAATCAAATTCAAACTATTCCCAAGGAAGCTTTGGCCAATTTAAAAGGAAAAATACGTCTTTCTAATAACCCTTTACATTGTGACTGCTCTCTTCAGGAGATGTTAAGGGAACTGAATTTGGACCCAGACACAGTAAATGACATTTCCTGCCAAACCTCAGTACAGGAGGAATATGTGGGTAAACCTTTAATCCAGGTTCTAGACTCGGGCATTAATTTTTGCAATATCCACCACAGGACCACAGATGTGGCCATGTTCATTACTATGTTCGGCTGGTTTACTATGGTAATAACCTATGTGGTTTATTATGTCAGACACAACCAAGAGGATGCCAGAAGACATCTGGAGTATCTCAAGTCATTGCCCAGCACTCAGATAACCAAAGATTTTGATACTATCAGCACAGTCTTATAGATAGCTCTGTAATAATGACTTTAAACAAGGTGTTGCTGTTTGCTGCAAAAGTATAAAGGCTCCTATACACATTATGGAAATGTTGTCTGGACTCGCTCATTTTATTGGGACTGGATGACTATCGCATGTGTATGGGGGCCTTCTGACTCTTCTTTGAAAGTTGATGTTGGGGGAAAGAAGGATCAAGCATGTTGAATTTCAATGCCCGATCCTCCTGCTGTCCCTGGAGATAAGCCGCCAACAACCCTGTATGGCAGCAGCTCGCCTTCCTTTGCCTATTGAAAATACATGAACAGCCAAAATTGAGTTTTCTTGTTATGGTGGAGCAAGGAGAAATAGCTGTGGGCAAAACAAGCGTTTTAACCCTTTCCAATCCAATTTCCCTGCCATCCGCACACTCCACAGCTCTTATTTATTTTGAGTGGGAAAGCGCATTGTGGATTCCTTGGAATTACTCAACAGAAACACATAGGCCGCCTGCAGACGAGCGGGTCGGATCCGGCAGCGAGAATTCTCGCCGCGCGATCCGACCCGAGCGCCTGCAGGGACGAGCGCGTACTCACCCACGACTGGCGGCCCCCGCTCTTTCATGTGCCGGCTGCCGCGCAGCCGGCGCATGCGCAGACTGGAGCCGGCGGCCGGGTGAGTGCGTGCCCCGCAGAAAATTAGGACATGCCGCGGTTTGTTTGCCGCGCGAGATTTCGCGCGGCCAAACCGCGGCCGTCTGCATAGGAGTGCGTATTTTAATGCACTCCTATGCAAACTTTCAGCGGCGGAAATCCCGCGGGAAATCCCGCGGCGGGATTTCCGCTCGTGTGCAGGCGGCCATAAAAATGATCTGTCATGATGATTTTGTTAGCAATGTTTCAAAAATCAAATGTGAGTTATGAGTGTTTCACATCGGGAAGATCATTTGCAATAATCCTGTAAATATATATAGTAGAGATGAGCGAACGTGCTCATTTAGAGCAATTACTCGATCGAGTATCGCTTTTTTTCGAGTAACTGCCTAACTCGGCGAAAAGATTCGGGGGGCGCCGGGGGTGAGCGGGGTGTTGCGTGGGGGAGTGGGGGGGGGGGGGGGAGAGAGCTCCCCCCGCCGCCCCCCGAATCTTTTCGCCCCGAGTAGGCAGTTACTCAAAAAAAGCGTTGCTTGATCGAGTAATTGTCCTAAACGAGCACGTTCGCTCATCTCTAACATATATATATATATATATATATATGACACACATTTATATTATAAGACTCTATTCACTTCTATAGATAGATAGATATCATTAGAGAAATTAGAAATGAATAGTGTTTGCACAGCAGAGCCCTGAAGTCTGAGACTGTTCTGCTTATGTACATTACACTGTGCAGAACAGAGCTCCGACATCGGAGTTCTGTTCTGCATAGTATTAGAAACATGTGTCAGACCATGCCCAACATCAGAGCTATGCGGAGAAATCTGAATGTCAGATGAGGTCGGATTGGAAAGGGTTGCACAGGCACCTTAACACTTATAAAGTAAATCGCTAAGAGTTTCCCTGCTGCAAAGTATAAAGAGACAGCTATTAAATAGAAAGGAAAGAAAAAACAATGGTGTTGCCCAGGGCCAGCAATTCGAAGATGCCATATTCTAGTTCAGCTTTTAAATAAAATAGGTTCACCTGTTTGGTTGCTGAGAATGACACCAGTGTTCATGTTTTTACACATTGTCATAAATGACATGTATAACAGAATTTATCAGATTGCTTCATTCTTCTAGTTTTAAATACATGCTGGATTCACTGTAACAATTCTATGTAAAGAAGGGCAGTTCGGTAGCATGCCTTTAACCTGGCATCAATGGGTTTGCATAAGTGCCAGATTACAGAGATACCTGATCATGAGAGGAACTACTTAATTGAATATTTTTGCTTTTGTTCTTGAAGAGTCCCCATAATCTCCAAGTTTAGTACTAGGAACAATTGCTGGAAGATGATATTTTACAGAGTTAGCAAAGTTTAAATTGACACTTAAAACAACAAACGCCATTGAAAAAGTCAACTTAAGGTCTGTTGCAATTTTGTTGCAATTTCGTATTTAACACATTAAGGTCCTGTTCATATTTCGATTTCTATACCATCTAGGAGTTCCATTAGGCTTTATGACTGAATCCCCAAAACACGATTCAGATGGAGCCACCCACTTGTATTGATGAAATCTACTGAAACGGAGACTAGCAGCTTTCCGTTCAATTCTGCTTGTGTGAGCAGAAAAGAATAATGTGGTAGAACATGTTATTTTTTCTGGTTCCAAATTCCATAAACAAAGCAAAATCTGCTGCAACCGGATACATATCGATCTCCATTTTTAGCAGATTTCATGAATAGAAGTCAATCATTCTGTCCATGGGTTCAGCAGATTTCAGCAATAGAAGGGGAATGGTTCTGTATGAGGATGTAGACGTAAACCCTGACGGAACTCTTAGGCGAGATGTGAACAGGTCCTAAGTTAAAGGGGTTGTCCCGCGAAAGCAAGTGGGGTTATACACTTCTGTATGGCCATATTAATGCACTTTGTAATATACATCGTGCATTAATTATGAGCCATACAGAAGTTATTCACTTACCTGTTGCGTTGCTGGCGTCCCCGTCTCCATGGTGCCGTCTAATCTTCAGCGTCTAATCGCCCGATTAGATGCGCTTGCGCAGTCCGGTCTTCTCCTTTGCTGAATGGGGCCGCTCGTGCCGGAGAGCGTCTCCTCGTAGCTCCGCCCTGTCACGTGTGCCGATTCCAGCCAATCAGGAGGCTGGAATCGGCAATGGACTGCACAGAAGCCCTGCGGTCCACCGAGGGTGAAGATCCCGGCGGCCATCTTCACAAGGTAAGTATGAAGACGCCGGACCGCGGGGATTCGGGTAAGTACTATCTGGTTTTTTTTTTTATCCCTGCATCGGGTTTGTCTCGCGCCGAACGGGGGGGCTATTGAAAAAAAAAAAACCCCGTTTCGGCGCGGGACAACCCCTTTAACATTTGCTACATCTGTGTATAATGTTGGATTTAAGAGAACCTGTCATCACCTGTAAGCACCATAAACGTTATGGTGCTCATAGGACAGGTCCCAAGAAGTCCAGGGATGTGCTTTACATAGTTGTCCGTCTCCTGTTACCACGCTGTCACCCAGTGTGAATGTGCGCGCATCCCCTGCTGTATAATAACAATAATGATTATATTTATATATATTGGGGTAAGTCAAAAATTTTCTGCACTATGGCTGTAGAATTTATTTGATTACACTTTCAGAAAAGACAGGTACATTATTTTTCGACACAATCTCCCTGCATTGCAATACACTTTGTCCATCTGTCAACAAGCTTTCATAGTCCCTCATTAAAAAACGTTTTAAGCTGAGCTGCGAGCCACGAATGCACCTCTGTTTTCACCTCTTCATCAGACGTGCAACTTTATCCTCTTAGGACTTCTTTCAGGGGACCGAGGATGTGATAGTCCAATGGGGTAAGATCAGAAATATAGGGAGGATGCTTCAACACTAGAGATGAGTGAGCATGCATGTCCGAGCTTGATGCTCGTTCGAGCATTAGCATACTCGAAAGTGCTTGTTACTCAAGCGAGCACCAAGCGGTGCTCGGGTGCTCGAGTAAATTGCACAGGAGACTTGTTTTCAATTGATACGTGGTTGCTGCCGGTGGCTACATTGAAAACAATGGTCTGCCGGCACCCCTGAATTGTTTTTTATGGAAGGACTTTACATGTAAGCGTTTCCCTGAAAAACAATAATTTTAGTGTAAAAAAAAAAAAATTGCCCTCCGCCGCTGCCGTGTCCCCTGCTCAGCCAATCACAGGCAGCTCTCGCCTGTCATTTATTCGTCGAGACCTGCCTGTTATTGGCAGAGCACCTCAGCCAATCACAATTAGCTCTTTCAGCAGGCGGGGATTTTAAATCCCTGCTGGTGATAGATCAGCACTACAGAGCTGGGGACCGCGGAGAAGACGTGACTGAGCCCCGGCAGCTAAAGGGAGGTGAGTATCTATTTTTTTTATGTTTTACACTATTTTTCATGGTTTTTCAGGGAAGGGCTTATATTAAAGCCCTTCCCTGAAATTCATTGACGGGGGTGCCGGCAGCAGGATCGTCTACCACAGCTGTCATGTGTGACAGCTGCGGTAGGGAATTGAAGAATGTGGCAGATGTAGCAGCAGGGAATTCTTTTAACTAGTGGGGATGAAGGAAACATCTGCCGCATGCAGCAGGTGTGTTCTTCATCCCCGCGGGGGATACGGCAGCAGCGGAGATTACGTTTTTTAAATATTTTTTTACACTAAAATTATTGTTTTTCAGGGAAGGACTTATATGTAAAGTCCTTCCAAGAAAAACAATTCAGGGGTGCCATCAGACTATTGTTTTCAATGGAGCCGCCGGCAGCAGCTGCGGCTTCATTGAAAACAATGCAGAGCATCAGGCACATTGAAAAATGCTCGAGTCTCCCATTGACCTCAATGGGGTTCATTACTCGAGCCGACCTCTCGAGCATTACAAAAAGCTTGGCTCGAGTAACGAGCACCCGAGCATTTTGGGTCTCGCTCATCTTTATTTAACACCTCAAAACGAAATTTTTGAAGAGTGTGGGCAGCAGTGAACGGATGTTTATTGTAATGCAATAACACAATACTCTTGGATAGCAATTGTTTGCATTTTGTTTGAATTTTAGGCTTCAGATATCAGTGAGTATCTCACTGCAACGAGCACTGTTGATTGTTGAACCTCTTTCCTGATAAAGTTCCAGTTCCAGGGATTAGTCTGATTGCCATTAGGGAGTGGGGAAGGAATTTTCCCCCAAATGGGCTAATTGGCTTTTGCTCTTGGGGTTTTTGCCTTCCTCTGGATCAACAACATAGGAGGATAAACAGGCTGAACTAGATGGACATTGTCTTCGCCCTTATGTACTACGTAGTTCCTTCTTCATGGCTGACACTTATGCGACCTTCCTTGAACTTTTCTATCCTTTCATACACACTTCTTCACAACAAAACACTTTTCCGATATTGTGCACAAAGTCTTCCATAAATATCATCACCAGAACACCCTCAGACCACAAAAAAATGAATCGCTGCTCTTCTTTTGTGCCATTTTTTCTTGCACTGCAGTCGCAAATTAACTGATGCAACACATTCAAACTCGCACAGCAGTGACTGGGCAGATCTACAACGAAAAGTGTTGATAAGACTTTGCTGCCAACAAAAGTTTTAATATAACTGGAGTGCGGATTATTTTTGATACAGCCGCATATATAAATACTAGCTGATATACCCGGCTTCGCCCGAGTTAATTTGGTACTGGTGTTTATCTGGTGTTCACACGGAAAATCTTATGAAGTCGTGGTTACTTTAGAGTACAAATAAATTCAGATAAGATAGATTTCATAGTTTAATGGGAAATAAATTAATTTTTTTTTAGGATTCACAATTTTATTGTAAATTATCACGGTTGGAAAATGAATTTCTCAAAAACGCCTGCCTATTACCTGAAGTTAAAGGCCTAAGGGTAGCGTGTGTGCCAAAAAGAACTTTCCTAGGCTTTATATATTTTTGAAAGAAAATCCTCTCTCATAAATCGTATTTCTTGCTGATTTTCAGTGCATAGTTAGAAGAGATATTTTTTCATTACATACAGGCCAGTTAGATTCTTTCAGTGTATAGGCAGATATAAGAGAGATTTTCCTCAAACTGTATGTAAAAATTTCCCTCCACAAAATGTCCACCCCTCACATGCTGCTCATTACATGCAGATCAGATAGATTTTTTTCAGTATATAAACAGATAGAAGAGAGATTTTGTCAGACTGTATGTAAGAATGTCCACCCCTCACACGCTGTTCATTACACACAGGTAAGTTAGATTTTTCTCAGCTTATAGGCAGATAGAAGAAAGATTTTCCTCAGACTGTATGTAAAAATGTCCACCTCTCACACGCTGCTCATTACACACAGATCAGATTCTTCTCAGTGAATAGGCAGAAAAAAGATAGATTTTCCTCAGACTGTATGTGAAAATGTCACCCCATAGAATGTGCCACCTCTCACATGCTGCTCATAACACACAGATCAGATAGATTCCTCTGTGTACAGGCAGATAGGAGAGAGATTTATCTCAGACTGTATGTGAAAATGCCACCGCACAGAATGTCCACCTCACACACGCTGCTCATAACACACAGATCAGATAGATTCCTCTCAGTGTATAGGCAGATAGGAGAGACATTTATCTCAGACTGTATGTGAATATATCACCCCACAGAATGTCCACCTCTCACACGCTGCTCATAACACACAGATCAGTTAGATTCCTCTCAGTGTATAGGCAGATAGGAGAGAGATTTATCTCAGACTGTATGTGAAAATGCCACTACACATGAATGTCCACCTCTCACACGCTGCTCATAACACACAGATCAGATAGATTCCTTTTAGTGTATAGGCAGATAGCAGAGAGATTTATCTAAGACTGTATGTGAAAATGTCACCCCACAGAATGACCACCTCTCACACGCTGCTCATAACACACAGATCAGATAGATTCCTCTCAGTGTATAGGCAGATAGGAGAGAGATTTATCTCAGACTGTATGTGAAAATGTCACCCCACTGAATGACCACCTCTCACACGCTGCTCATAACACACAGATCAGTTAGATTCCTCTCAGTGTATAGGCAGATAGGAGAGAGATTTATCTCAGACTGTATGTGAAAATGTCACCCCACAGAATGTGCCACCTCACACATGCTCCTCATTTTTACCCTGAAAGGTAACACCCCTTTTTATTCAAATTTCTTTCCCAGACTGAAGGTTGCAGCCCCTTGTTATACTTTAAGGCATACTCCATCCCAGCAGTCCATGTACACTTCCTTTGGTACTTTACAGCCTTTCAATACATACAGCAGTCAGTTTTATTCCTGTCAGTATATACTCATATTTCTAAATGCGTTTTGATTTGCTGAGAAGATAACTGTCTCATATATTGCGGGGTACAGATATGTTATTAGTTACATAACATAGGTATGGTCATGCCAAATTTAAAGTTTGTGCAGTACAGATGTGTGTAATTAGTTACATTACATAGGGGGTCACTTACTTTTATGCATAGGTATTGAGTAATCAAGTTGCAACCCTTTAAATTTCCAATATATAGTACGCAAAGAATGGTCAAATCAAATTTCACATTTGTGCGGTAAAAATTTGGGTAATTATTTGTTGCATTGGGAAGTGAGAGAATTAGATTACGTACGTAAAATTTGGACGCTAATTCTCTTGCACTTAGAATTGAATAATCGAGTTGGAACACATTAACTTTTCCTATTTATGACATAATCAAGGCTCGTGCCAAATTTCAAGTTTCTATGACATCGGGAATTGAGAGAATTAGATTACGTACGTAAAAGGTGGACGCTAATTCTTTTGCACTTAGAATTGAATTATTGAGTTTGGACCCATGAACTTTTCCTATATATGACATAATCAATGCTCATGCCAAATTTCAAGTCTCTACGACATCGGGATGTTGGAGAATTAGTGGCCAGTCAGTGAGTGAGTGAGTCAGTGAGGGCTTTCGTCTTTATATATATAGAAGTGCATCACCAGAAACACAATTGTAAATTTGGCTTAACAGATATCACAGTTTAATACTGGAAACATTCCTCTGTAAAATCCCATAATGGATTGAATGAGCTCAGATAACTCAGTAATGCTATTTAATGCAAGCTGTTTATTCTCTTTTTCTTTAGATACATTTTTAATGCAGTCAGAATAGGCATTATAGTAGGATATATTTGACATCAAAATCCAACAATAAAACTGGATCTGACTTTTGGAAATACCAAAACTGTATTGCATATTGCATGTCCAATAACAGTCATTTCTCCAAGTACTGTACAGTTACAAGAAAAAGTAGGTTAACCCTTTGGAACTACTGTGCCTAGATTCCTGCATTGCTTACTAATAATATGTGGTCTCATTGTTATCTAATGTAAAAAGTTTAGTACTGTAGAGCCAGTAGAGCAAAATGTGATTGTTCCCAGTAAGATAAAACTAAGTAATCTTGTAGATATAATACCTTTCAATGGCCAACAAAAATACATGATGTTAATGCGAGCTTTCAGACTTTTACTCTCAGTCCCTCTTCAAAGCATAAT
This sequence comes from Eleutherodactylus coqui, assembly GCF_035609145.1. Lineage (NCBI taxonomy): Eukaryota > Metazoa > Chordata > Amphibia > Anura > Eleutherodactylidae > Eleutherodactylus > Eleutherodactylus coqui. The sequence continues at coordinate 56,963,191 of NC_089844.1, read as the reverse complement.
AAAATGGATGTGAAGAGACATGCACATTTATACACACATACTTATGATAAGGCACAGACATGGATGTGAATAATTTGCCCTTAAAAGAATGGTCCCTGAATTAGTGTTGCGGATGGCTTTGTGACTTAGAATCGCCTTTCAATATCACACACATAAAGTTGTATCTTTTCAAAATATTAATTTGTCTGTGAGTGATGAGTAACTGTGTGAGTTACATCATGTGATCGGTCACCGGGGCTCTGAGCTCCACCACTGATCACATGATGATAACATCACCACAGGTCCTGTAAGCACATGGCTGCTATGAGGCTCTGCATATTTTAGGCCCTGTGATGATGTCACCATCATGTGATCAGTCACCAGGGCTCTAAGCTCAGCCCTTGATCACATTATGGTGACATCATCACAGGGCCTAAAATATGCAGAGCCTCATAGCAGCCGTGTGCCTACAGGACCTGTAATGATGTTATCATCATGTGATCAGTGGTGGAGCTTAGAGCCCCGGTAACTGATCACATGATGGTGATATCATCACAGGTCCTATAAGCACACGGCTGCTGTCCGGCTCTGCTGGTTTAGGACCTGTGACCAAGTCCAATCCCTTTCACTATATTATATTAGTAAGTGGCGCATTGCACCACTAGAAACACTGGTACTAGTATGTCTTTGAATTAATACATTGAGTAAGTATCCACAGTGCAGCACTAAAAATAAGCAAACCCTTGAAATTAATAAACCTATAAAAATAAGTCTTTAGCATTTAGGAGGAATTTTGGACTATTCTTTCCTGCAAATGTGTTTTGTACATCAATATTTCTGAGATGCCTTCTGTGCACAGCCTTCTTCTGGTCAGACCACAGCCAGTGGTAAAACTATAGGAGTTGCAGTTGTGAAGGGACCATATGCCAGGGGGCCAAAGAGCCCCCATTACCACTATAACATGTAGGGCAGAGATTACTGAATCTATCCATGCCTGAAACTCTAGTCATCAGTTAATACTAGTACAGTCTTCTTTGATCATGTTGCTGCCTGATACAGCTGATACATTGCAGCTCCATGAATAGCATAACCCAACTTTACTTCCTGTCTCTTGATATCTGGTGCTCAGGAGACGAGGACAGGAGTCAGGTTGTGTTATACACAATACTACTTTGTGGAGGCACAGAAAGGTACTATTACTTTGTGGTGTAGGTACATTTGTACTAAACAAATTCCACCCCTGTCTCCTCTGATCATAGAACATTTTCACAGAAGCATAGTGGAATATCTGGGTGGTTTGGAACAACCTACAAAGGGACAACAGTCCTGAACTTTCTTCATTGGTAGATCATTTTTCCAAAAAGTGTATTGCTGTGCATCCAGGTTTATAGCAATGGCTTGTAGCCTTTTTTAATTTCGTGTATCTCTATAACACATCTTCTGAGGTCTTCTGAAAGTTGTTTGCATGGTTCACACTAAGCAATCTTTTTTTAAGAGCAGATTTGTCAGTAACCTGGCATTGTCTGCCTCTTATAAATAGGCAGAGCATCCACAAAAATTCCAGTTTGCGGCCTTATTCAAACGAGTGTTTTACCACGGCTATTTTCCCTGATGAAACACCAGCAGAAAATTGCGACCATCTGAAGCATTGGATTCTAATGCACTTGTTCAGATGGGTAAAATTGGCCAGCCAAAAAAGATAGCATTTACGGTGTGCATTCCAGCCAGCTGCTTTTACGCTGACTAGAAAAGATAGGTCTGGACCTATCTTTTGCCGGGATGCAGGAGCTACACAGGAGCTAATAGGCCCTATGGGAGCCTGTGAGAGCTGCCCAAAAAGGGAGGTGGGAAGTAGTTTCGCAGTGGTTCTTCCTGCAAAGGGAGGGGGCTGGACGGGGTGGGAGATTAGTTCACTCCCACACTAGCTCCTGCCCTGACCCACCCCCTCCCTTTGCCGGAAGCCGGCAAGGGGCGGAGAGGTGGAGGGAGTTTAGCAGAGCTAAACTCTCTGCTCCCACCCAACGGTATTCCAGGCTATGGCGTATACACACCACAGCCGGGCCATCTAAATGGGTGTTAAAACGGGAGAAACAGCTGCAACAAGATCACGGCTGCCTCATATTCATGCGATTTTCAGCCACAATGCAGCCGCGACGTGGGCGGCCAAAAGTCACAGTGCCCGTGTGAAGGAGCCCTCAATCTCATCTCCTTAATTGAAACACCTTTTTCCAATTAGTTCTTAGAGAAGTTCTTAACACAGAAGTTCACTTTGAGTGGTTTCATATCTGCACTCGGGGAATCCTCACAGCTGATTGGCTCCATCTCTGAATAGAACTGAACAGCGTCAGACAGACCCCATTGATTGTAGTCCACCCAACTGCCCGATTTTTGGATGGAAGAAAAAGTGCTTTTTCTGTCAGTATTTTGAGCCAGATCTGTAACGGAACCTCTGGATGGAGTTTCTGACGCAAATGTGAAGCCTGCCTTACTTTTTCTCCCCGCACTGTGAATACTCAGTGTGCTCAATACAAAAAAAACAATGAAACTGTTTGCGTGTTATTAGTTTAGATTGTGTTTTTGTCAGGGGCATAACTATAGAGGGCGCAGGGGATGCGGTTGCATCCGGGCCCAGGATCCTTAGGGGGCCCATAAGGCCTCTCTCCTCCTCATAGGGAGCCCAGTACTATGAATAAAGCAATATAGTTTGGGGACCCTGTTACAGGTTTTGCATTGGGGCCCAGAAGCTTCAAGTTATGCCTCTGTGCAGCATGGTTTAGGTATGGGTGCGGGTACAGATACAGATAGAGGGGGGGCCCCAGCTCACGTTTTGCATCAGGGCCCCTGAGCCTTTAGTTACGCCCCTGGTTTGTGTATATTTGGGACTTAAATAACAATCAGACGGACCACATTTTATGAGTTATCACTGCTGAAATCTAGGTATTCCAAAGAGTTAACTTCCTCTTTCTTGCAACTGTATATCTACAGTCCCATAGTCATTCAATATGCATCTTATAACATCCAATTGAAGATCCATATTTCCAGTAGAAAGACTACTAGAAAAGGGTTACGAAGCAGCAGTGTTTGCTTATGTCATTGTTATTGCCACATTCTACTGCACTGTATGCATATCTCTGAATCACAGGCAAAGAACCCTTCAGGATATCACTGTGAAACCTGCTTTTTTTGTGTCTTCTCCTGGTCCAGTTGACATAATGGCAATTAATATGGGTTGTCTGTCATTAACTATACCATTCACGCTCTCATAGTATTTTTACTCTTTACTTTATATTGTTTGTTTCATAATTGATGTTCTGTTTTACAGGACAACAAAGAACTTTGGAAGTATTAAATGTGTAGAAAATAATACAGCTCTGCAATTCTGCTAGAGCAATAAATGTGTAAATGAATCCATATGCAACACAGAAGACTGTGAATAATGTTATATAAAGTGACATAAAACAAAGCCAGGGAGAATGACTTGTAAAATATCTTCGCTATAATGACTAATCATGGTTCCTGCAAAAAAGCTCAGATATGTTATAATAGAAAGGGTAATATAATAAATACGATCATACATAGAAAATCTGTGTTTAGGGAGCTTTCTATTGAAGCCTTTAGTACAAACAATAACCAATATTGTACATAGGTAATACAATGAAGAATACAGTTACAGCGTAGTGGCCTTAGTCATTTTTTACAAACACACTCTGTTTCCAGAATGACATATTTTCACTGTTTTAATCCTCGAAAATCATCCCTTTCTTGTTTCCCTTGTTCCTTTTTTTCACAGTTGAATAAAAACCTATGAATATCCTAGTATATATATATATTGATTTCTAAATCTGAACAATTGCTTGGTCCTTTCAAGGGGCAACTTGAAGGCAGAACAGGAATGAGTGCCATTAACCTTAAAACCTGATGCACATGCTTCAGATCGTACAAATCCATATTACAGCACCCAGAAGAGTCTTATAAAAGGAGTTGTCCACGTCTCAACTATTGATAACCTACCTTCCGGATAGGCCATCAAGAGTTGATTGGCAGGGGTCTGCTGCTTAGGAACCCTGCCGACCAGCTGTTCGCCAGGTCATTATTAGTATGTATGGAGTTGGAAAAGTAAGCTCCATTAACATTGCATGGCCAAAGTTGGTGAGGCAAGAACTGGTCTGATTGAATTCCATGGTATGTACTCATAATTCCGTGCCTGTGTGTCTACCACTTAGGCAAATGGGAATATGAAACAATGCCTCTACAGCATCACCTAATAGGAAGTAGCATTTCTGCAATCAATGTCTGATCTTGTAACAAGCCTTATAAAAATAATATAAGTCAAAGCCAGAATCTTTTCCAGAAGGAAAAGATAACCATGTTCGACAGCTGTTTCAGTTTTTTGCCTGTCATCAGTGTACAGAAGGTTGCTGGCTGGCTGAGCGAGAGGCCTATGATGTGGGTTGAAAGGGCTATAGTTTCTCCTTAGGGAGAGCACCTAGATGATGTGAGCAGACCTCTAAGGGCTTGCATGCTTCTTTAGGAAATATGCAAATGAGAAGATTGAACAGAACCTCTACAGCGCCATCCATTAGAAGGTAGAATCATAGAATCGTAGAGTTTGAAGACTCATCTGGTCCAGGTCATCTGATCAACCCCCTGCTCAATGCAGGAGCACTAAATAATCCTATCATAATAATACCTGCAGACTATCAGGTATTGCATTTTTTTGGCTTTTTCAGTGAATGTCTTCAACATTATGAATAGAGATGAGCGAGCACCAAAATGCTCAGGTGCTCGTTACTCGGGACGAAATTTTCGCGATGCTCGAGGGTTCGTTTCGAGTAACGAACCCCATTGAAGTCAATGGGCGACCCGAGCATTTTTGTATTTCGCCGATGCTCGCTAAGGTTTCCTTGTGTGAAAATCTGGGCAATTCAAGAAAGTGATGGGAACGACACAGCAACGGATAGGGCAGGCGAGGGGCTACATGTTGGGCTGCATCTCAAGTTCACAGGTCCCACTATTAAGCCACAATAGCGGCAAGAGTGGGCCCCCCCCCCTCCCAAAAACTTTTACTTCTGAAAAGCCTTCATTAGCATGGCATACCTTAGCTAAGCACCACACTACCTCCAACAAAGCACAATCACTACCTGCATGACACTCCACTGCCACTTCTCCTGGGTTACATGCTGCCCAACCCCCCCCCCTCCCCCCCACAGCGCACACCAAAGTGTCCCTGCGCAGCCTTCAGCTGCCCTCATGCCACACCACCCTCATGTCTATTTAGAAGTGCGTCTGCCATGAGGAGGAACCGCAGGCACACACTGCAGAGGGTTGGCACGGCTAGGCAGCGACCCTCTTTAAAAGGGGCGGGGCGATAGCCCACAATGCTGTACAGAAGCAATGATAAATAGAATCCAGTGCCACCGCCATCAGGAGCTGCACACGTGGGCATAGCAATGGGGAACCTATGTGCCACACACTATTCATTCTGTCAAGGTGTCTGCATGCCCCAGTCAGACTGCGGTTTTTAATTCATAGACACAGGCAGGTACAACTCCCTATTGTGAAGTCCCTGTGGACCCACAGCATGGGTGGCTCCTTGGAACCCACCGGCGGTACATAAAAATATCCCATTGCATTGCCCAACACAGCTGAGGTAGTAATGTCGTGCTTAATGCAGGTGGGCTTCGGCCCACACTGCATGCCCCAGTCAGACTGGGGTTCTTTGCATCTGTTTCCACTTGTATTTATAATTCCCTGTGGACCCACAGCATGGGTGGGTGCCAGGAAGCCACCGGCGGTACATAGAAATATCCCATTGCATTGCCCAACACAGCTGAGGTAGTAATGTCGTGCTTAATGCAGGTGGGCTTCGGCCCACACTGCATGCCCCAGTCAGACTGGGGTTCTTTACAAGTGGAAACAGATGCATTTATAATTCCCTGTGGACCCACAGCAGGGGTGGGTGCCAGGAAGCCACCGGCGGTACATAGAAATATCCCATTGCATTGCCCAACACAGCTGAGGTAGTAATGTCGTGCTTAATACAGGTGGGCTTCGGCCCACACTGCATGCCCCAGTCAGACTGGGGTTCTTTACAAGTGGACAGATGTAGGTTAAACTCCGTGTGCACCTACAGCATGGGTGGCTCCCTGGAACCCACCGGCGATACACAAAAATATCCCATTGCATTGCCCAACACAGCGGATGTAACGTCAGCTGTAATGCAGGTGGGCTAAAAATTAATTTGATTACACTGTAGGCGAGGGCCCACAAAAATTGCTGTATCAACAGTACTAATGTACATCCAAAAAATTGGCCATGCCCAACCAAGATGGCAGGTGAAACCCATTAATCGCTTTGGTTAATGTGGCTTAAGTGGTAACTAGGCCTGGAGGCAGCCCAGTTTAAGGAAAAATTGGTTCAAGTTAAAGTTTCAACGCTTTTAAGAGCATTGAAACATATAAAAATTGTTTTGAAAAATTATGAGTGAGCCTTGTGGCCCTAAGAAAAATTGCCCGTTCAGCGTGATTACGTGAGGTTTCAGGAGGAGGAGCAGGAGGAGGAGGAGGAGGAATATTAGACACAGATTGATGAAGCAGAAATGTCCCCGTTTTGGATGGTGAGAGAGAACGTAGCTTCCATCCGCGGGTGCAGCCTACGTATTGCTTACGTATCGCTGCTGTCCGCTGGTGGAGAAGAGAAGTCTGGGGAAATCCAGGCTTTGTTCATCTTGATGAGTGTAAGCCTGTCGGCACTGTCGGTTGACAGGTGGGTACGCTTATCCGTGATGATTCCCCCAGCCACACTAAACACACTCTCTGACAAGACGCTAGCCGCAGGACAAGCAAGCACCTCCAGGGCATACAGCGCGAGTTCAGGCCACGTGTCCAGCTTCGACACCCAGTAGTTGTAGGGGGCAGAGGCGTCACGGAGGATGGTCGTGCGATCGGCTACGTACTCCCTCACCATCCTTTTACAGTGCTCCCGCCGACTCAGCCTTGACTGGGGAGCGGTGACACAGTCTTGCTGGAGAGCCATAAAGCTGTCCAGGCCCTTAAAGACTGTTGCACTGCCTGGGCTGTACATGCTGCCTGATCTCTGCGCCTCCCCTGCTACCTGGCCCTCGGAACTGCGCCTTCTGCCACTAGCGCTGTCGTATGGGAAGTTTACCATCAGTTTGTCCACCAGCGCCCTGCGGTATAGCAACACTCTCGAACCCCTTTCCTCTTCGGGAATGAGAGTGGGAAGATTCTCCTTATAGCGTGGGTCGAGCAGTGTGTACACCCAGTAATCCGTAGTGGCCAGAATGCGTGTAACGCGAGGGTCACGAGAAAGGCATCCTAACATGAAGTCAGCCATGTGTGCCAGGGTACCTGTACGCAACACATGGCTGTCTTCACTAGGAAGATCACTTTCAGGATCCTTCTCCTCCTCCTCTTCCTCCTCCTCAGGCCATACACGCTGAAAGGATGACAGCCCAGCAGCATGTGTACCCTCACCAGTGGGCCAAGCTGTCTCTTCCCCCTCCTCCTCATGCTCCTCCTCCTCCTCCTCAACGCGCTGAGATATAGACAGGCGGGTGCTCTGACTATCCAGCGACATACTGTCTTCCCCCGGCTCTGTTTCCGAGCGCAAAGCGTCTGCCTTTATGCTTTGCAGGGAACTTCTCAAGATGCATAGCAGAGGAATGGTGACGCTAATGATTGCAGCATCACCGCTCACCACCTCAAATTTTCCAAGGACCTGGCAGATGGCTGCCAACCAGGGCCACTCTTCTGTAAATAATTGAGGAGGCTGACTCCCACTGCGCCGCGCAAGTTGGAGTTGGTATTCCACTATAGCTCTACGCTGCTCATAGAGTCTGGCCAACATGTGGAGCGTAGAGTTCCACTGTGTGGGCACGTCGCACAGCAGTCGGTGCACTGGCAGATTAAACCTATGTTGCAGTGTCCGCAGGGTGGCAGCGTGCGTGTGGGATTTGCGGAAATGTGCGCAGAGCTGGCGCACCTTTCCGAGCAGGTATGACAAGTGGGGGTAGCTTTTCAGAAAGCGCTGAACCACCAAATTAAAGACATGGGCCAGGCATGGCACGTGCGTGAGGCTGCCGAGCTGCAGAGCCGCCACCAGCTTACGGCCGTTGTCACACACGACCATGCCCGGTTGGAGGCTCAGCGGCGCAAGCCAGCGGTCGGTCTGCTCTGTCAGACCCTGCAGCAGTTCGTGGGCCGTGTGCCTCTTCTCTCCTAAGCTGAGTAGTTTCAGCACGGCCTGCTGACGCTTGCCCACCGCTGTGCTGCCACGCCGCGTGACACCGACTGCTGGCGACGTGCTGCTGACACATCTTGATTGCGAGACAGAGGTTGCGTTGGAGGAGGAGGAGGAGGAAGGTGCTTTAGTGGAGGAAGCATACACCGCCGCAGATACCACCACCGAGCTGTGGCCCGCAATTCTGGGGGTGGGTAGGACGTGAGCGGTCCCAGGCTCTGACTCTGTCCCAGCCTCCACTAAATTCACCCAATGTGCCGTCAGGGAGATATAGTGGCCCTGCCCGCCTGTGCTTGTCCACGTGTCCGTTGTTAAGTGGACCTTGGCAGTAACCGCGTTGGTGAGGGCGCGTACAATGTTGCGGGAGACGTGGTCGTGCAGGGCTGGGACGGCACATCGGGAAAAGTAGTGGCGACTGGGAACCGAGTAGCGCGGGGCAGCCGCCGCCATCATGCTTTTGAAAGCCTCCGTTTCCACAAGCCTATACGGCAGCATCTCTAGGCTGATCAATTTTGCAATGTGCACGTTTAACGCTTGAGCGTGCGGGTGCGTGGCGTCGTAGTTGCGCTTGCGCTCAAACTGTGGCACTAGCGACGTCTGGACGCTGCGCTGAGAGACATTGCTGGATGGGGCCGAGGACAGCGGAGGTGAGAGTGTGGGTGCAGGCCAGGAGACGGTAGTGCCTGTGTCCTCAGAGGGGGTTGGATCTCAGTGGCAGGTTGGGGCACAGGGGGAGAGGCAGTGGTGCAAACCGGAGGCGGTGAACGGGCATCGTCCCACTTTGTGGGGTGCTTGGCCATCATATGCCTGCGCATGCTGTTGGTGGTGCCTCCCCAGCTGATCTTGGCGCGACAAAGGTTGCACACCACTGTTCGTCGGTCGTCAGGCGTCTCTGTGAAAAACTGCCACACCGTAGAGCACCTTGACCTCTGCAGGGTGGCATGGCGCGAGGGGGCGCTTTGGGAAACAGTTGGTGGATTATTCGGTCTGGCCCTGCCTCTACCCCTGGCCACCGCACTGGCTCGGCCTGTGCCCACACCCTCACTTGGCCCTCCGCGTCCTCGGCCGCGTCCACATCCTCTAGGCCTACCCCTACCCCTCAGCATGCTGTATTACCAGTGATTTGATTTCCCAGGCAGGAAAGAAATTGACGCAAGGCTGCACTCAACCGTAGCTGGTTGCGTCTGATTTTTGTACGTTGTCCACGCAGCACACACGTACACGGAGACCTTAGGACTGACACAGGCAGGCCAAATATAATTTCTTTTCCTTTTTTGCAAAGGGAAGCACCCACTGCGTATATTCAATGAACAAGAAGTTTAATATCTGTGGTGTGGCCCTCAAAAAGTGTCACACAACTATAGTGTAGCAGAGTTATTAACTCTAGCAGAGCAGGTATTTGCCAGTCAGGAAAGACAATGGCGCAAGCCTGCAGTAAACCGCAGCTGGTTGCGTCTGATTTTTGTACGTTGTCCACGCAGCACACACGTACACGGAGACCTTAGGACTGACACAGGCAGGCCAAATATAATTTCTTTTCCTTTTTTGCAAAGGGAAGCACCCACTGCGTATATTCAATGAACAAGAAGTTTAATATCTGTGGTGTGGCCCTCAAAAAGTGTCACACAAGTATAGTGTAGCAGAGTTATTAACTCTAGCAGAGCAGGTATTTGCCAGTCAGGAAAGACAATGGCGCAAGCCTGCAGTAAACCGTAGCTGGTTGCGTCTGATTTTTGTACGTTGTCCACGCAGCACACATGTACACGGAGACCTTAGGACTGACACAGGCTGGCCAAATATAATCTTTTGTCCTTTTTAGCAATGGGAAGACCCCACTGCGTATATTCAATGAACAATAACTGTGTTGTGGCCCTGCCTACACAATTCTGTCCCTGTAGTATCAATGGAGGGTGCAATGCTCTGCACAGACGATTTTTAGAAAAAAAAAAATATGCAACACTGCTAACAGCAGCCAGCACAGTACTGCACACGGTTAAATTTGGCCCTAGAAAGGACCGTTGAGGTTCTTGAAGGCTACACTCACTCCTAACACTCTCCCTGCCTATACACCACTTCTGTCCCTAATACCGGGTGCAATGCTCTGCACTGCCGATTTTGAGAAAAAAAAACAAAAAACACTGCTAGCAGCAGCCTGCACACAGGTAGATGTGGCCCTGAGAAGGACCGTTGGGGTTCTTGAAGCCTACACTGACTCCTAACGCTCTCCCTACAGCAGCACCAGCACGATAGTACTTTCCCTCAGCTAACTCACACGGCATGTGTGGCGAGCCGCGGGAGGGGCCGATTTTTATACTCGGGTGACATCAGATCTCCCCAGCCACTCACAGCAGGGGGGTGGTATAGGGCTTGAACGTCACAGGGGGAAGTTGTAATGCCTTCCCTGTCTTTCAATTGGCCAGAAAAGCGCGCTAACGTCTCAGAGAGGAAACTAAAAGTAACCGGAACACCGCGTGGTGCTCGTTAAGAGTAACGAGCATCCCGAACACCCTAATATTCGCACGAATATCAAGCTCGGACGAGTACGTTCGCTCATCTCTAATTATGAAGTCAGTCTAAAATTACATGAAAAGATAAAAGGATTTGAGCAAGTCTGTACCCACAGAAGATCTGTGGTTAGTTCTCTGAGATGTTTGGAACAACCTCCTTACCGGGTGCCTTCAAAAACTATGTACAAATGTACCTAGAAGAATTGATACTGTTTTGAAGGCATAGAGTGGTCACCCCAAATATTGATCTGTTTTAGATTTGTCTTTTTTGCATTTTTTTAAAACTTAAAACTATTAACACTTACATTTTTTTAAAGTATTCTTAGTGCGGTTTCACACTAACGTCAGATTCCCTAGCTGGAGGTTCAGTCGCAGGTCCGGCTGAAAATATCGGAAGAAAAAGAACTGCATGCTGCACTTTTTTTCTGTCCTAAAGCTGGGCAGCTGAGCAAAAAGTGAGTGGACCCCATTATAGACAATGGGGTCTACCTGGTGCTGTTCGCTTCTACCAAGACATGGAACCATTCGGCCGTGGGGATTCCCTTTTCATGCCCACCAAATGGAGCAGGAAAACAGAATCTCTATTGCAGATGTGAAATTATTCTTAGTCTTTGCAGCATTTTTTCCACACCTGCCTAAAACTTTTGCAAGTTACTGTATGTATATATATATATATATATATATATACACCCTGTTGGCCCTTCTTCCAATGAATATTTCATGAACTACAGTGCATAGAAATAGATTTATAAGTATTCCTTAGCAGAAGAGCCAGCACGGTCCATAGATGTTCTATCCTTGCATTCCTATTTGGATGACTACTGAACAAACCCTGGGGATCCGGTGGCAGCAAGGCAAAAGATATCATGGACAGGAGAGAAAGTACCTTCTTCCCCCGCTTATTAAATTAAATGAGCGATCCAGCTCATTTGATCCAGCTGAGAAAAAGAACTAGAACTTGGGCAATGCTATCCACTGTGGAAGGTCTTCGGACATTGTTACGCTGCCCTTAAGAATAAAACAGATTTATTCTGCTAGTTGGTAATAAACAGTTACTTTTTAATACATCAATAAAAGTTACATTTTATGGGAATAGAACTTTAAGAATCAATTAGTGCTGTTGACTCACTTTTTCAGTTCATGACCCACCCAGGGGAGACAATGCCTGCATCTATACTTTCTATTTCCCTATCATCCGAGGAGGTTACCTTATGAAGTGCCTGTCTTCCCTTTTTTTCCCAACAGTTTTGTCATGATTTTCGTTCCTTTATATTTGTGAGAAATCTTCGCACCATCCCTATACAAAGCTAAGGGTAAGAGTCTTTAGGGTAACCGTGGAAGTGTAAGAAGTGAAAGTCTCTGCATTCATTTCTTGCTTTTTTTGACATAAGCCTGGTTACAGAGTCCTATTATGAGATGAAAGCCAAAACGGAACATAATGTAAGGCCAGTTGTTAATGGGAAAAAGAGATTGACGTCCATTATCCACCAGTCTGTTACCTACAAACCTTAGGCAGGTTCATGTTGGAGAAATATTGAACACAAGTTTAACAGCGGCTAACGTATTTCACAAAGTGCTCCTGCATTCAGCAGTAAATTACATGAATTACCCCAGCATTTCTGTTACCTACAATAAAGATGTTTGAAAAGGTTATAAGTCTTCAAACGGAGATCAAAGATTCTTCAGTTATTTGAAAAGTGTGTGGCAGTCTAATCATTAGTCACACTGGTATACAGAGCCAACCTACATTATTTTGGAAATGTTAGGCCTAGTGCCCACGGCCGTGACGGGCTACGCGAGCGGAATTCTGCAGCGGAGTCCGTCACAGAGCCTACCCCAGAGACCCCCTTCTTCACCTCCGGATCAGCTGCCCGATGTCCCGCATCCCATGCCGGCGCGCATGCACAGTACAGTGCATGACGCGCCGGCAGTGTCATGTGATGTGCCGGCAGCGTCATATGACACGCCCACAGACACGTCATAGAACCTAATAGCTGTGGGGCAATGCCATATAATTCCACCGCATGATATGCGGCGGAAATCCACCCGTGGGAATTAGGCCTTAAAGTTTTGTTTCATTTTAGAGGGACCAACAAAAATATTCCTTTGGAATTGCAATAGAAAGTCCCTAAAAAGTTGCTGGTATTGCAGATATTATAGGGATTTTTCTTGAAGGAGTGCAGCGTCCGAGGAGCAGGCCCCAGCCTAGGAGACAGCAGGGCTTAGACGTAGGACTTGTCATGGTGGCACTACTGTCTCCCACCCGAAGGGTAACCAGGGACACATCCAAGGGGCCGAGAGCAGGCTATTAAATTAGGGTAACCTAGTGAGGGTTTACCTTAGTCCACTTTTGTCACGGGTGACGCCACCATTCCTTCCTCCATGGTGATCACTCAGTGTCAGAATAAAGAGTCCACATGCAGGGTTACGTATAAAGACAGAATCGGGAATGGTCGGTAGAGCCGTTAACTTAAACACAACTTGCAAATAAAGTTCAGTACAGTCCACACTTAACATCCATTGGCAGATTAGATAGTCCAGGAAAACACGTAGTGTAATAGGGAGTCAAACATGGGAGAACTGGGTGACTTACACAGTCCAAGTTATCTGTGTATCTCTGGTCCCGGACACTTTCTTACGAACACTTCACTGACTCTCTACCGGTACACACTCACGGAGTAGTAGATTTGCACCCAACACAGACCAGCGGGAACTCACACTTCTGGTGGCCTTTCACACTCCTACTCCTCCGTACAGGGAAGAAGAATGGGGTCCACAGCACACATCCTCTATCCTTTCAGCCTCTTCTATATCCACTACACACAGGCTAAAGGTGTCTGTGTGCAGACCTGCTTCTCTAAGGACAGACAAGAAGATAGGACCAGCCAAGACAAACTCCAACAAACACTCTCTCACACATGCACCTTTCAACCACATATATAAAACAAGGTCACATGACAACAAATAGATACTTTTCCAGACATAACACAGACAGTAACCGATTCAGTGCTGCAGCTATGCTATACACATCATATTCCCTCACATGAAACATATTGACAATACGCAAAAGCTCAAGACTACATAGACCATCCAGAAACATCCAGAAGCTTCCACACATAAACGTCTGTACACTACAGGAGTTGTTTGGACTTTTTAAATTTACTGTTTGGACAACAGCTCTGTTTAGCAGCAATATGACCTCAAGTCTAACACATCAGTTCATGAGGGTAACAAGGTTGAATGGCTGCTACATAGAGTAAGTAAGTAGGATGTGTACAGATCGAGCTGCCGCAGCGTTTACGTGCAATCACAGACATTTATGGGCAATAGGAAGGAAATGTAATCCATAACAAACCCGTCCCCTTTAATAAGCAATAAATACATAAAATAATGGTATAATCTCCGATATAATTAAGAAAAATTAAAACCTGCATAGTTTCCATCTGTATGTGGGATATTTTGTAACCCTCAAAACTAAATGATATTAATATCTTTTGTGAGAGTTTCTCTAGACATGCTGGCACTGGATTGGTAAGAATTGCTTCTTGATCAGCCATTGTGGTTTGCAGATGTTTAGTAAATGACCTTAGAAAGGTTGAGTTTAATGGACGTGTCTACGTTGACCTAGCCTAAGTAACTATGAATATATGTTTATGACTGGGCAGCTGCATATGAGATCACTATGTACAAGGGTAGACTTCAGCTGGAGCCATGTAAACCACACTTCCATTTGAAACAGCGGAAATATGTTCTCTTGATTGATAAATTGCACTAGCGTGATTTCTAGATGTACTGCCAAAGCTACGAAATGTAAAGTGTCTTGTTCTTCCATCATGACCACGCACCTGCCCACACAGCGCTGAGTGCAAGTTTTGATGAAAAACGGCATGACAAGCTGGCCTCACTTTCCGTATTCAGCCGATCCTGCTCCATGTGGTTTTTTTACGAGTGCTTTGAGCAGTGGAAAAGGAACACAATTTCACAGCTGCATGTTGTTCGTATGAATCAGTCATCACAAAATAGTCGGAAAACTGAACAACTTGTTGAAAAATAAAATTCCTGGAGCCAAGCGCAGCCTTCCCCAACAACATCTGCTGACATAGCACCACCGAAGGGTTCCGTAGACATTCGCTTAGCAACAGAAGCCGGTACTAGTAATGCCGTAATGCCCGCCCACCAGAAGAAGATTACTGTTTCTTTTCGGTACCTCCTCATAGATATATATATATATATGTAGGGAAGTGTCAATAATACAAGCACAGCAGGAAATTAATTACAGGGAGAATAGTACTCTAGAATGCTTTTCATGTCTTGGTCTCAGGCTGAAGCCTCTTGATTAGAGATGAGAGAGTATACTCGCTAAGGCACATTACTCGAGCGAGTAGTGCCTTAGCCGAGTATCTCCCCGCTCGTCTCTAAAGATTCGGGGGCCGGCGCGGGTGACAGGTGAGTTGCGGCGAGGTGCGGGGGGGGGGGGAGAGGGAGAGAGAGATCGCCCCTCCGTTCCTCCCCGCTCTCCCCCGCCGGCCCCCGAATCTTTAGAGACGAGCGGGGAGATACTCGGCTAAGGCACTACTCGCTTGAGTAATGTGCCTTAGCGAGTATACTCGCTCATCTCTACTCTTGATTCTAGTGAAGGGAAAGTTCAATGCTTCAGTATTAGAGATGAGCGAGCGTACTCGGATAAGCACTACTCGCTCGAGTAATTGGCTTTATCCGAGTATCGCTGTGCTCGGGGCTAAAGATTCGGGTGCCGGCACAGAGCGGGGAGCTGCAGGGGAGAGCGGGGAGGAACGGAGGTAAGATCTTTCTCTCCTTCTCTCCCGCCCGCTCTCCCCTGCTCCCCGCTGCGACTCACCTGTCAGCCGCAGCGGCACCCGAATCTTTAGCCCCGAGCACAGCGATACTCGGATAAAGCCAATTACTCGAGCGAGTAGTGCTTATCCGAGTACGCTCACTCATCTCTATTCAGTATCCAATGGCATTCTAGAGAATTATATTTTTTGCTCAGTTTGGAGTACTGTTAGTTTGACAATGTGTGTGCACAAAGCGATGTCCATATCAATTGAGTAATTTAGTTTAAAAGATCAACAACTTTTGCCTCATCAAACTCTCACTAAATTAATTGGAACACTAAAGCTGGTCTGTGTTTACTCTGTCTGCAACAGTGACATTCCATATACATACATGATCACTGCAGCCACTCATTGGCCTCAGTGGTCTCAAGCTGTATAACACTAAGGCCATTGATTGGCTGTAGTGCTCACGTATGTATATGGAACATCTAAAATTCAGCCAAAGTAAATGCAAACCAGCGGTGAGGAGGGGAGTGGCCTTGTTGGGTTGGCTGGAGAATGAAGTGATGAGTATTCCTTAAGTTAGTAATTTTTAGCTTTGTGTGGCGCAGAGTGTTAAGGCAGCAGAAATGCAGTCCTAAGCTCTCGTTCATGAGCTGAAGGTTGCAGGTTCAATCCCTGTGTGGTTCAGGTAGCTGGCTCTAGGTTGACTCAGCCCTCCATCGTTCTGATGTCAGTTAAATGGGTACCCAGCTTGGTGGGTGGGAAAAGATGACTGGGGAAGTAAATGGCAAACCACCCCGCAAAAACAATCTGCGTATGACCTGAAGGTTGCGGGTTCAATCCCTGTCTAGTTCAGGTAGTCGGCTGAAGGTTGACTCAGCCTTCTGAGGTCGGTAAAACGATCTGCCAAGAATCTGCTTATGACCTGAAGGTTGCAGGTTTAATCTCCATGTGGTTCAGGTAGTCGGCTCACGGTTGACTCATCCTTCCGAGGTCTGTAAAATGAGTACCCAGCTTGCTGGGAGGTAAACGATGACTGGGGAAGGCAATGACAAACCGCCCCGCAAAAACAAGAAAACCTCACCCTAGGAGTCAGTTATGACTCGGTGCTTGCACCAAGGGACTTTACCTTTACCTTACCTTTAAAAAAAAAGCAACAGAACTACACATGATGTGACCAGGCCCTGATCTAATACGAAGATATGGATGTGTTTTTCTAAAATTCACATAATTTGACCATGTACTGTATTGTAAATCTAGAAGAAAATTGGTCACAATTTAGACAAGCTTTCAAATGTCTCGAGCTAAAAAAAACCAGTGCAATTATTGCCCACATATCTATATCACAACAAAGCGGACAAGCAGAAATATATTGCAAAGTGGTAGTAAAAGTATTGGTAAATGCAAGCTTGTGTAATTGCTAAGCCGAGGGGGAAAGGCACAGCTGAGAAATTAGGCAGCAAGTGCCCGATTTCTGTAATAAACACCTGACACAAGCAGTGTAATAGGACTTATTTGTCTGTCAGTGTACATTTAAGAGTGCTATTACGCTGGCGCTAGTGGCTGCCGTTAGCGCACACTTAATCCCAATAATTACCAGGCAGCACAAGTGCAGGTGCAACCCAGCAATTGGCATTATTACATGGATGTTAACAGTGCTCATGTTATAGCACTCTAAAAGCTGGAACCTGTGATTAGAAACATTCTGCACTTGCAACAATTTGGATGTAACCAAACATACAGTAGGCCTAGGAATCGTTCGACAAATTTGTGATAATAGAAGGCAATCCTAGTTGCTTAATGTTTGAGGTTTCTATGGTGAAAGCACTGCATCTTAGTTCTGGTGTACCTCGGTGCTAACATTTACCATATCCCTTTGAACTATACCTTGTATACAGACGTTACAATCTGTTATTGCTAAGATTTATGTATTAGTATTCTTATTATTGCTACTAGTAGTAACAGCAGTAGTAGTATTAACCCTTTCCAATCCAATTTGTATCCTGGTTTTCCTAGGGGGCTTACTCTTTTTCTGCCGTTATACAACAGCACTATCTGCTGGCTAAAGCCAGTACTGCATGAGGTGACACGTTGGATAGGCTCCGACAGCAGAGAGGCTGGCAATATACAATAAGAGAACCCCAACGGACATCTTCCAACATCAGAGCTGTACAGCCTTCAATCATAATGTCTTTTGACATCAGACAGTGGATTGGAAAGGGTTAAATCATATCTCCATCCTA
The DNA here is from genome assembly GCF_035609145.1 of Eleutherodactylus coqui. NCBI lineage: Eukaryota > Metazoa > Chordata > Amphibia > Anura > Eleutherodactylidae > Eleutherodactylus > Eleutherodactylus coqui. Next base: position 56,945,401 of record NC_089844.1, on the reverse strand, counting down.
AAATGAAAAATTGGGGTGATGAATTCTACTTCGTCTGCTGTGTGCCGTCTTGCAGCTTTAGCTGTTTTTGCTCTGGATTTCTCTTGCCTTCAGTTTCTGATACAATAAGCTGTTTTTTATGTATATTACGACCCAATGGATCTACTTCTGTGTTGCTTAATAGAAATCTGTCACCCACAATCCTAACCATATGTAGGGCTTATGGTTACCTTTGGTTCAAGTCACAGTGCGGCCATGATCCCAAAATAAATGTGTGTGCAGTATGCAAATGAAGTGCAAGCCATTCAATGGACTATCTGCTTGCTGGGACTGGGCTCTTTCGGTCAAAACGCCACCCCTTGCCCAATGACGGAAGTCTCCAGCTCCCTTGGAAGGCACACCAAGGGTTGGAATGGCCATAGGTTTGACCCCCACCAATCAGCAAATTATTCTCTATCCTGTGGATCGGGGCTAACTTGGTGAGATGGGAATACCTATATGCAGCTAAAAAATGGTGGGGTAACTCCACAGTAAAATCTGCATGCATAATGTGCATTTTTTTGCAGATTTTACTACGGATTTCATGCCTGTACTTTGCAAGGAGTGAAATCGGTAGTGAAAATCCACACTCAAAATGGATATGCCATGGATTTAAACAGAACCGGGTCCGGGCTGATATCACAACGTTAGCCCAGACCTTGTGACCCTGGGATTAGTGCATGTACCCTGTCATTTGGCTCTGGGCACCGATGAGTAAACAACTGTCTACTAGTGTGGCATTTCCCCCAGCCAGGCAACCAGACATTGTTATAATGTGCATAATCCTGCCCCTCCTCTCAGAGGGTGCAGGTTATACCTCTGTTTGGTGGGAGCTCTGGTCCTGTCCATGTTCTACTGGTGTCTTCTCAGTCCCTGGTGTTTATACTTTTATTTGGTATTGTACATATATGTCTATTGTTATTTATACTTGTTAATTGTAACCCCTTCTACCAGCTAGGGACAGTCTAGGTAGCTCCCAAGTTCCACACATGGGGCTGCCCTGCTTTTAGGCAGGGTCTTCTCTATTAATATGACAAGGTGAGATTTTCCTTTTTCCCATCATTTAGTTTCAATAATAATAGCTCTGTTCTCCGAGTTATTACCTACTGTGTATATTTATCCTTTTGGACAACTATTACATCCGACCCGCCCAAGGTGTTTATGGTGTCTGGGTCAGACATAACAACTGTAATCTGTTGCAGATTTTTCATTCACTGTAGGCCGCCTGCAGACGAGCGGGTCGGATCCGGCAGCGAGAAATCTCGCCGCGCGATCCGACCCCAGAGCCTGCAGGGGCGAGCGCGTACTCACCCGCGCCTGGTGGCCCCGGCTCTTTGATGTGCAGCCGGCGCATGCGCAGACCGGAGCCGGCGGCCAGGTGAGTGCGTGCCCCGCAGATAATTAGAACATGCCGCGGTTTGTTTGCCGCGCGAGATTTCGCGCGGCCAAACCGCGGCCGTCTGCATAGGAGTGCGTATTGTAATGCACTCCTATGCAGACTTTCAGCGGCGGAAATCCCGCGGGAAATCCCGCGGCGGGATTTCCGCTCGTCTGCAGGCGGCCGTATGGGCATACAGTACAATAGGGAAGTTCAGCCCTAGAATTTCATCATATACCCATGAGAAGTCCTACATGTGCACATGTGGGGGACAAATATTTCTTTATATAGAAAGATAGACAAATTAAAGGAGTTTAGATGATTTAGTTCATATCATTTTATTGTTAAATACATTTTTAAAAATCTGGTTGAAAATCTCAGCTGTATACAGTGGAAAGGAAAAAATAAATACATTGTTATTAAAATTAATACAATTTAAATATAAATCCATTGATTTACACAATATAAATATAATAGTTATATAAACATATGAAATCTAACGGTAGCTTGGAGCGATAAGGCATTCCAATACACAATGAATAAAAATTAAGAATCCCTTTAAGATAACAAGCTTATAAAAAGCATAAAACACTGGCAGTATCTTTGCCACCAGTAAACAGCTCTATTCTTGTAAGATATTCCTAACCTGGAAGCCTAGTACTTGGCCATTTTCACATCTCCGTTGGAACCTCCGGCCGGAGGCTCCGTCACAGATCCAGCTCAAAATACTGGAAGATAAAGCGCTGCATGCAGTACTTTTTAGATGTCCAAAAGCTTGACAGCTGGGTGGAAAGAGGACGAACCCCATAGTCAATGGGGCCCATCCGAAACTATTCAGTCGTGGGGATTCTCCTTTCCTGTTCATTGAATGGAGCAGGATAGCAAAATCCCCAACGCATGTGTGAAATCACCCTAAAGCCCCATTTACACAGGACGACTGTCAGGCAAATGATGCCCGACACTTGTCCATGCATGTACTCGCTCCCATACTGTTGCACAGGAGCAAGTATCTTTGGCTTGCAGCGGGGCGGCTGGAGGAGATTTCACTCCTTGCTCTCCCCTGCCCCTCTCTATTCAGGATCATTGCTCATCGTTTGGGCCGGCTGCACACGGCCGTGATGGGCTCCGCAGCGGAATTCTGCGGCGGAGCCCGTCATGGCGCCCCCCAGAGACCCCAATACTTACCGCCGGATCCGGCGTCCCAGGTCCCACATGACGCTTCGGCACGCATGCGCAATAGAGCACGTGACACGCCGCAGCGTCATGTGATGCGCCGGCCGTGTCATATGACAAGCCCACAGCGTCACATGACGTGCCGCCCGCGTCATATGACGCGGCTGGCGGAGAGGCGGTTTCACGCTATCTTCCGCTGTGCTACAGCGGAAGATAGCGTGAATGGACAGCTTCCATTGACTGCAATGGAAGCCGTCCGCGCGTACACCCGCGGCAAATAGAGCGTGCACGGGTGAGGATGGGTGATTTTACGGTGCGGAATTCCGCGGTGGAATTCCGCACCGTAAGCATTGAGCTATTAGGTTCAATAGAACCTAATAGCTGCAGGCAACGTGGGAAGGAGCCCTTCGGCTGCATAAAATCCTGAACGATGATCGTTCAGTGTAAATAGCAGCTGTTCAATACTGAACGGCCACTGTGTTAAGTGAATGAAGCAGGGCGGGGGAGAGCGTGGAGAGAAATTTCCTCCAGCGTCCCCGCTGCGAGACAACGATACTGTGCAACAGCACGGGAGGGAGTACATGCCGGCACGACTGTCAGGCATCGTTTGCCCGATATTCATGTAAATGGGGCTTAAGTTGGTTCATTTTTCATCTTTCTGCGAAAAAGTGAAAGTGGACATATTCTTTACCTGTCAAAAGGTATTCATGGTGTTATCTCAAATGTACTGCCACACATTGTTTTCTAAACTTGGCTATATGAGGTAAATGAACTCTACCATTTTGTCACACAACTAGGACATAGCTCTCCAACTATATTCAAACCGAGTGTAAACTAATATTGGATTTCATGAAGGTCACCTGACCATACTTCTCTGCTTTTTAAAAGGTCAAACCGCACCACTTAAGACCTGATGTGAGAAAGAACCAAAATATTCCTTATGTGTGAAAATTTATTCCATGGTGGCTAAAATAATACTTTATGTAATTTCAAAATCTGCACCGCTGGCCATACTCTAACCTTGGCTATGTCCGCTGCAACGCAGCTCAACTATAGTATTACACAATTAGGATACAACGATGTTTAAGCAACATTTAAACGGAATATTGACTTTCAAGGTCAGAAACTGTAAGGCTACTTTCATACATGCGCTTTTTACCGCGGCATTCAAAACTCTAATCGCGGTACAGCACTCCCAGTAATTTCGCGGGCCTATGTTAGAAAATGGCAATAAAAATTGCGGTAAAACACCAGAATCAGAATTGCAGTGTTTTACCAACACCGTGGGTGTGGGAGGCCTAAGAGAAAGACCCCTTGTTTCATATGTTTCTTAAAGGCCCTTTTACATGCAAAGAGCAATGGTTTTGCAGAATATTACATAATCACTCCACCAGCTAATTAATCATCTGTGATTTAAGGCCTGTACACATGGGACAAGTGTCAGGCAAGCGATGCCTGACACTTGTCCCTGTGTATACTCACTCCCGTGCTGTTACACAGTCGGGAGGTGGGGCGGCTGGAGGAGAGTTCTCTCCCTGCTCTCCCCCACCCCTCTCCATTCACTGTAAGCAGCAGCTGTTTAGTACTGAACGGCTGCTGTTTACACCGAACGATGTTCGTTCGAGATTTTAAGCATGCTTAAAAATTCTCCTGCAGTCATTTAGTTTCTGCTTGCTTTTAGGCCTCATGTCCACGGGGAAAATCAGATCCGCTGCAGATTCTCCATGGAGAATCTGCAGCGGGTCCCTCCTGCCCCGCGGACATGAGCGCTGAAAATAACAATAAATAACTCACCTCCCATCCGCTCCGTTTCTTCTCTTCGCTGCGGCGTCATCTTCTGTGCGTCGCGGCCAGATCTTCTTTCTTCGGCTCGGCGGATGTGTAGGATGACGTCGGTGACGTGCCCCGCGCATGCGCCGGCCCGAAGCAAAATGATCCGGCCGCGACTGAGAGAAGATGGCGCCGCGGAGAAGAGAAGAACCGGAGCGTGTGAGTAAACTCTGATTTTTGTCTCGCATGAAAATGGAGCATGGTCCGGATTTTTTCATGCTCCATTTTTTTAAATTCCTTTTATTGACCATCCGCGGGTATTTATCTACCTGCGGGTGGTCAATGCATCCCTATGGGATGCGGATCCGCGGGCAGAAGAAGAGTTAAAATCCGCTGCGGATTTTAATTCTTATTTTGCCCGTGGACATGAGCCCTTACACGGGACGATTATCGTTCAAAATCCTGCAGGAGCCTGAACAATCAGAAGAAAAATAATTCCGTGTAAAAGGGCCTTAAATCCATGAGTTGTTTACTCAGCCGGGCGTGTGTTTAGGCGATTGTTATGGCATAAACACTTCACCCAGCTGAGCAAACATCTGGCCATCACATTCTATTGTTCTCCTCATGGCTGAGTAAACATTGCAAAGTAAAACAAAGCCACTGCTGGCCCTTGGAAACATTCAAACTGAAAGAATTTCCAGCAATCAAACAATGGATTTTATGCCCACCTAAAAACCATGACTAATGACGATTGACCGAATAGTGCATGACTGCCCCCGTTTAAATTTATCGATTATTTCTCATTATCGGCTGTTTGAACTAATTTTGAGCGATAATCATTGCGTGTAGAAGGGCCTTTACTCTATCATGCACAAAAATAATTACATAACACAGAAAGCTAAACCATAAACAGACTACCAGGTTGTTAAACTCTATATTGATTACAATGAGTTATTCTACTATTTCATATCATTATATATATATATATATATATAAATAAATTTGTATTGCCTGTTCTTTATGCACAGCTAAACAACTGGATCGATCTGCAGCAAATTTACCACATATGTAAATCAGGCAATTCTGAAGACTTTAGACCAGTTTCCAACTGTCTAGGACCTACTGTTCTTGACATATTCACAAAAATCAGATGCTTAAAGTCCCAAGCAGACTGAGATATGACCGTAGTCACACACAAATAAGAGACAGTTACACGGGTTCCTCAATTCTCTCTAATTGTCTAGGACTCCTACTGGATGACAGGATTTGCTTACAGCCTTTGATTGCCTATGACCCTCTCTGTGTACTGTAGTAGTAAATCTGAGCTGTCCCCCTCCTAACCATGACAGACACAGGGACACTGTGTATCACAGCAAACCAACACATCTACATATATGCTTATGAGATATATATATATATACACATATACATATATATATACATATACATACACACACATACATACAGATACACACAGATATGGCGCAGTGAATCTCTGTTGCCTGTTCTTAATGCATGGTCAACCAACAGACAACAGAACTGTGCTTAAGAAGGTTTTACACCAGGTTTCAACTGGTTTAGAACAGGTTTCAACTTGCCGTTCATGACATATTTGCAAATAATAAGGAAATGGTCAAAGAACTGGAACAATCTGCACCAACCGGACTAATCTCCACCGGAATATGGGCAAACAAACGGACCAATTGGAACCAACTAGATCAATCTGCACCAATATTGCCATATGGGAAAATAAGCTTTGGCGGGCTTTAGTCTAAATTTCAGATCTTTAGAACCTACCTTTTGTAACATATTTGCAAAATTGAAACACAGCCAAACAATCTCCACTTAATTTGCCAAATAGCTAAATCGAGTACTTTAGAAGAGTTTAGACTGGGTTTCAGCTCTCTAGGGCCTGCCATTTGCAAAATATTTGCAACAAAATGAGAATATGACCAAACGATTAGACCATTCTGCACCAAATTTGCCACAGAAGTAAATCAGGTGCTTCAGAAGGTTTTGATTGGGATTTAGCTCTCTAGGACCTACCATTCATGTTCACGAAAAATCTGAATACAAAAGTAAATATGCGCCAAAACACAGTCTAAAACCTTTTGAAGTGCTTGATTTACCTCTTTAAGGCTTCTGGGTCCCAATGCAAAACAAGTCCCTCATCTATCATGTGCATGTATAATTCTGGTGCTTTCTTATGTGATCCTTGGACCCCTTAAGAACCAAAGCCTGGGTGCAACTCTTGCCTCTGGACCCCTTACAGCTACGCACCCAATAGAGATACAATACAGTTGGAAGCAATGAATGCAATGGCCATGGCTTCTTCTTGAACTAACTGATATACTTGTGGCTTCACATTCCACTAGCCATTAATTCACAATCTGATCTGTATAATTCGAACACTAGCTTATTTCTGAATAATACATTACTTGGGAATTTTAAACAAGGATGACTACGGTAGTTGTGTTAAGATAACATCTCTGGCTTAGTAGGAGAGCATATAATTATCTAGCATACCTTTGGTTGGAGTTTGACCCTAAATCAAACAGCAAATAAAACGTATATCTGAGCTTTCAATACTATTAGCTTATTCTGCAATGTACAGCACCTATAGAAATGTGCTAGTATGGTACTATAAATTGATTATGAACGCATGGACTGTTCTCTTTCATTCACTTTCTTGTAGGTTTTGAATCTTTTCTTCTCTAACTGATTGGTAGGTGCAGTCATTTTTCAATTTGTGAGTTCTGGAGGATGCTAGGCTGGGTATTAAAAAATTATGTTAAAGGGGTTGTCCCGCGCCGAAACGGGTTTTGTTTTTTTTTAACCCCCCCCCCCCCCCCCGCCCCGTTCGGCGCGAGACAACCCCGATGCAGGGACCTAAAGAAAGCTTACCGGAGCACTTACCTTAATCCCCGCGCTCCGGTGACTTCTATACTTACCGGTGAAGATGGCCGCCGGGATCCTCTTCCTCCGTGGACCGCAGCTCTTCTGTGCGGTCCATTGCCGATTCCAGCCTCCTGATTGGCTGGAATCGGCACGTGACGGGGCGGAGCTACACGGAGCCCCATAGAGAACAGGAGAAGACCTGGACTGCGCAAGCGCGGCTAATTTGGCCATCGGAGGGCGAAAATTAGTCGGCTCCATGGGAACGAGGACGCTAGCAACGGAGCAGGTAAGTATAAAACTTTTTATAACTTCTGTATGGCTCATAATTAATGCACAATGTACATTACAAAGTGCATTATTATGGCCATACAGAAGTGTATAGACCCACTTGCTGCCGCGGGACAACCCCTTTAAGTTGTGTTGTATGGAAAACACTAAATCGCATGTCTCTTCAGGTACTAGAACATGCCATTAACAATCCAGGTCAGAATTTAAATCGTCCTGATGGTCAGTAGCAGAAATTCACGTACGGAGGTTGAGGCATTTGATCACCCAGTTAGACAGTTAGTGAGTGCAGGAACTGTCAGGAAACTGATTCAGAGGTTCAGAGAAACCAGTAGGATGCAGAACAAACCAGGGATTGACCGAGCAGTCTGTCTGATCTCCAGGCGTTGACAGCTGTGCTAGCTGATTTCACGAAGAGTCCATAGGAAAGCACCAGGAGACCAGCATTGGAGAATGGTCTGAGTCAGGTTGTCCTGTTCTCGGTTTGTCTTGGACACTACCAGTTTCCCTAAATTCTCAGTAAGTTTCCTGACAGTTCCTGCGCTCACTGGATGTCTTCCTGGATGTTCTTGATTGAAGCCTTTGACCACCTCACATGGACGTCTGTTATCGACCATTTCAGTTCTGTTTTGCATTGTTAATTATGACATCTTCTTTTTAAGTTTTTTTTAATTTTATTTTGTAATTTAGTTTTACTTATTTATGTAATTATTTTTTTACTATCTATGTCCCCAATGATGTCATATAAGATCTCTGGGGGACATTTATATGTTTTTTATTTTTTTTCTATTTGATTCTTTCCCACTGTAGCTGGGGCATCCATATGAGCCCCAGTTACAGGCGACAACATCCCCTGTAGTGACAGTAATCACTGGCAGAGCTGATCAGGATCTTCTAGGACCCTATAGCTGTGCTCTGCAAGGGAATCCCAGCGGTCACGTGACTGCTGGCTCGCATAGTGGAAGACACACTTATATTTTCACCTGTTAGTACCTAGGGCTCATTGAGCGCTGTGTACCCAGGAAAGGAGAAGGAAGAAGAGGATAAAAACGACTCCTGCCCTCTCTTCTGGGTTATCAGCTGTGACTAACAGCTAACAACCCAACCTGTTTCTCTGATTGATTGCAGAACAGGGGCTTTAATCCCCAGCCGTATTTTTAAAATCGTCTGGGATTAAAGCCTAGGACAAAGTGCCGTAAATTTACAGTGCTTGGTCCTTAATGGGTTAAATCATGTATCCCATGACCCCCTTTCCATTGGAGTTTCTTGGGTTAAATCCAAAATATCTGCCATCGAGATGATTGACAGGCACCACCATAGTGCTAAAAAGTTTGACCCCATCCAGTTAAGTGTTCCACAAAGTTTCCTACTTGTATCTCTTTTCGATCAAGGTGGAATAGATGTTCAAGGTGGCCCTGACTTTTGAATCACTCTGTATATAAAACCCATGACATGGCATAAATGTTTCTAAAACTGTTAGGTTTATGAGGAGCATCATTTTGAGTGAAATAGTACATAATAGGACAGATAATGGATCGTGGCTCATTTTGCCTTAAATGGGTTTTCTGGCTAAGCTCAGTGAACAGGTTGTACGGAGGCGTAATTTGGTGCTCATTACTGTCTGTGGGAACCAGACTACATGCCTCTGATATTATATGGAAGCGCACAGAGGTTGTATTCTGTATGATCTAACAAGAAAAATTGTAGCAGACTCCAAATATCTCAGTAGTTGGCTGCTGTACATAGTGCTGCGGTCCGCTTTACAGGATTTGTGGCAGCTTTTGTATATGTACTCACCCTGATGTGAAAGGGATTTGTGTGCCATTGTGCATTATTTATAAGTTAGGCCCAATGCCCACGGACGGATTATCTCTGTGGAAATCGCGGCCACACAGCCACCGCAAATTCTGCAGCAATGTCTATCCATAGACATGCTGGGTTAAATGATTCTCCCCTGCTCATGAGTGGAAATCAACTGCGATTTTCCACTCGCGAAGGAGAAATCGCAGTATGTTTTATTCTGTGCGGAAAAATGCACAGACGGCTTCCATTGCAGTCAATGGAAGCCGTCCATCCTGCAATACTTCTGCTGTGAGCACTGCAAAAGTATCGTGGGAATCAGCGTCACTGCCCAGCGCCGGCGCGTAATGTGCAGTACTGCGTATGTGCGACGGCTCACCGGACGGGACACTCACGGCGGATCCAGACAGGTGAGTATGGGGTCTCTGGGGGGTGCCGGGTCTGATTCCGCTGCTATATTTCACAGGCAGAATCCGATCCGGCCGTGGGTATGAGGCCATAGAGTGATCCTCTGCTAGGCTAGTTGGCAGTGGCACTGCACATAATGTGACACCGCTAAAGCAGCTAAAGATGCATTACCAACTAAGGCTGCCTGCAGACAGGCGGAAATTCCGCAGCGGGATTTCCTGCGGAATTTCCGGCCGTGGAAGCTGCCATAGAATTGTGTTAGCAAACGCAATCCTAGGCAGACGGCCGCGCTTTGGCCGAGCGAAATCTTGCGCGGCAAACAAATCGCGGCATGCTCTATTTCTGTGCAGGGCTCGCAGAGCCCCGCACAGAAACGTCACCCCCTGGCCACCGTCTCCGCTCTGCTCATGCGCCGGCTGCCCGGCACATGAAAGAGCTGGGGCCGCGGGAGCAGGTGAGTGCCCGTGCTGCTCTCTGCAGACGCTCGGGTCGGATCCCGCTACTTGCTCTTTTAATTCATGAGTTCTGGTGTCTCCTGCCAATGAGTGGTGATATGCCAGTGGTTATAGTTGATCGGACGCATTGTATGGCCATTCTGTCAGCACATTTGGGTATGTTTAAATATGGCGTATTTGTTGCAAAAATGACTTTGACTGAAAATCAGTCCAATACATCTGAATGGAGTCGTTCTTGCAGCATGGATTTCTGCAAGCCTCATTCAGAAGAATGTATCAAATTTGTCATTTGTCAACACAGCCTTACAATTGTATCTACAACCATGCCTTAGATTAGCAACAAACAAGATATTTACACACAGATGTCTTAGGCTAGGACTACACAATGATCTTTGGTTACATGAGCTCTCCTATAGATAAAGTCGCTGTGTAGCCCTATGCTTAAATGTAATGCATACAACGGTCTCCATTTTTTTTGTTATGTTGTGATCATAAATTTCTTCCTAAATCCCATCTTTTATAAAGACTGAAGTATTATACTTTTTGCTTTGCTGAAACTCATAGAGTCCTCAACTTCAATACCCTTGCAGTTGCCTCCTTAGCACTGGAGTACATAATATAGGAGCCATTGCTGGTTTTAAATGCTTCCCAATCTCGACAGCCATAGGTAGGCAAGTAGTGGACAGCCACGAATCCCTCATAGCCCTGCCACCTGTGGAAAAAAAGGTAATTAATAGCTGTAGCATTTAATTATGTAAAACCCATTGCCTGAATGACGTCACACGACATATCGCATTGAAGTACTTTCTTATTATGCAGTTATTGAATATCAAGTAATTACAATCCACATTGCAGCCTCAGCATAAGACTCTCCGCTATTCTACTAAATGGAACCTAGATCCACATAGGGTTCTAAATGCTGCCATAATACAGATGCTAAAATGCTGTCATGTTCTAGATGTGTGAAAACATTTCTATCCTTAGAATGGGTATTCCAAGACTTTTACTATTGACTATTAAATAGTTGACTGCGGGGGTCCACAACTTAGAATCCCTGCCAATTAGCAAATCACCCAGCCCACTGTCAGTACAACAGGGCCAGACACTATCATTGCTGATCAGGGCCTGAAGTATAATAGATGGCTGCACTCCCATTAAAATCAATGGGAGCAATCTTTTCTATTACACTTGCTCTGACCACAATGAGACGCTAGAAGTGTAATAGGATCCATCGCTTTTATTGATTTCAAGGGGAGTGAAGCAGTCTTCTACATTTCCGCCCCTGACCGTTGAAAACAATGTCTGATCATCAATAGTAAATGTCTGCAATGCCCCTTTAAGAATAGGAATTTGCTGTAAAAACATACAAGAAGCCATAGTCAATTCATCCGATGCACCGCTGGTCCAGTTCTGCCCGTGCCTGATCCATCACCGGTCTTCACTTCCAGCTGCAGTACAAGGACATCCTGACACAAGGGCATTTGAGGGCAGAATATTGTCATATACATGGAGTCCGACTGAGCCTTAGGCCCAGGTCCCATGAGCATGAGCCTGGCTTTATGAAATGCATGGGGTCTGAAAAGCACCATACTAAGGTCGGCTTCAGGTGGGCATATGCTTTTTTGCACTATGTACAAGGCTTTTTTTGCGTGGGTCATTTTACTATACTTTTTGCCCACGAAGGGTATGTTCATTTGCGTGCTACAAACGAACAGGCCCCAATTTAAATGCCTATTTAGCCTAATGAGTTCCAGATGTGCTCTTTTTTTTTCACTGAATTGCGCAGCGTAAAGCGCATCGATGCGCGCACCTTCCTTAGACTTTTATGGGGACCCTTGGTGCACAAAAACAGAGCAGGCTATTTTTTTCTGTGTGAGAGAAATGTGCGCACAAGATCGGAAAATGAGAACAAACCTATTGAAATCAATGGGTTCTATTCTCTGCATATTGCGAGAGCAAATTTTAAGTGCACAAGAATGCCTATGTGAGGCTGCCCTAATGATGCTGTACAGGCTCCATGCACACTGCTGCTGTGTACATGAGCCCTTAGCAAAATTGAAAAACTCTGTCATTAACTATTAATTAGGGATATTCTACCGAATGTGGATCATGTTATATTCTATGTGTTTGTATGTTGTAATTGCAAAAATCTAATTGTAAGTTTGCTGTGGGTAATGTTCTACATGTCACTAATTTGTGGGGTCAATATTCTTCATTCGATAGCTGTAATATTCTTTATGGCAATACATTTTGGGAGGCAATAAGCTTTCTGTTACGTGTGCTGCTGGGATCTGTATCTAAGCTTCCTAGCAGCACAGCCCTCACAGGCTGCCCTTATTGGGGCAATGTCCCCGCTTAGGTAGGGCCACTGTCATCCTCGTGTGGCGCAGAGTGTAAGCTCTCGCCTACGACCTGAAGGTTGCAAATTCAATCCCCGCATGATTCAGTTAGCCGGCTCAAGGTTGACTCAAGATTTATTATTTATTTTATCCTCCTTGTAGCACAGGGTCAGTTGCTTGAAAGCCGTGTGTGTACCCAGTCCTCCTTTGGTCACAATCGTGTGGGCCCCGTGCTTGTTTGCCCACATGATCGTAACACTTTCTTGCTAAATGCTCATAGAACGTGTTGCAAAAGTGCAGCTTGGCCATAGCATACTACCAGTAGATGGTCTGTGAACGTGCCACTGCTAAACTGTAGCAATTCTTTACCCACCCAATATCTACCAACTTTAATTAGAAGACTGAAGTTTTATGGAGTGACTTTGCACTAATACTGCTATTAGATACAGTTATATTAGCTCACTGGCAACAAAAACATAGCATATCTATTGAATCGATATTTTGTATCAAGTGGAATTAGAGCAATTATTTTCCATACCTGTAAATAACACTGTTGACAGAGAATGAATTGCCATCATAAGAATTAGCCACAACGAGGAAATAATCTTCTCCAACGGTGAAAAACTCCCAGTCAACAGCACTGAAAGAAGGAGGATATAAGGTGCGAAGATCAGTAATGGTGTATAATATATTACATATCAGACAGATCAGCAATTGGTGGGACAGATCACAGCTGAAGATTATAAGTAGAGAGGGCACAACCAGAAATTACATTTAAAGGGTGCTTTAATACGAGCTAGAAGTTGCCCACAACACACAGCTAAGTCTGCTGCAGCAAAAATCCGCACCAAAACTCGCATCTCTGAAAGCGGATTTTGGTGCAAAATAGCCAGCAGGATTAAGCCACTTTCAATTCCTCATTAACCCTTTCCAATCCACTGTCTGATGTCTGAAGACATTCTGATTTGAAGGCTGTACAGCTCCAATGTCAGAAGACGTCCGGCAGGGTATTCTTACTGTAGATTACTGGCTGCTCTGTTGTCAGGGGCCTCTCCAGCATGTCCAATACTACAATACTGGCTCTAGCCAGCAGGTGGCGGCATTGTATAATGGCAGAAAGGAAAAAAAAAACCTAGGAAACCCTGAATCTAAAATTGGATTGCAAAGGGTTAAAATCCATGCAGATTCATTTGTGCCTGTCGCAATCCCTAAAAGATAATCATAGAAACACGAGCAAAACAATCCAGCACAATTATACCATTTCAAACATGGTTCTCACTCTAGAAATCCTTGTACATAAGTGACACTCCGATCCAGGACAAATAAAGATGGCCGCACAAATTCTCTGGCTACCTGATACATACTGTGTATTAGTATGTTCATTATAGCCTAAGACACTATATGCTGCTTTGATTGGCCAACATGAGCAGTGCTGGCCAGTCAGAACAGCATGTAGTATCTTAGACCAGAGTTTCTCCACTCCAGTCCTCAGGGACCCCCAACAGGTCATGTTGTCAGGATCTCCTATAGTAAGAATACCTGAGGCACTGACAGTAATTACATCACCTGTGCAATACTGAGGCAATCCTGAAAACATGACCTGTTGGGGGTCCGGGAGGACTGGAGTTGAGAAACCCTGTCTTAGACTACCAATGCATACTAATACATAGTGTGCATCAGGTTGTCAGAGAAGCGGTGCGGCCATCTTTGCTTGTCCTTGTTAGGATTAGAGGTGATTGTCACTAAACTGGGGGCCAATTTGATTACATTTCTTCAGTGGCCTCCAGTAGAGATTGTATTTATAAGTATTTCTTCTTATAATATCCTAAACACAATTCTACCTGTAAGTGAGGATATCTTGGTACTTGACAAACTGTTGTGCAGTGATATTCAGCTCATAAATAGTGGAAATGATGGCATATTCTTCTCTTTTTTGCATTTTTATCCCCACTGTGTAATTGTGACTGTTGGCCACAGCCAGGAAGAAGCGATCCTTTATTCTGAAATACTCCCAGTCTGATGCGCCAAAGGTCTGAAATGTCAAAAGAAAAAGGTGAGCACACCAAGGCTGTATTACTGTCATACTCATTTTTACCAAGGACCACATCAGCCCTATGGTTGCCATCAAAAAGCCGATTGTAATTGTAAGACTGTATAGTAATAGTGACTCCCATAGTGGTCAGAGTAGTAATAGTGGCCCCATAGTGGCCCCAGTAGTAATAATGCCCCCATAGTAGCCCCAGTAGTAATAGTGACCCCATAGTGGCCCCAGTAGTAATAGTGATGCCCATATTGGCCCCAGTAGTAATACTTTTCCCCATAGTGGCCCCAGTAGTAATAGTGCCACATAGTGTTCCCAGGAGTAATAGTGACCCCAGTAATAATAGTATCCCCCATAGTAGCCCCAGTAGTAATAGTACCCCCATAGGCTCAAAGAGTAATAGTTATCCCCACAGTAATCAGAGTAATAATAGCTATCCCAATAGTAATACTCCATAGGCCCAAGTAGTAATAGTGACCCCCATAGGGACCCCAGTAATAATAGTGTCCCCCATAGTAGACCAAGTATTAATTGCACACCCATAGGCCAAAGGAGTAATAGTGATCACCATAGTGACTCGAGTAATAATAGCAATCCTGATAGTGGCCACAGTAGTAATAGGGTCCCCCATAATTCCCCCAGTAGTGATAGTGACCCCTCTAAACTTGCTCAGTAGTAATAGTGTCCCCTATATTGGCCCCAGTAGTAATAAGTGACCCCCATAGTAGTCCTAGTAGTAATAGCAACCCTGTCAGGAATCGAATCGGGGACCTCCTGCACTCCGGCCGGTGGCTCTCTGAGCTTCCCTTGCACGACTCTCAGCCTTGTTCCCTGATCCTAGTTACCTAGTTCCTGCCTCCTGTTTCTGACCCCACCTCTGATCTTGATTGGACTTCCAATAAAAGCCTGGCCCTGCCACTCCCTCAGTATGTGATTACTCCACTCCACAGCACCGTTTGATCAAGCTCCACTTGCCTTTTCCTCTGCAGTTTATGCAAGATCTCCTGATACTGAGTTCTGGCTTCCCTTCCAACTATGCAATTCGCCTCATCCATCTGTACTGCAAACAGAGAGCTCCCATTGCTGCCTCCTAGCTCTTCCTTGACTAATCTCCAGACCTACGGCTATTACACCTGAGGCTCCCACCCAGTGCCTGAAAGACCACCCCTATTGGCCTCTGGCCAGGCAGCATCACTGCAGGTATTTCACACACCCAGGCTGTAGCTCAGTGGTGGTAGCTGCTTCTCAGTTTGTGACTGATGACCTCTCCCCTTGGCGTCTGCACTGCATACCGGATGGCACGCACAGATGCCGGGGAAAGAGAGGTCAATGGACACAGACTCTGCACTGCTGCTTGCGGACCAGAGCTGCAGGCTGGGTGAGTGGAATGCGTATTAGTTTGCTGCAAGACCAGTGGGACAGATTTGGCCTGCGGGCCTTGTGTTTGACATTTGTGCCATAAAACATACAATACTGGCTAAGGAATTACAGTTTGGTTCCTATACTCTTCCAAACATCTCCACCAATCACGAACTCATAATTTACATCATACTTCTGGCAAAAATCTCATGTCACGTCTGCTTTGTGCATGCACTAACTGCAAACCAAAATATAAAGTCTCTGGCAGTGTTCACACGACACTACTAGGAAGTCCCTGCAGTATATGGAAAAATAAACAAATGACGGGAACTCTCCCTAAGGGGACCTAATGGGTGATAATTCCTACCTACTAATGGATGGCCCGCCCTGATAAGGATGCATTCACTGCATGCCTGTGCCCCTCACTATCCCTAGCAAATGACCAAGAAAAAAACAACATAAGGATAAAGCAAAACCTCTAAGAATGAACCTCAGTACAGAGAGGACTGCTGAGAGAACCATGGAAACTGGATCCAGTGACGTCCTCACTCCACAACAGAAGGAGACTGAACTGAAATTGACCAGCACTGAACTCAGGCCAGGAGAGAACTACAAACCCTCCCTAAATGCCCCCAGGTGAACAACAACAGCTGACACACCCATCAGAGTCAAAGAAAATAAATGCAAACTGACGCAACATCTCAGTACCGCATTTAATAATCCCCTTCACAGAAACAAACAAGTCCCTAAAAATCTCAGTTAGTGATAATTCTTAAAATAAGGGCTCTAACACCAACACACAAAGTAGAGGAAATCCCATTTCTACCTAATTTCCAAAAAAAGGAGAGATGGATCCAGAATCCAGCTGTAGAAATTAGCTTGGAATGGAAAATATCTCTACTGAAATTGGGTTTTGTTGTGGGACTAGCTCATAACAAAATTAAAAAAGCATATGCTCCGAAAACCAGATTGTCCCAGCCAAAATAGAATTTATATAACCAAGGCATAGTCATGTAGCAAGGCGCAAAAAAACGTAATTAAGAATGGTGCGGTGTCAAGTCAAAACAGCCAATCTCTAAGATACTACACCTGCTGCCACCTAGGTTTGTCCAGGCCTGGAGGGCTACTTAAAGGGCTTTTGGCACGGGACAGAATTAATCCACACGGACATTTCTATGTTATGATGTTATCCCTGTGGGCCTTAAATTCTGCATCTATTGGCTTTTTATCTCTAAGTGGAACAAGACATTAGGGCTTTCACAGATAGACGTATTGCTCTAATGTCACCAGCAGAGAGGGGGAAGGTTCAGCTTTAGAGATGAGCGAGCACCAAAATGCTCGGGTGCTCGTTACTCGGGACGCAATTTTCGCAATGCTCGAGGGTTCGTTTCGAGTAACGAACCCCATTGAAGTCAATGGGCGACCCGAGCATTTTTGTATATCGCCGATGCTCGCTAAGGTTTTCGTTTGTGAAAATCTGGGCAATTCTACAAAGTGATGGGAACGACACAGCAACGGATAGGGCAGGCGAGGGGCTACATGTTGGGCTGCATCTCAAGTTCCCAGGTCCCACTATTAAGCCACAATAGCGGCAAGAGTGCCCCCCCCCCTCCGCACTGTCAGCGTAAAGATCGTTCTCCTCTGCCATAGCTGTAACAGCTGTGGCAGAGAAGAACGATGTTTGCCTATTGAATTCAATGGAGCCAGCAATACAGCAGGTTCCATTGAAAGCAATGGGCTGCCGGCGATCACAGGATGAATTGTCGGGAAGGGGTTAAATATATAACCCCTTCCCTGCAATTCATCCAGAAATGTGTTACAATAAAAATATATACCGGCGTATAAGGCGACGGGGCGTATAAGACGACCCCCCAACTGTTACCTTATACGCCGGCAATACAGTGGAGCAAAGAATAAAAATCATTACTTACTTCTTCTGACGTTCTGCGGCGCTCCTGCAGGCTGTTGCTCCCTCCTGGTCCACGGCAGAGTATTGCTTTCTGGAGGCAGGGCTTGAAATCCCCGCCTCCAGAAACACAGCCAATCACAGCCATTCAATGACATCATTGTTATTGGCTGTGATTGGCTGAAGGCACGTGTGTTTCTGGAGGCGGGGATTTAAAGCCCTTCGTAGAGAAATCAATGCTCTGCCGGGAACCAGGAGAGAGCAACAGCCTGCAGGAGCGCCGCAGAATGTCAGAAGAAGTAAGTAATGATTTTTATTCTTTGCTCCACTGTATTGCCGGCGTATAAGGTGACAGTTGGGGGGTCGTCTTATACGCCCCGTCGCCTTATATGCCAGTATATATTTTTATTGTAACACATTTCTGGATGAATTGCATGGAAGGGCTTATATATTTAACCCCTTCCCGACAATTCATCCTGCGATCGCCGGCAGCCCATTGCTTTCAGTGGAACCTGCTGTATTGCTTGCTCCATTGAATTCAATGGGCAAACATCGTTCTTCTCTGCCACAGCTGTTACAGCTGTGGCAGAGAAGAAGGATTTGTCTTCTATATGTTCTCAATGGGGTCGGCGCTGCTGCCGCCGGCCCCATTGAGCGCATATAGAGAAGATTTATGGCCTTAAGAAGGACCGTTGGGGTTCTTGAAACCTAAAATACTCCTAACACTCTCCCTATAGCAGCTCCAACACGATAGCACTTTCCCTGAACTAATGTCAGAATGCATCCGTAGCGAGCCGCGGGAGGGGCAGATTTCAATACTCGGGTGACACCTAATCTCGCCAGCCACTCACTGCAGGGGGGTGGTATAGGGCTTGAACGTTGCAGGGGGAAGTTGTAATGCCTTCCCTGTCTTTCTATTGGCCAGAAAAGCGCGCAAATTTCTCAGGGAAGAAAGTGAAAGTAACGCGAACATCACGTGGTGCTCGTTACGAGTAACGAGCATCTCGAACACCCTAATACTCGAACAAGTATCAAGCTCGGATGAGTATGCTCGCTCATCTCTATTCAGCTTACATCAACTGAATTACAGGTTGCTTCCCAGCTCTAGGTTTTCAGATAAGCTTCCCCTACTGGCAGAGTATGGTAAAATATGCTAAGATCACCATATGTTTTTCTAGAAGACAGTAGCATGTTTTGTACTGCCAAAGAACATTATGGTTCCATATTTCAGTGCCTTTAAAATTGCATTTATGGGCAATTTTTAAGAAAGTGCCATAATAGTTGAAAATCAGCAGCAAGCCAGAAGCAATAATCATAGGAAGATTTGGGCTTGCTAAAAGAAATGAAGCTGGTGATCGCCTGGTACAATTCTGCCAAGAAAATCGGCTCAGGATAGCGAACACATGGTTTATGCAACCCAAACGCCGACTGTATACGTGGACATCTCCCAATGGTCTCCATCGAGATCAGATTGATTACATCCTGTGTAATCATCATTGGCCAAGTTCAGTCATTGCAATAAAAACCTTTCTTGGCGCTGATCATGAACTTCTTGCAGCTAAGATCAAGATCAAATTCCGTAGAATTAAGAAAGATGCTCCATTGAGAAAATTCAACACCTCTAAGATCCCCCAATCATACACTATTGAGTGAGGAGTGCATATAGATGCATTTATATTAGTGTAGGGACCCACTACATTGCAAGGAACCGTGAAGTGGTTAGTGGGCTCATGTATCTTGGCCAACATCCAACCAATGCCTTGCATTTATTATCTATCATTCACATGCAGTGTGGCTTTGAGACTCCAGGGGGAGCCCAGGGTGGCAGTACCAATGTGGTTCACTGTTGGAAATGCAGGGCAACCCGCCGAATTATCATGCCGTCATTAATAGCTTGCTGGTCTGCATGGTGAACTACATATATCAGAATGGTCTGGCACCCTGTATCCACTATGTGTGGGAGTATATACCAAGCACCCACCCCCCTCATTATCAGGAGGCAGTGTGAGTGGTTGTCTTACTGGGATGTCAGTATGGGCTAAGACGCTGTGAAGTGCAGACATAGAGGTGTTTGAGGAGTGCAGGGCTCTTGCTGGAGGCTACAATCAAGTATAGTTTCTACCAACTCTAGGGCGTGAATGCACGTCCGGACTTCCAACTAGATAAGCACAGATTGCCCAAAACTGAGACATATGTTATCTGAATTTCTCAGGGCTTTTTCTGTACTATCTTAAGTGGATGCTCTGATGACTATCAGTCCTCCTAGCCTAAAAACAGAGCACTCTAACACTGATATATTAAACAGTGCGATCTTTAGCCATTGGGCATAAACACTTTGGAGATGTGTGTATAAGCATCAAATACCACATCATCCACATATTTGATGCAAGTGCCAACATCGGCTCTGATCGCAAAAAGAGGGGATATCCCCATATACTTGAGTTACACTCTTTAACCCTCTCAATTACTCCATCACAAGTACTAGAAACACTTCAGGCAATTCTGTGCCCAGGCAAATATACCACCATGTTAAATACAGTATAAACCAGTGGTATTATCGGTCGCAGGCGCCGACCACCTGTACCTCTAGAAGGACAATAGAAATAATCACGAACTAACTACATATAAGTGTTATAAGCCCTACGAACCATTCTTCATTCGGGGCATTTGAGTACAAAAGACAGAGGCTATTTGTCTTGATCCTGATGAATCGGCTCACTTATTACATCAGGGCCGAAGAAACGCGTCGATTAAATATTATTTGTCTATCATCCTTAGCCTTCTGAAATAAAATTTATACCGTTATTACCACTGTATAAATAGCAATATAACCGTACCTGTAAATCTATTAAGGGAACGGTAATTAACATCGGTATAGCGGATCACCACGATAAGGTGATATACCTATCCCCTGTCGTGTATGTTCTTTGGGTGTTTGTATGTTTATGTTCGTCTAGTTTTCTGATGTGTGCTGGGCCATTTGGTGGTGTGATTTAGTGTATTTTAAATAAAGTCCTATAATAAAAGTTATATTTTAATAATAGAACAGATTATCTAATCTAATATTTCTGGGGTACTTTCACAGTGAAATTGTATTTCATTTGAAGGACCCCACCTGTCCCAGTGACGAAAGGAGTGCATATAGATGCATTTATATTAGTGTAGGGACCCACTACATTGCAAGGAACCGTGAAGTGGTTAGTGGGCTCATGTATCTTGGCCAACATCCAACCAATGCCTTGCATTTATTATCTATCATTCACATGCAGTGTGGCTTTGAGACTCCAGGGGGAGCCCAGGGTGGCAGTACCAATGTGGTTCACTGTTGGAAATGCAGGGCAACCCGCCGAATTATCATGCCGTCATTAATAGCTTGCTGGTCTGCATGGTGAACTACATATATCAGAATGGTCTGGCACCCTGTATCCACTATGTGTGGGAGTATATACCAAGCACCCACCCCCCTCATTATCAGGAGGCAGTGTGAGTGGTTGTCTTATCGGTGTCCTGCACAGGTGTTATTGGCTCCTCCATTTGGTAGTCAGCTACCTGCATGGTGAGAGGAGGATGCATCTATATGCACTCCTCAGTCAGTAAGTAACGGCCATTTTCTGTGATTGTTTTTAATTTTTTATTTCCGCTTCTGTGATGCAATTATACACTATTGAAGTAGCAAACTGATTCAAACAGCTTGACACTTTAGAAAAGTATCCAGAGGAACTATGGCACCATACTCAGTCCACAGATATGGAAACAGCCAGTAAGCATCTCACTTATAAGAAGCAAGATAAATGACACTACTGGTTGTCTGAACAAACCCTCGGAATAGCTGATAAAAGAAGAGCAGCAAAGGCAGCCGGCCACAAAGATGAAGTTTGGCAACTAAATGCTGATTTTCAGCAGGCGGCAAGGAAAGATAAGGAAATGTGCTGGAATGAACGTTGCAACCAACTCAAAGCAGAAGTCATGAAAGGCCATATGTGAGGCCTATTCTCACAAGTCATGATGGCTCGAAAACCTTTCTTGGCATGCAGCAGCACAATCATAGGCAAATATGGGAAGGAACTGAATGACCAACAGAGTATCAAGGAGAGGTGGTGGGAATACTCACAGGAACTATATGCCTGCAACCACATACCTGGACCATTGCATGAGGTGGAGCCTGTGGACTTGGAGTCCTCCGTTATGGAGTCAGAAGTAGTTATGGCAATGCAAACACAAGCCAAAAATAAAGCACCATGCATAGATAACATACCTACAGAGCTATTGCTGCCAAAACCAGTGAAAACTATCACAGTGCTGTGCCAGGCAGTATGAGCATCCACACAATGTCCAGAGGACTGAATGAAATCACTGAGTGGCTGTGATTGGCTCATCGAGTGCCAGCTGTGATTGGCTGCCGGGGGCTCGATTAGCCAACCACAGCGCTCGCTTTGCTGGAGGCGGGGTATTTAAAGCCTCGTCACTAGGAAGAAGCTCAGATGTGAGACGGGGAGGATGCAGTTTGCCGCAGCACTGCTGAAGACCATCGGGAGGCATCGGGACGCCGCGGACTAGGTTAATATAAGCCCCCCCCCTGAAAATAAGACACTGTGCCTCTTTAGGGGCAAAACTTAATATAAGACAGTGTCTTATTTTTGGGGAACATGGTAGACAAATTGGAAATCAGGGTAAAAATAGGTGGAAGAAACATCAACAATCTCCATTATGCAGATGACACAACTCTGCTTGCAAAAATAGAAGCAGATCTAAAGCAGCTGATATGTAAGATTAAAACTGAAAGTGAAAAAATGGGCCTCTACCTGAATTTAAAGAAGACTAAAATTAAGACAATTGCAAAAAAATGGCCAAATTCAAATCAAAATCGATAATGAGGTCATAGAATGCATGCGAGACTTCATGTTCCTTGGCTCAAAAATTGACCAGGCTAGAGAATCTATGCCAGAGATAAAACATAGGATAGCATTGGGGCGAAGTGTGATGCTAAACATGGACAAAATATGGAAAAGTAGGGATATCGGTATAGCAACTAAATGCAGAATAGTGCAAACCACCGTTTTCCCCAGAGCCATGTATGGATGTGAAAATTGGATTGCGAAAAAACCTGATAGAAGGAGGATTGATGTGTTTGAGCTGTGGTGCTGGCGAAAGCTGCTGCATATACCCTGGACGGCGAGAGTAACAAAACAGAGAAGTCCTGAATCGTATAAAACCTGATATATCACTGGAGGGGAAGATGGCCCGGCTCAGGTTCATGTATTTTTGCCATGTAATGCGAGCCGAGTCACTAGAAAAATCTATTAAGCTTGGGCAGATCAGTGGCAAAAGAAGACCTGGCTGCCAAAGGACTCAATGGTTGATACTGTCAGAGCCGGTACTGGCATGGATAACACACAGCTGAAAGAAGCAGTGCAAGACCGAAAGCCATGGAGGGAGCTCGCCTGTAGGGTTGCCGAGGGTCATGAAGACTAAGGGCTCATGTCCACGGGCAAAATAGGATTTAGGATCCGCAGCGGATTTCCTGCATGCGGATCCGCATCCCATAGGGATGCATTGACCACCCGCGGGTAGATAAATACCCGCGGATCGTCAATAAAAGGGATTTAAAAAAAAAATGGAGCATGGAAAAATCCGGACCATGCTCCATTTTCATGCGGGTCTCCCGCGGGGACGGCTCCCGCGGGCTTCTATTGAAGCCTATGGAAGCCGTCCGGATCCGCGGGAGACCTAAAATAGGAATTTAAAGTATTTACCATCCGGCGCGGGCGGGGAAGGTCAGCTGTTCCTCACGGCCGCATCTTCCTTGCTTCGGCTCGGCGGATGTGCCCGGCGCATGCGCGCGGCACGTCGGCGACGTGCCGGCGACGTGCCGCCGGCGTCAGGAATTCATCCGCCGGCCGAAAATGAAGATCCGGCCGTGAGAAACAGCTGATCTTCTCCGCCCGCGCCGGATGGTAAATACTTTTAAATTCTTATTTTCGGCGCTCATGTCCGCGGGGCAGGAGGGACCCGCTGCAGATTCTACATGGAGAATCTGCAGCGGATCTGATTTTCCCCGTGGACATGAGGCCTAAACAGCTAAAAACAACAACAATAGTTGGAAAAAACTTCAAGTATATATAGAAATATGCAATACATTTGGAACATTTGGTGCAAACTCTCTAAAACAGGATGTGGCTTTTGTCATGAACATGCTGTAGATATTATAAATTGATGCACATATGAGTAAATGAAAAGCCATGCTAACACCATGAATTATGGCCGTATATAACTCAGAAATACCATCTACAACAATAATACACCAAAGTCCTGCATTAAGCATATTCAAGCTCCAAGCTGTATACTAGATAGGAGTTAAATAGGGAAACCACATGTCCCCAAAATGACACTTATTCTCGCTGAGGTCTTTTATTGGCTGCAGTTGTCTGTGACATCCCGTTCACAGACTGACTGTAGAATACAAACAGACCTGGTGGGAAGGATGGAATATGCGGTGCTGGAACTTCAAAGGCCTGTGGCAGAGGAGTATATGTTCTATTGGTTTTCAGTTTGGCTAGTTGATTTTAAAAAATTCTTGAAAAACCCTTTTAAAGGGGTTGTCTGCTTTGGCGAATCCTTTTTAACTAAAGGGGTCCTTTAACTATAAGCTGGTTACAAGATACTCAGCTGCTGGTATCCACAGCAATCAGTTGTAATATGCATGTGAACCTAGTAGCAAATGTTCATTTCTCCTGCAGTGCCTCCACAGGAGAGATGAAGCATTACTTGGTGCCCACTGAATTCTAGTTGTGTAATAACCCTCGTTAGAGCTGCAATGATATCACCATTAGTTTCTTTGAGACAGATATAACTTAGAAACAGTGGAATACATATACATATATATATAAAACTGCATATGTAGTACATACATGTATTACACATATACAGTAATTTTAAGAGCCTGTCAGAATTTACCACAATTCAATTGAAATTGAACTGCAGTTGTGTTGAGTCTGGTCTCGGTCACACAGGCGTTTTTTGGTCCGATCTGCAGATCTATAGACCCAATGCATCCCAATGGGAGCAGGCACATGTCCGTTTTTTATGCGGATGTGCGATAAATTATAGGACACAACGATTCGCAGAACGCGCCTATCTGCGTTCTGCGATTCCTTGTGTTCTATACATGCGCTCAACGGGGCCGGCGGCAGCAGCGCCGACCCCATTGAGAACATATAGAGTAGAACGATGTTCGCCCATTGAATTCAATGGAGCCGACAATCCAGTCGGCTCCATTGAAAGCAATGGGCAGCCGGCAAGCGCAGGATGAATTTTCGGGGAAGGGCTTAAAATATATATAATAATATAGCTGTATTGCCGGCTCCATTGAATTCAATGGGCGAACATCGTTCTCCTCTGCCACAGCTGTGCCACAGCTGTAGCAGAGGATAGCGGGCAGCGCTGGGCCGTTTCACTGAAAACGCTGCTAGGTGCAGATTTTTCAGCGAATCGTCGGTCACGTGATTTGCGGATGCGCATCCATTATGCGATCCGCAAATCGTGGGGAAAAACGCCCGTGTGACTTAGGCCTCTGATACTATAGCCATTTATGCATAGCATTAAATTGCCCTTCCACACTAAGAGAAGGTTTTAACAATACCATTAAAATTTGATTTTACATTTTTTTATTCTGAAATATTCTCCAGCCTTTAAGTTCTGTATTTAACGTATTATCTATTCTGAGGACAAGAAGCTAGACATATTATCACACTGTCAGTCCCTATTATGTTGCATACAGCAGACACTTGTCATAATCACTGCCTTGTACGGTGTGAAATCAACTAGCACGGCTCTGGGGCAGGAAAACAGAAAGCAGCAAGTAATTCTTAATTCCTTGGGCTATATGTTTAAAGTTTCCGAGGTGATCACTGACCTAGCTTTGTGATAAATTATTTAAAATGCGTAATACAAAAAAAATGAAAGCCCATATCATATCTGGTAAGTGACAGAATCGGGTTAAGAACTTTAATGCACTGTACAAAACAGAAATGTTCAAATATATAAAATAATATAGTGTACAAATATAAGCTAATTACAAAGGATGAATCACATAGTAGTATCATACCTGGACCCTCGGATGCATAAGAAAATAATAGGAATATAAATGCATGTGTTGACTCAGGATGGCCCTGGTGCTGATTTTGCATGGGGTGGAGACTTTCGATTCAGCTGTTTCAGCAAATTTTGACAAAAAGTACAGTTTTGCCTGCAATAGTTCAAAGTGAACTAGAACATCCCCAATACCCCTAAAACTTGTGTATAACACTGTCTAAGAGCCATAAAAAGAACAGAGGAGGAAATACAGTGGGGAAAAAAGTATTTAGTCAGATACCAATGTATAAGTTTTCCCACTTAAGAAGATGAGAGAGGCCTGTAATTGACATCATAGGTAGACCTCAGCTATGAGAGACAACATGAGAAAATCACATTATCTGATTATTAACGTTGATAACAAAAGTTCATCTCAATACTTTGTTATATATCCTTTATTGGCAATGACAGAGGTCAATGTTTTCTGTAAGTCCTCACAAGGTTGGCACACACTGTTGCTGGTATGTTGGCCCATTTCTCCATGCAAATCTCCTCAAAAGCAATGATGTTTTGGGGCTGTCACTGGGCAACATGGACTTTCAACTCCCTCCAAAGGTTTTCTATAGGGTTGAGATCTGGAGACTGGCTAGGCCACTCCAGGACCTTGAAATGCTTCTTACGAAGTCACTCCTTCATTGCCATGGTGGTGTGCTTGGGATCATTGTCATGCTGAAAGACCCAGCCACGTTTCATTTTCAGTGCCCTTGCTGATGGAAGGAGGTTTGCACTCAAAATCTCATGACACATGGCCCCATTCATTCTTTCATGTATACAGATCAGTCGTCCTGGTCCCTTTACAGAGAAACAGCCCCAAAGAATGATGTTGCTACCCCCATGCTTCACAGTATGTATAGTGTTGGATGCAACTCAGCATTCTTTCTCCTCCAAACACGACAAGTTGTGTTTCTGTCAAACAGTTCTACTTTGTTTTATATCTGACCATATGACATTTTCCCAATACTCTTCTGGATCATCCAAATGCTCTCTAGCAAACTTCAGTCGGCCCTGGACATGTACTGGCTTTAGCAGGGGGACATGTCTGGCACTGCAGAATCTGAGTCCCTGGCGGCGTAGTGTATTACTGATGGTAGCCTTTGTTACGTTGATCCCAGTTCTCTGCAGGTCATTCACTAGGTTCCCCCATGTGGTTCTGGGATTTTTGCTCAACCTACTTGTGATCATTTTGATCCCACGGGGTGAGATCTTGCTTGGAGCTCCAGATCGAGGGAGATTATCAGTGGTCTTGTATCTCTTCCATTTTCTAATTATTGCTCCCACAGTTGATTTCTTCACACCAAGCTGCTTGCCTATCGCAGATTCAGTCTTCCCAGTCTGGTGCAGGGCTACAATTTTGTTTCTGCTGTCCTTCAACAGCTCTTTGGTCTTCACCATAGTGGAGTTTGGAGTGTGACTGCTTGAGGTTGTGGACAGGTGTCTTTATACTGGTAACAAGTTCAAACAGGTGCCATTACTACAGGTAATGAGTGGAGGACAGAGGAGCCTTTTAAAGAAGAAGTTACAGGTCTGTGAGACCCAGAAATCCTGCTTGTTTGTAGGTGACCAAATACTTATTTTCCACCATAATTTGCAAATAAATTCATTAAAAATCAGACCATGTGACTTTCTGGATGTGTTTTCTCATGTTGTCTCTCATAGTTGAGGTATACCTATGATGTCAATTACAGGCTTCTCATCTTTTTAAGTGGGAGAACTTGTACAATTGGTATCTGACTAAATACTTTTTCCCCACTGTAGAAGGAGTAAAAGAAGGGAAAAGAAGAAAGAAAAGATTATTCTTCTTTTTTTTTCTTTCCACCTCTTTGCAAAATGTCAAGATCATACAGCACATTATTCTTATTAACCCATCATAGTGGTTGTGTCCCATACTGTGCAGGTCGTGTAAAGGAGTAATTAACCGTGGATACATAGCTGTCTGGAAAAGACCAAAAAGGGAATTTGGCACATAATAATGCATTACAGACATGGTACATTTGGAAAAAGTGAAGCTCCATCAGAGTTAATGATAGTATTTTCCTATATAGCCTCGCAATGTATTTTTTGGATACCATTTTTAATGATATTTTTTAAATACAGAACATAATGATAATCTTTTATTTTCATACTTTAATATTTTACACACTGTAGGTATATATATATATTATTTTTTTTAGAGGAAATGGAAGGCATTAGCTTTGAAGAATAATAGATTAATAGCTTAAGACCAGTGTGAATCCAATCTTGCATTTACATTTCATTGAAGAGACATTTGAAGTAGTTTCAACTCATCAAGAAACCAACCAGGTAATTATGTCTGTGGAAAACCCTTTCTTGTGTGTATGTAGCTAAGGGACTCATTATGTACAGGCAGGAATATTTATCCTAAAGGTTTAACTTTAATGTATTCTAAATGGTCAGAAGGTCTGTAGCATAAGCAAAACAACAAGAATCAAAGGACATGATAAACATGTGTAGTTAGTTACCAATACAGTTAGATTCCATTCTCTTTAATGGGTTTGCAATAGGAGACAAAGGGCATGGGCAAAAATGGCGCTGTGTCTGGTAAAACTCCAAAGGGATCATGATGCTCCACTTTGTATGTTATCATAATTGATATGTATACTAGCAGTCAGACACACCGATCACACCAATATCAATTACAAACTGGTAGCATAATAAATATGAATGAGACTACTGTTAATATTAGACAAAGATAAATAAACAAATCTTGTTATTTCGTTGACGCCAACGTATTCCACAGCGCTTTCAGGTAATTGATTTATTACCCCCCACCAAACTGGGTATTCATTTTACCAAGGCTGAGTCAACCTTGAGCCGGCTACCTGAACAACCAGGGATTGAACTTAGAACTGCATTTCTGCTGCCTTAACACTCTGCACCACACGAGGCACAAAGATAACCCAACTAAGCATAAAATGCTGTTTTAAATGACGGTTTAACCCTTTGCAATCCACTGTCTGACGTCTTAAGACATTATGATTTAAGGCTGTACAGCTCTGATGTTGGAAGACGTCCATCAGGGTTCTCTTACTGTATATTACCAGCCTCTCTAATATCGGAGTCTATACAATGTGTTCACCTAATGCAGTACTGGCTTTAGCCAGCAGATAGCGCGGTTGTTTAACGGCAGAAAAACAATAAGCCCCCTAGGAAAAACAGGATACAAATTGGATTGGAAAGGGTTAATTTATTGAAGAAAAATGTTGTACAGCGCTAATTGTTCCTATGGGAGAAAGTAATTGCCCCTAAGCTGCATAGAGATCTTTCACACATACGGAATATTTCTGCAAAACACCCGATTAAGACGCAGGAATTCTGCGCCAAAATTTGCATGCATGCGGGGATAGAGCAGAAATTAGCAGTAAATTAAGCCACGTCTTTAAGAGTATTTTTTGGTGTATCTTGCAAAAATATTCAGCATGTGTGAAAGGTCCCTAAATCAACAAGTTAACTAAATTCAATTGACAATCAGGTTCAGTTTCATTAGCCACATACATGAATGATTACTCCAGATGTGATGAATTTAAACATCACTTAACTAGAATGTCTAGCAATGTAAAGCAGTCTAGAAGGTCTCAAAAAGCAGCACATGATGCCACGTTCTAAAGAGGTTCAAATGTGAAACAAAGTTATTGAATTCTACCAGTCTAGAAAGCATTCCAAAGCTATTGCTAAGTCTCCGAGACTCCAGGGAACCGCACTGAGAGCTATTATCCACAATTGGAGAAATCTTAGAACAGTGGTGAACTTTCTCAGGAGTGGCCAGCCTACCAACAGTTCACATAGAGCGCATCAACGACTCATCCAGGAGGTCAGACAGACATCTAAAGAACTGCAGGCCTCACTTGTCTCAGTTAAGGTCAGTGTACACAATTCCACAATAAGATACACACTGTTCAAAAATGGCATCCATAGGAGAGTTGCAAGATGCAAACTGCTGCAGACCAAAAGGGACACAAAGGCTTGTCTCGCAATTGCCAAAACACATCTGGATGTCCCCAAGACATTTGGGATAACATTCAAATATTATTGAAAACAGTGGTCCCATTACATCTGGTGTAAAGCTAATACTACATTCCACAATAAGAATATCATACCACCTGTCAAACATGGTGGTGGTGTGCTGGGGCTGCTTTGCTTTTGCAGGACCTAAATGACTTGTGATTGATGGAACCATGAATTCTGCACTCAGAAAATCCTGAAGGCTGATGTCCGCCTGTCGGTTCATGAACTGAAGCTCAAGCACAGTTGGGTTATGCAGCGGAACAATGATCTGAATCCCACAAGCAAGCCCACCTCTGAATGGCGCAAAATTTAAAAAAAAGGTTTTGGAGTGGTCAATTCAAAGTCCTGACTTAAATCCCAATAAAATGCTGAGGCAGAACCTGAAATAGGCAGTTCATCATTGAAAACCCCTCAATGTAGCCAAATTCAAATAATTCTGCAAACAAGAGTTACAAAATTCCTCAACAGTGACATAAGTTGTTATCGTTACTACCAGGGGTGACGCAACCAGTTATTAGATTTAGGGGTCAATTACTTTTTCCCGTGGGTGATCTAGGTTTTGTATACTTTTTTTCAATGCACTGAATGATCATTTTAAAGCTGCATTTAGTATATTTACTCATGTTGTCTTTATCTTTACATGTGATGAATTAGCAAAAAATAGAAGAAATTGGGTGAGGGGCAAATACCGTACATACTCAAGTATAAGCCGAGTTTTTCAGCACATTTTTTTGTGCTGAAAAAGCCCTCCTCGGCTTATATTCAAGTCAGGGAAGAGTTAAGAAAAAACCTCTGTACTCACCTCCCAGCCGGCGTCTGTGTACCCGGCGGCAGTGCGGCAACCTGCTTGCATTCTCCCCGCTGTCATTTCCCTGCTCGGCTTTCAAATCCCCACCGTCAGTACTGTGTAAGTAAGCACTGTGATTGGATCGAGCTCCGTCTGTGATTGGCTGGCGCTCAATCCAATCACAGCGCTTACAGAGATGACAGAGCCGAGCAGAGAGGACGGCGGGGGATGACAGCGGGGAGAATTCAAGCAACTTTTTCTTTACCCAGTATATACTCGAGTATAGCTCGGCTTATACTCGAGTCAATAAGTTTTCCCAGATTTTTGTGGTAAAACTTATTGACTCGGCTTATATTCTGGTCTACTAATACTCGCGTATATATGGTAGTTTTTCACAGCATTGTATGATGCCATATGTACGTTAAGTGTGTTTTTACAGCAAATCTCTGACAGGCAAAGCTACTAGTGGGGTGGCTACCAGCCACTTCCCAAACATTTATGGCATATCTTACAGATACTCCATAACTATCTATGATGGGACTACTGCTCTAAAATATAGTGGTTTCTCAACATACAATATTAATTGGTTATGGGACAAAAATTCTGTTTGAAACTATAACTTTATGGAAAACAGGTAATTGGTTCTGAAGCCCCCCAAATGGATCTGTAACTACAAGGAGCACCATTAGTAAGTAGGTCAGTGAAAGATAGTCTGTGATTAAATGGGGCCTCAGAGGGGGCACTATTACTAAGTGTAGCCACAAAGCGTGTAGTATTAGTAAGCAGGGCCACAAAGGAAACATTATTACTAAGTGGGTCTTTGAAGGGAGAACTATCACTTTGTGGGGCCACAGAGACAGCACTATTACTATGGGGGAAATTCAGAGGAAGGGATAGTGGCAGGATGGGGGGGACGTGTGCAGAGATGAGTCATGGCTGGAAGAAGTCTTCATGGTGATCTGGAGCCAGATGGACAAGAAAAAGGAAAGTGGACAACTGCAATGAGATGAGATGTCATCTGTGATCACTAGAGATAACCGCATTGTAATCACTATCATTTGGCAGAGCTGGTGTCTGATTATTATCTGATGACATAATTGCTTAGAAATATACTAGAGCTGAGCTGCTGTATCTAAACGTGCCATGTTCTAAAAGAACAAGTGTTATGATCCTGGTTCTGTTGTTGTATTTATGTTATGAGCTTGGTTCTGGTACTGTATTTATGTACTTATCTTGGTTCTGGGGCTGTATTTATATTATGAGCTTGATTCCAGTGTCATATTTATCTTATATGTACCATATTTATGTTATGTGCCTCATTTATATTTTTTGTTTGGTTCTGATGCTGTATTTATGTTGCAGCAACCGGATGTACCATAAAGGGGCATCATTACTGTGTGGAGCAAAAAAAAAGGACCGGATAAGATTAGATGCATGGCTTAATGTTAAAAAAAATGCTGCAGCATGCTAAGAGGACCACATGTATAACCCACTTTGAAAACTTTCCCCTTTAAAAATTCAGCTTTTCCCCTGATCTGGTTGGGTGCCAGGAGTCTGACTCCACCCATTTGACTTTGATGACCTATGCTAAGGATTGATCATCAATATCGGAGTCCCGGAAAACCTTTTTAAGCTATGCTTTGCTCTCTGGCCTATAATAGCATTTATTTCTGTGTTCACTACTTCAATTCATTGGAAAAGGACAGACATATACTGGCTCTATCCATAATCACCGCTTAAGATAACACTGAGAGAAAGAATGAAATCTATAAGGTATGCCACTTTCCTTGCAACATAACTATAAGGAGTTGGCATGGACTTTTGACTTTTTGTGACATTTTGGACTCTTCCATCATAATTGAGTCAATGCCATCAATGTAACCTCCACTGTATAGTGAGTGACACATTTGGGAAATAAATACCTTATTTTCTTGTGGAGTCACATTATTTCTTTCTGAAAACTTAATAACAAAGTTGAAATGTGCTATATCCAGTTAAACAATATGTTATACTGCTCCAATAATCTCTCTGACAGCCAATTAATAGTTTGAGGTCCTTAGAGAAGCTGAGGAATATATGACGCATAGGGGATAGCTTTCATTGTAAAACTCATTGATGCAAACTGGGTAAGAATGCAGGCACACAAAAAGCTTAGCACTCGGTATTAATCTGTATTTATGGCAGCTCTGCTAAATCTCTAATTACAACCAATGAACTTCATAGACAGAGTCTGCATGTCCTATTTCTTTCTATTACTGTAGGCACATTCACTCCAGCTCATAATTGAGATGGAAGGAGATTAGACATAATTCGCAACTAGAAGGGAGCGCCTAGCATTTGTTAAAGTGAACATAACAATAACAAAATGATATTATATGTCAAAATTCAGTATGTGGCAGAATCATAGATGTTGTGCCTCTATATGTCCCAGTTATGATTATAATTAAAGTGTACAGAATGTGCGAAAAACTCAGTTTTAGGACATGTGGAATGTTTGGACAAATGCTCCTTTAACATAACAATGTGGCATATAGAATCTAGCAGCAATGATAATATGACAGCTTTCACTTTTGCTCAGATTCCTTTAAATTCCAACTAAAATGCAGAAGGACAGAAAAATGAGGAAACTAAAAATGAGATCATTAAATCAATGCCATCACTTGTGACAGAGGGTGGTTAACATGTTTGTACGCAGCTGGAGAAAAATCCTGACAAACTAATTTGCAGAAGCATATCATTTATTATGATCAGTAATGCAATGTCAAGTTTAAAGTGGTTTTCCACAATAGCTGATTGGCTGGGGCCCACCACTCCAGGCCCTGGCTGATCAGCTGATCGGACGCCCGCTGACAGCACCAATATACACTGGAGTCGGGATACCGGCGCTGTCAGTGGGTGCCCGATCAGCTGATCAGCCAGGAGCCCCAACCGATCAACTATTGATGACCTATCCTGAGGATAGGTCATAAATAATATTTTCGTAGAAACTACCTTTAAGTATTTTGCAATGGCTATGGTCAAATAGATTTGGGTGCTAGATAGCAAGAAAATTGAGAATTTGTTAGCCCTTTTTATAAGACTTTCATTCCAAATGAACTATTTCTATTTTACTACTTAAATTCCTAATGTCCCGAAATCCCATATAGGCAACTGCAAACTCCTTTAGGATTGTAAGGTATATCTGCTCCCACAGAGGTCCACTACCTACAGATTAGGAAGGCATGCTACTTATCCCACCTCCTTCTTTTCAATAAAAATACCATAGTATAATAATAACATGATTTGATGCCAACCCCAGTACGCCTGACATATCTTCTATGGGCAGTACCTCCTCACCTTTTTAATATGTGAGTTACAGTTCAATCATTAGTGGGCTGAAATGAGGTCCATCAATTTCACCCTTTTTACACTTACAAACTTTTGTTGATGCGGAGTAAAACAAAAAACACTCTTCCTACCCTTCAGATTGTTGTATACCTAGTATACTCTGGGTTCCAATGATGATGCCTAACCCTTTCTGGTTGGCTTGATAAAGGTGCTAATGTTGAAGCACCGAAACGCGTTGCCTGTTACGTGCTGATTAAAGTTCTGGACTGTACCTCAGTTGACTAGACATTATCACGAAGCGCAGAGACACTTTTTCTAATAGAATATTATTTGTATCTCTCTGTTTCTAGGGGGCCTCCTCTTCTAAGGGAAGGCCCCCTTTTGTCCTGCAGCTCTCCCGACATCCTGGGGATTGGATATATGTGGTTGGGACTCTGAAGACTAAACCTTGTGGTGCATTCCTCCGGTGTTTTCTTAGTTGATGCGGAGTAAAACAAAAAACACTTTTCCTACCCTTCAGATTGTTGTATACCTAGTATACTCTGGGCTCCAATGATGATGCCTAACCCTTTCTTTAATGTTTCAACACTTTCAGCCACTACACAATCCTGTAGAAGAGTGTTCCATAACTTTAGAGTTCGAACAGTGATGTAATACCTTTCGAAGTTTATGATAAAATTAAATTTTCTTTAATCTCAAGCAATAATCTCATGTTCTCAGTGGAGTCCACAAAAAGAATAAGAAAGGCAGCATTCATACTGTAATTAGCTATGCTGTGTAATTACATCAGGGGGCTCCATAACAGGTTCAGAAAAAAGCATGAAACAAATGGGAGCATTCATGTGCATTGTGAAACAGATACCACTTTGGAGTCTGCTATACAAGGATTCCGGAGTTTAGAATAATGTAGTTGGTTTCCAATGATCCAACATATCACACCAACGGCCTTGAATTGAAGGTTTTTGTTCTATGTAAACATGTTTTCTGCCGTTCAAGGGGACTTAATGCCCCTTATCAGGGCAATTAAAAAAACTATTATATATATATATATATATATATATATATATAATAGTTTTTTTAATTGCCCTGATAAGGGGCAATAGGTCCCCTTGAATGGCAGAAAACTATTATATATATAACAGCTATAAGGCCTCATGTCCACGGGCTTAAAATCCGCAGCGTTTCTCCCGCACGCAGATTCGCGCCCCATAGGGATGCATTGGACACCCGCAGATAGTTAAATACCGGTGGATGTCATTTTTCCAGTCAGGCGTGGATCCGCGTGCGGGAAAAAAACGGACATGCTCCATTTTAGTGCGGGTCTCCCGTAGGCTTCTATTGAAGCCTATGGAAGCAATCTGGATCCGCGGGAGACCCGTACCAGAATTAAACTCACCTGCTCCGGACAATGCGGTTCTTCCCTTCTTTGCATCCGGATCTTCTTTCTTCGGCCCGGCGGATGTGCCCGGCGCCGGCGCGCCGAGCACATCCGCCGAACCGAAGAAAGAAGATCCGTCCATGAAGGAAGGGAGATCCGCATCGTCCGGAGAGGTGAGTTTATTCTTCTTTTTAGGCCTCATGTCCGCGGGGCAGGAGGGACCCGCTACAGATTCTACATGAAGAATCCGCGGCGGGCCTGATTTTCCCCGTGGACATAAGGCCTAATAGTTTTCTTTAATTGCCCTGATAAGGGGTATTAAGTCTCCCTGAACGGCAGAAAACCTCTTTATATAGAACAAAAACCTTCAATTTAAGGTCGTTGGTGTGATATGCTGGATCATATATAAACACACATGTAGTTGCAATTTTGCATTTAGGCCCAGTACAATTCAGGAAAGAGCTTTAAAAGATTTCACAATAAAACTTTTCTACAAAAGAAAAACCATTACATCAGATCATCTGGAGAATTACATGTAAGAACAATTTTCTGCCTCTTCTCTCTGACGCACATGCTGCCCCTCTCAAAGAAAATATGAAATAACCCGAGCATCTACAAGTAACAAATAGCATGTCAACAGTTCCTAGGAGAATAGTA
Organism: Eleutherodactylus coqui; assembly: GCF_035609145.1. Lineage (NCBI taxonomy): Eukaryota > Metazoa > Chordata > Amphibia > Anura > Eleutherodactylidae > Eleutherodactylus > Eleutherodactylus coqui. The sequence goes on along the minus strand of NC_089844.1, from coordinate 56,909,269 downwards.
GCAGGAGGACATGACATCTGTGACCGCTCCCTGAATACTGACATTTACTTCCCATTTACATCGGATTTTAGAGAGGATATTGACTGCAATGAAAACTGGGGTAAGTTAACCTTTAAATAGATACAAGTCTCTGTTGTGATCATGCAGGCTTTTAGCTCTTATAATACTTTAAACATATAAAAGACGTCATTAGATGGGAAGCATTATTTGTAAGAATGTCAGGCTAACCATACCATTAAAATGAGATGCAGAATAAACTAGATTTAGACAGGAAAGGAGAATGTTCTAGAGCATCTTATCCTAACCTGCATGGTACCATTAGACCAACTGGAAATGTAGAAACATATTAACAACTAGATATTACTGACTATGTTTATACACCTTGAGGGTGCATTCAGACAACCGTATATCGGCTGGGTTTTCACTCTCAGCCGATATACGGCGTCTCTCTCTGCAGGGGGAGGAGGTTGGAAGAGCCGGGAGCAGTGCTCTGAGCTCCCGCCCCATTTTTGCCCCCTCTCCACCACCCTGTGTTATTTTCAATGAGGAGAGGCGGGATGGGGCAGAGCCAATTCCCAGAACTTAGCCCCGCCCCGTTCCACCTCCTCTGATTGCAAATAGTACAGAGGGGCGGAGAGGGGGTGGAGAGGAGGCAGAGAGGGGGCGGGAGCTCAGAGCACTGCTCCCGGCTCTTCCAGCCTCCTCCCCCTGCAGAGAGAGATGCCGTATATCGGCTGGGCGTGAAAACCCAGCCGATATACGGTCGTCTGAATGCACCCTGACACTGACTTATTAGTGTTAATAGTTTTGCACTGTGTACGACTCAACTTATTGACAAGGCAAACAATAATGTCTAGTTGTCAGTATATTCATACATTTATGAGAAGAATTACAGAGGATCAGCACAAAAAAATCTTCCAGAATTGTTATTTTATGAGAAACATTGGTATGTACTAAACTAGTCCTGTCAGAAGAGATGACTTGGGGGGGTGGAGGGGTTCAATATTGAGAACGTCGGACTGGACAATAGTATAGGGCCAGTTGAGATGGAGAGACACCAAGGAACAGGAAGAAAAAGTTAAGCTAAACTTTCAAAAAACTCCATATAACTATTGAGATAGATACATAAATTATATATAGTTCTTTAAAGAGATAACACTGGAACTTACCATTACGGACTGAAAAGGTCTGAAGATGCCTCCCAGCCAGATGTAGATATTTGATTGGATATTGGTGGATGTGCCATTAAATGTGTTTGCTACGACCAAAAACGAATAAGGTCCAATACTGAAGAATTCCCAGTCATAAGCTCCTGAGGTAGGGATGGTCTGATTGATCTCAAATAGCCCATTGCTGGAGTTCCACTTGTAAATAACACTGTTAATATTATGGTTATTGCCTGTGGTGATAGAAATAGTAACAGAATACATTGTTACTTGCACTTTATATATACTAGTACCTCACATTTAGTAATGTATATGTTTTTAGAGAGAAGACAACCAACAGTTAGGCCACCAGTCCTTCTAGATTAAAGATATAAAGCATTCCAGAAGCGTCATTTAGGGTCCAAGAGGCCTTTACAATACCTCTGAGGGTCTCTGATTTCATAAAGAGGCATGTGGAGGAGTTTTTTTGTACAGAATCTGACAAAAAATAGTCATATGCTCCATTGGATGTGGCTAGGTTTAAGAAAGCAGTGCTTCTATGCAGAGGCGTATCTTGAAGCTCCCGGGCCCCTATGCAAGACTTGTAACAGGGCCCCCAACTATAATGCTTTACTTATAGTACTGGGTTCCCTTAATGGAGAAGAGAGGCCTTATGGGCCCCCTAAGGCTCCTGGGCCCGGGTGCAACAGCATCCCCTGCATCCTCTATAGTTACGCCCCTGCTTCTATGTCTTTGCATACACAGAATCCAACAGAGCCTGCATGGCGGTGCACAGAGTCTATAGAGCTCTGTGCACTGCCATGCAGACTCAGTGAGCCAGTATCCATGAGCCCTGCTATCATTTAGCGTGGCATATTCAATAACTGTAAACTTCAGCAAAGACTATATTTCCTAGCACCCATTATTGTAAATGCACTTACCTGCTATACATGATCTACTGAATCATATTAGAAATGGTTGGTCAAAGAGGTGATGAGTAATTCAAGTGTATAAAAGTTGCTCTGATAGTAGTAATTTATTAATCATTGTCAAGTTATGACTTAATATAAATGATTACAATAAAGAAGGAGAAGAAGGTTCAAGTATACCAATGGATGCTTCCATTTTTTTATGGTTTTGACTTTTCCTCAATGGTCTCAATAGAGGCAGTAGCATCTATGTCACTGGCCATCTGCAAGTGTTCTTATGTAAATCTGTTCTATTAGGAAAATTTACAAAATTCGGCACTTATGTATCTTTATACCAAACTTTTTTTTAAAAATATAATTTGGAAGTCGCATAACATTTCCAAATGTGGTCATACTTTGTAGTTTGGAAAAGCAGAAAACTGCCCTGGGACCATGCCGAGCATCAAACAACAAAAAAACACAAGAGTTGTGCAAGGGCAACAGAAAAGCCCATAGTCATGATCCCCTATTAATATGTATGTAAGCTTTATTAGTTCAGTTAGAACACCTATTATATTGAAAAACAGTGTTTAATGTCGCTCAAGTATATTACTTTATACAGTCCTTAAACGGATTGGTAACTAATGATCTAATACACATTATTCCAGTTCACCATAAATATGAGTAGCAACAGGGTGGACTAGAACATATGGAACAAAGCTGCAGACTTCAGTTCATAAATGCATCTAGAAACGACAACCACCTTATACTTAAAATAAATTAGCCCCCCCAACAGGTTTTGCCCATATAAGCATCATCAGGGGAAACAGGCTATAATTAGAGATGAGCGAACGTACTCGTTAAGGGCGATTTCGCAATCAAGCATCGCTATTTTCGAGTAACTTGACTACTCGGGTGAAAACATTTGGGGGGCGAGAGAGAGAGCTCCCCCCTGTTCCCCACTGCTACCCCTCGCTCCACAACGCCGCCCCCCGGCGCCCCCCGAATCTTTTCACCCGAGTAGCCAGGTACTCGAAAAAAGCAATGCTCGATTGCGAAATCGTCCTTAACGAGTACGTTCGATCACCTCTAGCTATAATGAAAAAACTAAAAATAACAGGTCTTAGATTGTGTTCAGCCAAGTCACACAACATACCAATTGCAAATCAGATGAGAAGGCATACCCAATAACAGGGTTGGGTTCCGGCATCCACAACCATGATTGATAGGAGGATCAGCCAAGAGAGACATACCTCCCTGGTGATTCCATGGGAGTTCACCGCACACACAAGGCAGTAAAGCACCACTTGTATAATGATTAGAGATGAGCGAACATACTCGCTAAGGGCAATTGCTCGATTGAGCATTGCCCTTAGCGAGTACCTGCCTGCTTGGGAGCTAAGATTCGTCTCCCTCTCCCCACCCGCTCCCCCCTGCTCATGACCACAACTCACCTGTCACCCGTGCCGGCAGCTGAGCCTTTTCTTCCGAGCGGGGAGATACTCGCTAAGTACAATGCTCGATCGAGCAATTGTCCCTAGCGAGTATGCTCGCTCATCTCTAATAATGATGTAAGCGCATGTGTAAGAAGGTTATCTAGCGCATGTGCACTTAGATGAATCAGGAACTTAGAATATTGACAGGCAAACCATATCCCCGACACCCTGCCAACCCGTTCATGTGCTTTCAACCAGAAAATGGACTTAGCAGATTATGGCAGTCCAAACCTATTCATGCATCCAGACTGTTCACCCAAGAGTGCAATCCCACATTTCAGAACCTCTGGCAAAGCTATTCCTAATATTCGGCAGGACTTCATCTAGTGTTCAGTCTAGATAACATGACCATTCTTCTGGCTGTATAAAGAAAACTCCTAGTCTAATCAATATTAATAAAAAAGCAAGTAGAAAAATCTTCAGCCTCACCAGATACATTATAATTATTATAATATATGCATGGCACAATTCTCAATACCCATACACGTGTGTTGGAGTCAGAAATGGAAACTCATTACAGTTCGCAGAAGACGATGAAAAGTCTCCAATGATTATATACTTTGTAGTTTGTGGAAATGTATCGCTTTTGTCTTATATGGTTGTAATTTCATAAAATATGCTTCATAGTGATGCAGCAGGAAGTCACCTGATTATTATAGTGGGAAATGAAAAATCGGTAATTAAAAAAATAAAGTTTCTGAAACTCCCCGAAAATGTTCACAATGTCTGTCTGCCTGCAGTTTTTAGATGTGAAAATTCCACACAAACTTACAAGTTGGAAGACAAATGGAACCTCTATGTGCGGAATATGCCCTCCTGTGGAATAGTCAGCCCCCAAAATCCATAATGCTATTGTGTGGATTTTGATGCAGAAATGAAAATAGCAGAATTCTGCCAACAATTCCACATCAAAATCTGCAATTAGCAGTGCAGATTTTTTTCGGAATTCAGGGTTGTCATATTCCGCCCCGTGTGAAAGGTTCTGTATTTCTGCATTGATTACTAATACAATGTTTTCTGATTCTTATCTAGAGAGTGAGACCCTTTTACAATGACTGATAATTTGAGATTAGCGAGCATACTCGCTAAGGGCAATTACTCGAGTGAGCATTGTCCTTAGCGAGTACCTGCCCGCTCGGAAGAAAAGATTCGGGTGGGGGCGGGGAGCGGGGGGGGGGGAACAGAGGGGAGATCTCTCTCTCCCTCTCTCCTCCCCGCTCACTCCCGCAACTCACCGCTTACCTGCGCCGGCACCCGAATCTTTTCTTCCGAGCGGGCAGGTACTCGCTAAGGACAATGCTCGCTCGAGTAATTGCCCTTGGCGAGTATGCTCGCTCATCTCTACTGATAATCATTCAGATTTTTGTGGATCGCTGGAATCTGAACGAATCATTCAGTATAAATGCGGGCAGCGATTGAGCGACAAAGGATAATTCATTCGTTATTTAGTTTCTGCAGGTGTAAAAATGAAGTGACAATTGGCCTGTGTAAAAAGGTTGTTGTTCATCTTTCAATGGTGGCCTGTTTACTGTGAATGGAACCGGCCGACCAGAGTGAACTCCAGCCGACTCCTCCTCCATTCACTGGGCAATGATTGCTCCTGTGCAAAAGCACATGAGCGATTCTTGTTGGGATGACTGTTGGGCACTGGAGTACCAACAGTAGTCCTCTGTTAAAGGACTCTAAAGCCCCGTTTACACAGGCCGACTGTCAGGCAAACGATGCCCGACACTTGTCCCCGCATGTACTCGCTCACATGCTTTTGCACAGGAGCGAGTATCGTTGGCTCGCAGCGGGGTGGCTGGAGGAGATTTCTTTCCTCGCTCTCCCAGACCCCTCTCCATTCACTTAACACAGCGGCTGTTCAGTACTGAACAGCTGTTTTCACTGAACGTTAATCATTCAGGATCTTAAACTGCATAAAATCCTGAATGATGATCGTTCAGTATAAACAGCAGCCATTCATTACTGACCGGCCGCTGTGTTAAGTGAATGGAAAGGGGCAGGGGAGAGCGAGGAGTGAAATCTTCTCCAGCTGCCCTAGCCCCCTGTTGGTCGCTCTATCAGAGAGCCAGCAATACTCTCTCCTGTGTGACAGCACGGGAGCGAGTACATGCAGGTACGAGTGTCGGGCATCGTTTGCTTGACATTTGTCCCGTGTAAATGGGCCTTAAGTCACAATTATATAAGCATAATCTAACTAAACCAATAGCACACAAACATTTGTACTGTTCATGTCTTCTACTAGGTTTCTCCCATAGAGGTCACAAATGATTCAAAGTCTGAAAACTCACAAGTTTCCAGAATTGATGACAGATGAACTTAATATTAGGTGACTAGATGACAATATCTGCTCTATTTAAAGCAACCACTTCCCTAACTACCCGATGCACCATGTGTATTAGTATGCATTGGTAGTCTAAGACACTACATGCTGATCTGACTGGCTAGTGCTGCTTATGTGGACAGCACTGGTTAATCAGAGCAGGTGTCTCAGACTAATGATGCAAACTAATATACAGCATGCATCATATAATCAGTGAAGCTGATATGGCCATCTTTGTTTGTCCAGAATCAGAGGGTACCTTTAAGGCAACAGAGGTTTAAAGGGTACATGCAGATGGCCTATCACCGAGGGAATCACTAAAATATAACTTTTATTAGGTAAAGATAAAAATAAAAATGTATAAAAGGCGTGGACTCTTATTCCAGTTACACTCCTACTGGACAAGTAGATATTCTAACAGTAGTAAGTCCATATAAGTATATACCAGATGATGCGCTAAGTTCTAACTCCACAACCACAATGACCCCATCTATATTGTTGGTGCATGGGTCGAGATATATATTATGGTTGTGTACAGCTCCACGTGTATAAATGGCCACAAGGGCTAACAAAGCACAATGTAGGTTATATTTTTTGTATTTATACGTTGGAGACGATAAATGGGTAAAGGCCAGAATAATAAATGTAACCCCCGTCTGGCAGAGTATTGAGGCATATATTAATGCCCAGGAAATATAGCATCAATCAGGTATATACTATGTGGTATATCCCCTATTATGGTGGATTATACCCTGATGCGATAACCAGCTATAGTAAACACGGTCACTAATTTCATCTATATAGTGACTCGCTTGACTGACGTCATTTAGCGTGTTTATCTAGTTTATATAAAAGCTGGTAAATAGACTGCAGCGCTGAGTGGTCTGTAACTAGGAGTTAAATGGTGCAAGGACATATTACAGCACCAAACGTTCCTTTTATTTTACCACATTCCCATTAGGGACAGACACAGCGGAGAGTCTTAGACCAGGGTCATTCACTCATAAGACCCTGTCACATGGACTGAACACTGCTGAGTGCAGCTAATAAAAACAGCTGATCACTGCTTCACTAGAGATGAATGCCGCTGTTTGTGAGATTTTATAATCACCAGCAGCTACGAGCAGCTGAACTGAAGAGGGTTCAATAAGATATATAATGAACCCTCTTTGTCAGTAACTGCTGCATTCACTATCACCATTTAAGCATAGATAGCCCGATATACAATGATGTGGCATGTCAAGCACAACAATAAGGCTATCTTAGGCTGGCTAACACCATCTACGCGTTTCCGCGGTCCTTAATGCAGTGACCGCATCATCAGGATGGTGAGTCTAGGTTATAGAACCGAACAGCCTGAACGGCTGTGTGAAAATGAGCAGCTCATTGTATATCGGGCTATCTATGCTTAAATGGTGATAGTGAATGCAGCAGTTACTGACAAAGAGGGTTCATTATTAGAGATGAGCGAACACCAAAATGTTCGGGTGTTCGTTATTCGGAACGAACTTCCCGCGATGCTCGAGGGTTCGTTTCGAACAACGAACCCCATTGAAGTCAATGGGCGACCAGAGCATTTTTGTATTTCACCGATGCTCGCTAAGGTTTTCATGTGTGAAAATCTGGGCAATTCAAGAAAGTGATGGGAATGACACAGAAACGGATAGGGCAGGCGAGGGGCTACATGTTGGGCTGCATCTCAAGTTCACAGGTCCCACTATTAAGCCACAATAGCGGCAAGAGTGGGCCCCCCCCCCTCCCAACAACTTTTACTTCTGAAAAGCCCTCATTAGCATGGCATACCTTTGCTAAGCACCACACTAGCTACAACAAAGCACAATCACTGCCTGGATGACACTCCGCTGCCACTTCTCCTGGGTTACATGCTGACCAACCGCCCCCCCTCCCCCCCACAGCGCACACCAAAGTGTCCCTGCGCAGCCTTCAGCTGCCCTCATGCCACGCCACACTCATGTCTATTTAGAAGTGCGTCTGCCATGAGGAGGAACCGCAGGCACACACTGCAGAGGGTTGGCATGGCTAGGCAGCGGCCCTCTTTAAAAGGGGCGGGGCGATAGCCCACAATGCTGTACAGAAGCAATGAGAAATAGAATCCTGTGCCACCGCCATCAGGAGCTGCACACGTGGGCATAGCAATGGGGAACCTATGTGCCACACACTATTCATTCTGTCAAGGTGTCTGCATGCCCCAGTCAGACTGGTAATATGTACCTTAACAGTAACCACGTTGGTGGTAATGTGGTGGTGACTGCGGACCTAGTAGCACGGTTGTATTTTGTTGGTTTTCGGAATGCGGCCAGGATTAAGTGGGCCGTGGCGGGGGGATGGTGTGGGGGCTCTCGTTGTGTCGGTAAAGGTGAAATTCTTGGACTGCCACCAGACGAACCAATGCAAAGACATTTGCCAAGAATGTTTTCCCTGTTGGAGGAGGAGGGGGATGTTTTTGAGGCACTACGTGTCCTCTCCACGTGTCCGTGGTTATATGCACCTTTACAGTAACCGCGTTGGTGGTAATGTGGTGGTGACTGCGGACCTAGTAGCACGGTTGTATTTTGTTGGTTTTCGGAATGCGGCCAGGATTAAGTGGGCCGTGGCGGGGGGATGGTGTGGGGGCTCTCGTTGTGTCGGTAAAGGTGAAATTCTTGGACTGCCACCAGACGAACCAATGCAAAGACATTTGCCAAGAATGTTTTCCCTGTTGGAGGAGGAGGGGGATGTTTTTGAGGCACTACGTGTCCTCTCCACGTGTCCGTGGTTATATGCACCTTTACAGTAACCGCGTTGGTGGTAATGTGGTGGTGACTGCGGACCTAGTAGCACGGTTGTATTTTGTAGGTTTTCGGAATGCGGCCAGGATTAAGTGGGCCGTGGCGGGGGGATGGTGTGGGGGCTCTCGTTGTGTCGGTAAAGGTGAAATTCTTGGACTGCCACCAGACGAACCAATGCAAAGACATTTGCCAAGAATGTTTTCCCTGTTGGAGGAGGAGGGGGATGTTTTTGAGGCACTACGTGTCCTCTCCACGTGTCCGTGGTTATATGCACCTGTACAGTAACCGCGTTGGTGGTAATGTGGTGGTGACTGCGGACCTAGTAGCACGGTTGTATTTTGTTGGTTTTCGGAATGCGGCCAGGATTAAGTGGGCCGTGGCGGGGGGATGGTGTGGGGGCTCTCGTTGTGTCGGTAAAGGTGAAATTCTTGGACTGCCACCAGACGAACCAATGCAAAGACATTTGCCAAGAATGTTTTCCCTGTTGGAGGAGGAGGGGGATGTTTTTGAGGCACTACGTGTCCTCTCCACGTGTCCGTGGTTATATGCACCTTTACAGTAACCGCGTTGGTGGTAATGTGGTGGTGACTGCGGACCTAGTAGCACGGTTGTATTTTGTTGGTTTTCGGAATGCGGCCAGGATTAAGTGGGCCGTGGCGGGGGGATGGTGTGGGGGCTCTCGTTGTGTCGGTAAAGGTGAAATTCTTGGACTGCCACCAGACGAACCAATGCAAAGACATTTGCCAAGAATGTTTTCCCTGTTGGAGGAGGAGGGGGATGTTTTTGAGGCACTACGTGTCCTCTCCACGTGTCCGTGGTTATATGCACCTTTACAGTAACCGCGTTGGTGGTAATGTGGTGGTGACTGCGGACCTAGTAGCACGGTTGTATTTTGTTGGTTTTCGGAATGCGGCCAGGATTAAGTGGGCCGTGGCGGGGGGATGGTGTGGGGGCTCTCGTTGTGTCGGTAAAGGTGAAATTCTTGGACTGCCACCAGACGAACCAATGCAAAGACATTTGCCAAGAATGTTTTCCCTGTTGGAGGAGGAGGGGGATGTTTTTGAGGCACTACGTGTCCTCTCCACGTGTCCGTGGTTATATGCACCTTTACAGTAACCGCGTTGGTGGGAAATGGCTTCGCCGCCATCATGTCTTTGGGAAGCCTCTGTTTCCACACCCCAGAGACATACCATTAGCAGCGGTATAGGCAGAGGCCAGAATTCGTAACATTTCAGCCGTAGCATTAGGACAGGCCCCAGTAACAATTCCGAAGCAGCAGTATAGCGGGAGCGCAGTCTTCGTTCCATGTCAGCAATAGTAGCACTCAAGACAGGCCCCAGTAACAATTCCGAAGCAGCAGTATAGCGGGAGCGCAGTCTTCGTTCCATGTCAGCAATAGTAGCACTCAAGACAGGCCCCAGTAACAATTCCGAAGCAGCAGTATAGCGGGAGCGCAGTCTTAGTTCCATTTCAGTAGCCTTAGTATAGCCAAGGCCCAAGTTACATTTATGTAGCTAAAGTGTAGGCCAACCCCACACACCTTTCTGTACCATGAGTGCAGGCGAAGAACATAGAAATTGCTATGATTACACTGTAGGTGAGGGCCCCAAAAATTTGGTGTACCAACAGTACTAATGTACCTCAGTAAAAATTGGCCATGCCCAACCAAGATGGCAGGTGAATCGCTTTGGTTAATGTGGCTTAAGTGGTAACTAGGCCTGGAGGCAGCCCAGTGTAACGAAAAATTGGTTCAAGTTAAAGTTCCAACGCTTTTAAGCGCATTGAAACTTATAAAAATTGTTCAGAAAAATTATTTGAGTGAGCCTTGTGGCCCTAAGAAAAATTGCCCGTTCAGCGTGATTACGTGAGGTTTCAGGAGGAGGAGCAGGAGGAGGAGGAGGAATATTAGACACAGATTGATGAAGCAGAAATGTCCCCGTTTTGGATGGTGAGAGAGAACGTAGCTTCCATCCGCGGGTGCAGTCTACGTATTGCTTACGTATTGCTGCTGTCCGCTGGTGGAGAACAGAAGTCTGGGGAAATCCAGCCTTTGTTCATCTTGATGAGTGTTAGCCTGTCGGCACTGTCGGTTGACAAGCGGCTACGCTTATCTGTGATGATTCCCCCAGCCGCACTAAACACCCTCTCCGACAAGACGCTAGCCGCAGGACAAGCAAGCACCTCCAGGGCATACAGCGCTAGTTCAGGCCACGTGTCCAGCTTCGACACCCAGTAGTTGTAGGGGGCAGAGGCGTCACCAAGGATGGTCGTGCGATCCGCTACGTACTCCCTCACCATCCTTTTACAGTGCTCCCGCCGACTCAGCCGTGACTGGGGAGCGGTGACACAGTCTTGGTGGGGAGCCATAAAGCTGGCCAGGCCCTTAAAGACTGTTGCACTGCCTGGGATGTACATGCTGCTCGATCTACGCACATCCCCTGCTACCTTGCCCTCGGTACTGCGCCTTCTGCCACTAGCGCTGTCGGCTGGGAATTTTACCATCAGCTTGTCCGCAAGGGTCCTGTGGTATAGCAACACTCTCGAACCCCTTTCCTCTTCGGGAATCAGAGTGGGCAGGTTCTCCTTATACCGTGGATCGAGCAGTGTGTACACCCAGTAATCCGTCGTGGCCAGAATGCGTGCAACGCGAGGGTCACGAGAAAGGCATCCTAACATGAAGTCAGCCATGTGTGCCAGGGTACCTGTACGCAACACATGGCTGTCTTCACTAGGAAGATCACTTTCAGGATCCTCCTCCTCCTCCTCCTCCTCCTCCTCAGGCCATACACGCTGAAAGGATGACAGGCAATCAGCCGGTGTACCGTCAGCAGCGGCCCAAGCTGTCTCTTCCCCCTCCTCCTCATCCTCCTCATGCTCCTCCTCCTCCTCCTGTACGCGCTGAGAAATAGACAGGAGGGTGCCCTGACTATCCAGCGGCATACTGTCTTCCCCCGCCCCCGTTTCCGAGCGCAAAGCAGCTGCCTTTATGGTTTGCAGGGAATTTCTCAAGATGCATAGCAGAGGAATGGTGACGCTAATGATTGTAGCATCGCCGCTCACCACCTGGGTAGACTCCTCAAAATTACCAAGGACATGGCAGATGTCTGCCAACCAGGCCCACTCTTCTGAAAGGAATTGAGGAGGCTGACTCCCACTGCACCGCCCATGTTGGAGTTGGTATTCGACTATAGCTCTACGCTGTTCATAGAGCCTGGCCAACATGTGGAGCGTAGAGTTCCACCGTGTGGGCACGTCGCACAGCAGTCGGTGCACTGGCAGCTTAAAGTGATGTTGCAGGGTGCGCAGGGTGGCAGCGTCCGTGTGGGACTTGCGAAAATGTGCGCAGAGCCGGCGCGCCTTTACGAGCAGGTCTGACAAGCGTGGGTAGCTTTTCAGAAAGCGCTGAACCACCAAATTAAAGACGTGGGCCAGGCATGGCACGTGCGTGAGGCTGCCGAGCTGCAGAGCCGCCACCAGGTTACGGCCGTTGTCACACACGACCATGCCCGGTTGGAGGCTCAGCGGCGCAAGCCAGCGGTCGGTCTGCTGTGTCAGACCCTGCAGCAGTTCGTGGGCCGTGTGCCTCTTATCGCCTAAGCTGAGTAGTTTCAGCACGGCCTGCTGACGCTTGCCCACCGCTGTGCTGCCACACCGCGCGACACCGACTGCTGGCGACATGCTGCTGCTAACACATCTTGATTGCGAGACAGAGGAGGAGGAGGAGGAGGGTGCTTTAGTGGAGGAAGCATACACCTCCGCAGATACCACCACAGAGCTGGGGCCCGCAATTCTGGGGGTGGGTAGGACGTGAGCGGTCCCGGGCTCTGACTCTGTCCCAGCCTCCACTAAATTCACCCAATGTGCCGTCAGGGAGATGTAGTGGCCCTGCCCGCCTGTGCTTGTCCACGTGTCCGTAGTTAAGTGGACCGTGGCAGTAACCGCATTGGTGAGGGCGCGTACAATGTTGCGGGAGACGTGGTCGTGCAGGGCTGGGACGGCACATCGGGAAAAGTAGTGGCGACTGGGAACTGAGTAGCGCGGGGCCGCTGCCTCCATGATACTTTTGAAGGACTCCGTTTCCACAACCCTATACGGCAGCATCTCAAGGCTGATGAATTTTGCTATGCGGACGGTTAACGTTTGAGCGTGCGGGTGCGTGGCGGCGTACTTGCGCTTGCGCTCCAACAGTTGCGCAAGCGACGGCTGGACGGTGCGCTGAGCTACACTGCTGGATGGGGCCGAAGACAGCGGAGGTGAGGGTGTGGGTGCAGGCCAGGAGACGGTAGTGCCTGTGTCCTGAGAGGGGGGTTGCATCTCAGTGGCAGGTTGGGGCACAGGGGGAGAGGCAGGGGTGCAAACCGGAGGCGCTGAACGGCCTTCGTCCCACCTTGCGGGGTGCTTGGCCATCATATGTCTGCGCATGGTGGTGGTGGTGAGGCTGTTGGTGTTGGCTCCCCGGCTGAGCTTTGCGCGACAAAGGTTGCACACCACTGTTCGTCGGTCGTCAGGCGTCTCTGTGAAAAATTGCCAGACCTTAGAGCACCTCGGCCTCTGCAGGGTGGCATGGCGCGAGGAGGCCCTTTGGGAAACAGTTGGTGGATTATTCGGTCTGGCCCTGCCTCTACCCCTGGCCACCGCACTGCCTCTTGCAACCTGCCCTGCTGATGCCCTTGACTCCCCCTCTGAAGACCTGTCCTCCTGAGTAAGCGTTGCACACCAGGTGGGGTCAGTCACCTCATCGTCCTGCTGCTCTTCCTCCGAATCCTCTGTGCGCTGCTCCCTCGGACTTACTGCCCTTACTACTACCTCACTGCAAGACAACTGTGTCTGATCGTCATCGTCCTCCTCACCCACAGAAAGTTGTTGAGACAGTTGGCGGAAGTCCCCAGCCTCTTCCCCCGGACCCCGGGAACTTTCGAATGGTTGGGCATCAGTGACGATAAACTCCTCTGGTGGGAGAGGAACCGCTGCTGCCCAATCTAAGCAGGGGCCCGAGAACAGTTCCTGGGAGTGCTCCCGCTCCTGAGCAGGTGTTATTGTAGTGGAGTGAGGAGGCTGGGAGGAAGGAGGAGCAGCAGACAGAGGATTCGGATTGGCAGCAGTGGACGGCGCAGAACTGCGGGTAGACGATAGGTTGCTCGAAGCACTTTCTGCCATCCAGGACAGGACCTGCTCACACTGCTCATTTTCTAATAACCGTCTCCCGCGTGGACCCATTAATTGGGCGATGAATGTGGGGACGCCAGAAACGTGCCTCTCTCCTAATCGCGCAGCAGTCGGCTGCGACACACCTGGATCAGGAGCTTGGCCTGTGCCCACACCCTGACTTGGCCCTCCGCGTCCTCGGCCGCGTCCACGTCCTCTAGGCCTACCCCTACCCCTCAGCATGCTGTATTACCAGTGATTTGATTTCACAGGCAGGAAATAAATTGGCGCAAAACTGCAGGCCAAATATAATTTTTTCCCTTTTTTGAAAACGAAAGGCCCCACTGCCTCTAGTGAATGAATAATCTAAGTTTAATAACTGTGCTGTTTTCCTGCTAATGTGTCACAGAACGTGAGGGTAGCAGAGTTATTAACTGTGACAGAGCAGGTATTTTTTTTCCCAATTAAGGAAAGCAAATGGCGAAGCCAGGAGTAAAACGTAGCTGGGTGCGTATGATTTTTAAAGGTGTCACACGCAGCCGACACGTGTCCACCGCCCTTAGGACGGACAGAGGCCGGACAAATAGAATTATTTTCCGTTTTTTGGCACCAAAAGGCAGCACTGCGTATATTCTATGAACATGAGAAGTTTAATAACTGTGCTGTGTCCCTGCTAATGTGTCACAGAACGTGAGGGTAGCAGAGTTATTAACTGTGGCAGAGCAGGTATTTTTTTTCCCAATTAAGGAAAGCAAATGGCGAAGCCAGGAGTAAAACGTAGCTGGGTGCGTATGATTTTTAAAGGTGTCACACGCAGCCGACACGTGTCCACCGCCCTTAGGACGGACAGAGGCCGGACAAATAGAATTATTTTCACTTGTTTTACAAGCAAAAGGCAGCACTGCATATATTCAATGAATAATAACTGTGTTGTGGCCCTGCCTATACAATTCTTTCCCTGCAGTATCAATGGAGGGTGCAATGCTCTGCAGAAGCGATTTTGAGAAGCAAAAAAAAATGCAGCACAGCTAACAGCAGCCTGGACAGTACTGCACACGGATAAATATGGCCCTAGAAAGGACCGTTGAGGTTCTTGAAGGCTACACTCACTCCTAACACTCTCCCTGCCTATGCAGCACTTCTGTCCCTAATGCCAGGTGCAACGGTCTGCAGAGGCGATTTTGAGAAAAAAAAAATTGCCACTGCTAACAGCAGCCAACACACAGCTATCAGTGGCCCTAATAAGGACCTTTGGGGGGTCTTGAAGCCTACACTAACTACCAATTCTTTCCCTACAGCAGCTCCGGTACAAACAGCACTGTCCCTCATCTAAATCACACGGCATCTGAGGCGAACCGCGGGAGGGGTCGACTTTTATGTTCGGGTGACACCTGATCTTCCCAGCCACTCACAGCAGGGGGGTGGTATAGGGCTTGAACGTCACAGGGGGAAGTTGTAATGCCTTCCCTGTCTTTCAATTGGCCAGAAAAGCGCGCTAACGTCTCAGGGAAGGAAGTGAAAATAACCAGAACACCGCATGGTGTTCGTTACGAATAACGAACATCCCGAACACCCTAATATTCGCACGAATATCAAGCTCGGAAGAACACGTTCGCTCATCTCTATTCATTATATATCTTATTGAACCCTCTTCAGTTTAGCTGCTCGTAGCTGCTGGTGATTATAAAATCTCACAAACAGCGGCATTCATCTCTAGTGAAGCAGTGATCAGCTGTTTTTATTAGCTGCACTCAGCAGTGTTCAGTCCATGTGACAGGGTCTTATGAGTTAATGACCCTGGTCTAAGACTCTCCGCTGTGTCTGTCCCTAATGGGAATGTGGTAAAATAAAAGGAACGTTTGGTGCTGTAATATGTCCTTGCACCATTTAACTCCTAGTTACAGACCACTCAGCGCTGCAGTCTATTTGCCAGCTTTTATATAAACTAGATAAACACGCTAAATGACGTCAGTCAAGCGAGTCACTATATAGATGAAATTAGTGACCGTGTTTACTATAGCTGGTTATCGCATCAGGGTATAATCCACCATAATAGGGGATATACCACATAGTATATACCTGATTGATGCTATATTTCCTGGGCATTAATATATGCCTCAATACTCTGCCAGACGGGGGTTACATTTATTATTCTGGCCTTTACCCATTTATCGTCTCCAACGTATAAATACAAAAAATATAACCTACATTGTGCTTTGTTAGCCCTTGTGGCCATTTATACACGTGGAGCTGTACACAACCATAATATATATCTCGACCCATGCACCAACAATATAGATTGGGTCATTGTGGTTGTGGAGTTAGAACTTAGCGCATCATCTGGTATATACTTATATGGACTTACTACTGTTAGAATATCTACTTGTCCAGTAGGAGTGTAACTGGAATAAGAGTCCACGCCTTTTATACATTTTTATTTTTATCTTTACCTAATAAAAGTTATATTTTAGTGATTCCCTCGGTGATAGGCTTGTTGACACACAGGGTTTTCCTTTCTGTCACGGTGACAAATACATGCAGATGGCAGAACAGAAAAAGAAGTCTGTAAAGTAAAACTTCAGCCAAAAGCAAGACAACGGGTGGTGCTATTCTTACATAAGTCCCGGACTATCTGTAGATAGAAGTTTTTTTAATAGGTTTAAAAACAAAAAATGTTTATAATTATGGGCTGAATTTAACTCTGAACAATATTTTTCATGAGACAGCCCCTTTAACCCTTTCCAATCCACTGTCTGATGTCTAAAGGCATTATGATTTAAGGCTGCACAGCTCCGATGTTGGAAGACGCCCGTCGGGGTTCTCTAACTGTATATTGCCAGCCTCTCTGCTGTCGGAGCCTATCCAACGTGTCACCTCATGCAGTACTGGCTTTAGCCAGCAGATAGCGCTGTTGTATAACGGCAGAAAAAGAATAAGCCCCCTAGGAAAACCAGAATACAAATTGGATTGGAAAGGGTTAATGAATAGAGATGAGCGAACGTACTCGGATAGGCACTACTCGTCCGAGTAATGTGCCTTATCCGAGTACCGCTGTACTCGTGCTGAAAGATTTGGCACGCGCTGCGGAGCGGGGAGCTGCAGGGGAGAGCGGGGAGGAACGGAGGGGAGATCTTTCTCTCCTTCTCTCCCGGCCGCTCTGCCCCGCTCCCCGCTGCGACTCACCTGTCAGCAGCGGAGCGCCCCGAATCTTTCAGCACGAACACAGCGGTACTCGGATAAGGCACATTACTCGGACGAGTAGTGCCTATCCGAGTACGTTCGCTCATCTCTATTAATGAACAATTGCACAATCTACACATTACTCTCCTATTACCTTCCCTGTGATTGGCAACAGCCAAGAAAGTCTCTCCGTCAATGTGAAAGGCTTCCCAGTCACGAGCACTGTATGTGGGTATCGTCTGATACAGAAGAAACTTCCTTTTCTTTGGGTTCCACTTGTAGATAACCGACAGCTCCTGCTCATCATCGTTCTTTTCAAAGTTAGCCAAAGCTAAGAAAATCTTGAGAAAAAAACATATTTAATCATGAATTAGGCTGAGAATTGAGTTATTACACAGAAAAAGGCACGATCAACCGTGTATACAATCTTTCCTTTTCATCCAGCCAAACGACTTCATATTGAAGCTACCTCTCTTTCCTTCTTCTATTATCACCACCTTAATTTGGCTTTGATAATATGTAGATTAATAAATCCTGCTAATTACAGAAATATTGAAATTCAGTTTCTTAAAGTCTGTCCGCAGGTCACGACTGAGCTTTGTTTAATCAAGCATTGTACAGTTGCTAATAGGTTTCAAGATTTAGAGAGATACTTATGAAAATGAGTTATTTCATAAGAAAGCCATTACAGATCATTAGTAGTACAAAGAATTGTTATCAAACAGGAAAATCTTGGCAGGGGTGAAGAAATAAAAAGTTTAAATTCAACATACTTAGCCATTCTATAGGTTGTTGACAGCCATCCAACAGTCACATTCTGGCATCATGCTAAAAATGTTATGAAATCCTTAATCTCTAAGGCTGAAGCAGATTTATGAGCATACCCTCCACTGTAGCTTGCCAAAAAGTTGTCTGTGTGCTAATAGTATTTTTTACTTTCCAGGATGTATACTTCATTAGTTGCTGTTTTTTCAGCAATGTCATTAGCAAAATCTCCGCAGCCATGTCTCTCCTGAGAAGGTCCGTGTGCATGAATGCTGTTCCTATAGAACTCAACTGAACCCCAATGCAGTGCAAGCTTTGGCACCACTAAAAATATGCATCACCAATGTCTCAATGTCTATTATTTATTGACCATTGCCTTTATAGCGACAACATATTCCGCATTGTTCTGGGGGCACTTTGGCATTCAATGTTGTAAAAGGCTGTGGTTGTAGTTGTGAATGGAGGCATTTTAGCTATCACTGTTAGGGCTTAGTCACACGGGCGCACCGGCGTCCGTGTTACTGCAGGTAGAGGACGGCCGCACTTCGGGACGGACGTCTCTCT
Source organism: Eleutherodactylus coqui (assembly GCF_035609145.1). Classification (NCBI taxonomy): domain Eukaryota; kingdom Metazoa; phylum Chordata; class Amphibia; order Anura; family Eleutherodactylidae; genus Eleutherodactylus; species Eleutherodactylus coqui. The sequence goes on along the minus strand of NC_089844.1, from coordinate 56,890,951 downwards.
GCAGCTCCGGGAAAAAGAACATGTGACCAGCTTCATTGCTGGTCATGTGTTCTTTCTTCAGCATTGCGTGGAGTCGTCCGTCTTGAAGTACGGCCGTCTTCTTCCTACAGTAAGGGCTCAGTCACTAATTCCGTCCTGTGTGAACCCAGCCTTATAGGTGTATAAAGGCACTGAAGCTAAACAGACATTCTTAGAACTAAAATGAAGACAAATGGAGTAGTAAGAGCCCTAGGGTCCTTTTACAAGGAATGATTATCATTCAAAAAGTCTTTGGGATTGTGCGAATCTGAACGATATTTTTCAGTGTAAAGACGGCCGATGATGGACAATAATTTGTTTGTTTACATGTAAAAAGTAATCGTCCAGTCATTGCTATTCACTGGGGGGGGGGGGGGGAATTAAGCAAACGAGCAAATGACGAAAAAAATGTAAACGATTATCTGCGAGTGTAAACTGATGGCATTTTAAAGCAACCTCTGCCATCACTTGCTCACTCAAATGATTTCTCGCTCCGTGTAAAAGTTCCCTTAGGCCGTATGTGTTTTTTTGTTCGCCCGTACGCACAATATTATCGCATGAATGAATAATTACCGCGATCAACTCCCGAACTTCAGCCGCATATTTTCTGCCATTCACATGGGCTGCTGCTGCGTATCAGCAAAAAAATGCACACAGAAGCGCAGAAAACCATCATCCGCTGTAAAATGCTCAGAATGACTATAATGCTTAAATCGGGCCAGCTGTGTTCTTTTTCCAGCATCGTACGCTGCGTGATTCCCTCCCCCGCCTTTTTTTCCCACTTTAATTGAAGTCTACAGAAGCTTCCTGCATATTTCGTCAAAAGATATCTTTTGACGCGGCATATAAAATCAGTGACTGAAAACGGTTGCGCATGTGCAAGTCTTCCCAGCACTATTTTTTACGCGCTCAAAAATTGGTCATCTGAGTGAATATATTGGCATGCAGCGCTTCGGATGGTCGTGATTTTTGGGCGATTTTGTTACGCGGCTATATACTGGCATAAATACGGTTCTGTGAATAAGGCCTTAAGCATCAACCTTGACTCTTAGGCCTCATGTCCACGGGGAAAATCAGATCCGCTGCAGATTCTACATGTAGAATCTGCAGCAGGTCCCTCCTGCCCCGCGGACATGAGCGCTGAAAATAGCAATTTAAAAGCATTTACCTTTCCGTAGCGGACGGCGAAGATCAGCTGTTCCTCACGGCCGGATCTTCATTTTCGGCCGGCGGATGAATTCCTGACGCCGGCGGCACATCGCCGGCACGTCGTCGACGTGCCGCGCGCATGCGCCGGGCACATCCGCCGAGCCGAAGCAAGGGAGATGCGGCCGTGAGGAAGAGCAGAGCTTCGCGGCCCGCTGCGGGTGAGTAAATGCTTTAAATTCCTATTTTAGGTCTCCCGCGGATCCGGACGGCTTCCATAGGCTTCAATAGAAGCCCGCGGGAGCCGTCCCCGCGGGAGACCCGCATGAAAATGGAGCATGGTCCAGATTTTTTCATGCTCCATTTTTTTTAAAATCACTTTTATTGACGATCCGCGGGTATTTATCTACCCGCGGGTGGTCAATGCATCCCTATGGGGTGCGGATCCGCGCGCGGGAGATCCGCTGCGGATTTTAAATGTCATTTTGCCCGTGGACATGAGCCCTTAAGGATCCTATAATTACCTAGAGGTTGTTATACATGATATGTAAGTGCAGCAGCTAACTCTGTATAAGGATACTTTAACACAGGCAGAATTAGCCCGCAATACAGACCAAAGACATGGCTTCATCGGCCTCTGCAGAATCCCACTACAAAAGCTACAGCTCTACGTGTGCATTTTGATGCAAAACTGACAGCAGAATTAAGCCATTTTCAATTCTGTATCAAAATCCGTATGAAGGCTATGAATTTTGGTGCAGAATTTACTGCATCTTGAGGGTATAATTCGGGCTAATTCTGCCTGTGTGAAAGCACCCTGAGCATGGCAGCAGCCATTAGTATAGCCACTGACTATTTCTTTAGCTGTTGTATCAAAAACTAGACTTTTTTTGTAAGTGTTAATACCAGTCAAAGCTGACCGCCAACTATGCCAAAACCAACACTCATTACAGTAATTATATGCCTCATCATTGTTTGTCTCATCATTAAATGTCTTATCCTCAGGATAGGTCATCAATAATTGATTGGCTGGGGTTTGCCACTCGGGACTCCTCATTAAAATCAATGAGAGCTGCACCTATAATTACCAGCGCTGGCCAATACATAGGAGTCAAAGCAGCAGCTTCTGCTCCATACGGCTTCTTTCACACAAGCGCATATAGTCCAGCCGTTTTCACGGCCGGTCGATATACGCTACGTTGGGGGCAAAAAAACTGGTGAACGGGCCACAAATCAAATGTTTGTGCGCCCATTCATATGGCCTCGTGAGGTCGGCGCAAATCTCTTCTCACCAGGCCATCTCCCATTTCCCCTCCCTATCGCAGGCTTACCTCTCTTCCTCCCCGCTCGATCTGTGCAATGGGAGGCTATGTACAAGGGGAGGAGAGAGGGTGGGCGCCTGGCTCCGCCCATGTCCCGCACCTTGTTCATAGCCATCAATGGAGGAGGTGGGGCTGATCGATGCTTAGCTTCGCCCCACCCTGCCCACTCCCATTGCACAGACCGAGCGAGGAGGAAGAGAGGTAAGCCTGCAAGGGGAAAGGGAGGAGAACAGAGGGAGGGAGTTTCGCAGCCACGCTGCTAAACACCCACCCACGACAATGCTATGGGCTCCCATAGGAGCCCATGCAGCGGCCGCCGTATTCCTGCCCAAAAGATAATTCCAGAACTATGTTTTGGGCTTGACGTAAAAATGCCCAGCGCTCGATATATGCTCGTGTGAAAGAAGCCTTACTCTGTGTGTAGCGGTGCTGACAGAAGACACCTAATCAAATCAGTTGACTGGCTGGGGTCTCAAACGGAGGACCCCAGCCAATCAACATTGAAGACTTATCCTGAGGATAGGTCATCAATAATATTTCCCTGGAAAACCCCTTTAAATCAGTCATCCTTTTTTGTCAACCTGTAAGGCAGAATTTAAAAATCTTCACACATGCTATTGTAGTTTGGATAGCATTAACTCAGGTTCAGCAAGCTTTGCTTTCCAAGACCTGCATGTATAAAGCCTATGGAATTAACATTGCAAAGTTTGAGAACATCTACCGTAGTAGTTGTTCTATTCATCACTCCTTGTTGAAAGAGGAACATCTATTGCTAATACCAAGGGGTAAGGATAAAATGTATACAATGCAGAGACTGTGGCCTCCTCTGGTCAAGAACAGGTTATTGACCTCTATTTATTGTCCATTGACTCCTCCCCGGTAGTTGTATTTATTTCACTTACTGCAAACTAATTTCTTTAGCTGAAATGATAAAAGTAGTTTATAGCTTGTTACAATGTCTATTGCTAGAGTTTATTTAAAAAAAGAGTTGCTTTACATTGTAACCTTCCTATAAGAGCTGTTTCTACATATAAGAAAAACAACAACCTAAGGGCTCTTTCACACCAGCGCATATACGGCACGTTTTTATGCCCGGGAGTATATACGCGCCCATGAAAGGCATTGATTTTCAGTGCATTCGTTCACACGGGCGAATATACGGCGCTTAAATACACCGGCAGCGTAAAAAATAGAACATATACGCTGGCGGCGCATATACGCTCAAGCAAAAGATAGTTCTGGAACTATCTTTTGGCCAATATACGCCGACAGGTCCCATAGACTCCTATGGGAGCAGGGAAAGAGAAGGGAGGTGGAGGCATTTTTGCAGCATCCAACACTGTGAATAGCTTACAGGTGCCTCTATATAGGCATTGGAAGGCATCCCGAGGATTTTCGCAGAGCAAGAGTTTTCCAGGGTGCAGCATATTTTTTCACTAAAAACTATGCTCATGGTCGTGTGAATGGACGAAAAACACTGGACGTGATCGCGGAAAAACACCCATTCAGGTGCTTATATGGAGCGGGCATGAAAATCTAAAAACACTGCCGCCGTTTATGCGCTCATGGGAAAGAGCCCTGACAGGGAGAGGTTGGAGGAGAACAACCACATAAAGCAGTCTGTCATGTCTGGTACTTGTAGTTTGCAAAACTGGAAGTGACAAGTTTTAAAGGAATAGATGGGATTGAACGAGGAACCAATTATACAGGTGTTTTTAAACTAACGAAGATACCAGAATAAAGCATGGCAAGGTACAGAGAACTACACAGATCAATTTGCCAGGACTACGGAAACCAGACCAGTCCCCCAAGCAAAGCACCCACCCTGAAATGGGTGACCCCCACTACGGGAGGGTGACCAAAGACCCATGAGCAAGATATAAGCACAGCTCTCAATGATTTGAATGAGAGCTGTGCCTGCAATTGCAAGCGCCACCCACAACACAGGGATCGGTCCTGATGTATCCCGGTGGGCGCTGTATTAATAACCCTTTTAAATAATCCATTCATAATGCAAACAAACTAAGATATTGGAAAGTTCCATAATGGTATAAGTAAAAAAAAAAAATCACCAATCAAGTGAAATATGGTATAATGTGTTTCTTACAGTATTTCTAGCAATTTTCAAAACTTAGCAACCTGCTTAAATCACAGCCTCCTAATATGATATTGTTGAGGACATTATATTGCTATTAGCTGTGGAATGATTCCACAATAGTGTAACACAAATTCAAATGCCATATATTTCCTGTTACCATCTAGCAGGTTGCAAGGTGTAAAACACAATGTTCTTTATCTGATAGTCAAAGCGACCACAAGGAACGTTCCCTAGCATCCTATTGGATTAGACGATCTTCATGTGTCTACATTATGTTGCTGAATTGCTCATTAAGAAATTATTTCATATGTTCTTCCAGGTAGGGAAGAAACTGATGATCTGTAAAAGTACCTGTTTCTTGCACCATTTGTCAAGAGGACTGCTTAGGAGGAGAGGGGATGGCAGAGATGTTAAGGCTTCAACCAATACAATACTGTAGAGCCCCGTGTGGCGAAGAGTATTAAGGCAGCAGAAATCCCTGCATGGCTTAGGTAGCCGACTCAAGGTTGACTCAGCCTTCCATCCTTCCGAGGTCGGTATAATGAGCACCCTGTTTGCTGTCGGGTAAAAGATGACTGGGGAAAGGCAATGGCAAGCTGCCCTGCAAAAATAAAGTCTGCCAAGAAAACGTTCCCCTAGGAGTCAATCATGACTCGGTGCTTGCTTACATTACCGCAGACTATGGGGTCTAGTAACTAGTTAATACAGTCACTGGCTATTTGTTTACTCCCATAGTGGTATTTTATTTTACAGGAATAATCTATAAGTCTATGTTTGCATAAAGACTATATCAGGGATGGCATTTACCCAATGGGATTGATAATATAGCCTTTTGCTTCTGGCCATTAGGGTGCTCAATAAACGCAACACTAATATAAATGATGTGATACTTAAGTCTTATGAAATTGAAAGAAAATTGAATTTGTAGTATTACTTTAATTATAATGTACTTGATTAACCTATTAAGAATAAGTGAATTTGACTGAAGATGTTCTGCGGGGTCATCTATAAAATTACAGTATGGCTAGGGCATGTTTAGGTACTTGCAAAACAATAATAGTTAAAGCTAAGAGTCTTATCCAGTATTGGAGGATCCAAGGAAAATGGAGATCATGCACCGCCCTCCCCACCTCCAGCTATTGCATTTTTTTATTTTCAAGGAAGACCAACAGCATCCACTTGGCTTTACTAAAGTGGATAACTAAAAGTTTTTAAATGAACCTTGATTTAAATACTGCGACATGGAGGTAAAAATTTAGCTTGATGAGCTATTACTCAACAAATTAATAATAAAGTGATTATATATATATATATATATATATATATATATATATATATATATATATATATATTTCTATCCCCAACCAGTGGTTCAAATGACAAATATGACTCACGACTGCCTGCTTTGTGGCTCATGCATCAGTCCTGTATTGTGAATATATGCTCTTGTCTGCACATTGCTGCAGACAAGTACTAACCCAGAAATAATGCTAATTCAGTGGGTATAATACTATAGTAATGACATTTCACAAAAAAATATGTATCACAAAATTTGTGATTTCTTGTTTCTCCAATCTCCATATTTAGTCCTTCATTTGTGACTTGATTGTAGCTCTGACAATCACTCAATGTTGAAAAGGCCAAAGGGCTTTTGATCTCTAGCCCGGAGCATCATGTTGACACTGGGTCATGCTGCAATTGCAATGCTTTCCTATGGGAGAAATAGTAACACCCCATGACTATTGCAAAGTATTCAAGCAGTATTGTCCTGTGCATCATCTCCTATAGGAAAACATTGAAAATGCAACTTGGTCTTGTTAATTCTATAATGGCACTGCAAATATTGACATTTGTGACCAGTGACTATAGTCTGTCTCACGAAAAGAATGCAGCTGATAGCAGCGGCATTGAGTATATCACTCCGCCATGTCTGGTGTTGGGATTGGCCACCTGTGACAAACATCTCTGGTGCCAAATATGTGACTGATGGGACTGGCACCATTGACATTTATCATAGTTAGCCAATCCCCTTAGCACACACAGCGAAGTGATGCGCTCAATACCGCTATTGGCTGCATTCTCTTCAGACTATATAAATTCATAAATTGTCCTCCCATTTTCAAAAATCTATTCTATGTTTTCCTACTCCGAGCTGAACAACGCTATGTAACAACTAACGTAGCAACTCTCATATCGCTTGTTACCCAGCTTTCCTAGAAACCTGAAAGCCAATTTCTTTATGAGATCTTGAGACGCCTAATGGGCTCATTTATCTTCGCAGAACTGTGTTAACAAAAGTTTAATTTTGATTCAGCCAATTAAGCAGATTGTTACATGATGAGACCATTGTTATTGTAATGTATCGTTCTACCTAATGTTCTCCGCCTCAGACTGTGTTCTGCAACACTTCCAGTTCATGCTTTCTTCCCGTACTGAAAGGCTCCTTTTTAATCCACTGTGCATTCTCTGTCGTTCTCTCTTGCCGACATGAGGAAGACAGCAACTTCCCAGCTGGTAGAACATAAGCCCCTGACACAGCTGTTTATATATAAAGTGGTAATTTATGCACAGCATGTCCTTGCCTGTACTTCATACCTCCTGGGGTGTTTCATAATCGCACCAAAATCTTTTCATCATGTCTCTTGCTTTGTGTTCAAACAACATAAAACAAACTGTACAGTGGCAGATCTGCTCGACACCTAGGTTTATCAAAACATGTTTCCTCGAAAAGAGAAGGCGAACATGACAAAGCCACATCTGCAAATACTATAAAGTACAGTCTTTAACGAACGCCAACATCCCCATTACATATTGATTCTATCTGGGACAGAATCTTGTCTAAACCATCCGGGAGTAAATTCTTTTATAATTTAAAAGCTAGATATTTGCCCAGGATAATGCAATGCACGGAGCGAGCGGACGTCCTAGGGATACGAAAAGGCTTTTAATTCCACACGGGCTGGTGTTTTCTTACTGTACCTTTGGAATGTCTTTAATGTCACCTTCAAAACAGTTAAAGCTTGGTCATTATTATTCACAAGCTCAAAAGGAAAAGTTGATCGTATTAAGGATAAAAGATAGCGGGGTAGGTAATATTCCTATTCTGTATGCAGATGAAGAATATTCGCTTGGGACAAACTCCACGTCAATCTCCAAGCCCATCAATTAGAATGCTGGGGTTGAAAAAAGGTGTCGTCTGCATAAACATAGAATTTCAGATACTTGTTTTCCATGTTCTGATCTGCTGCAGTGTGCCACAATAAGTAGCTCTTTCGATACAGGCATCTAAAATGGCTGAGGGGGTTTAGAGAAACAGAATGCCAGCTAGGTTGCCCCCCACCCAACTAGAATTTAGGGGCATTATAAGCCATGCACTCACTCCAGAAAAAAAGTGTATGCAGTACTTCTATATATCAGATAACTCTTTTTTAGGCCGCCTGCCGACGGCCAGGTCGGATCCGGCTGCGGAACTCACCCGCAGCTCTGGCTCTTTCATGTGCTGGCTGCCGGGCAGCCGGCGCATGCGCAGAGCGGAGCCGGCGGCCGGGGAGTGACGTGCATGCCGCGGTTTGTTTTCTGCGCATGATTTCGCGCAGACAAACCGCGGCCGTCAGCATAGGATTGCGTATTGTAATGCAATCCTATGCAGGCGTGTACGGGCGGAAATTCTGCGGGGAAGCCTGCCGCTGAATTTCCGCCCGTCTGCAGGAGGCGTTAGCTGTATCATATATACAGTTAGCACTGTTGCCTTGCAGTGCTGGGGTCTTAGGTTTAAATCTGACCAAAGACAACATCTGCATGGCGTTTGTATGGGTTTCCTCCTGGTACTCTGGTTTATTCCCACGTTCCCCAAAAACATGCTAATTAGAGATGAGCAAGCACGCTCGGATAAGCCAGTTACTCGAGCAAGCCTCGCTCTTCTCAAGTAACTGCATTCTTGCCCGCGCAGGCTCGGGGGGGGGAGGGCGGCGGGGGATAGCCGGGAGGAAAGAGAGATCTCTCTCACTCTCTCCCCCGCTACCCCTTGCTATCCCCCTCCGCACCCCGCACCCCCCCGAGCACGCTCGGACAAGAATGCAGTTACTCGAGAAGAGCGAGGCTCGCTCGCGTAACTGACTTATCCGAGCGTGCTCGCTCATTTCTAATGCTAATAAGTGACTTTAAAAATCGTGAGCCCTGGTCTTTCTTTTCTTCTTCTCTACTTTTCATCTTCCCTGTTACTAGATACCCCGATATATCACCTCCCCACCCCCCGTTTCTTTTGTTCCTTAATTTTTAAACTTAGTTACTTGGTTTCTCACTTTAATTTATGTTTAGAATGGATACAGCTTAAGCAATGGGAGAATAACACAATATGTGTATTCCTTTCCGGTTACTATAACCAGGGCCTCAGGCATATTCACACTTGAGCGGGATATACGGAGAGGTGGCATATGTCACCAATGAAATTACTCCCTCGAAGTCTATATAAAAATTTGATTAAAATTTTATAAAGCAAAAGACCACATGACAAGTTACACAATGTATTTCATTACAACTTATTTGTTATATCTTTGATGTTTTAATGCATTCATGTTTCTTATGAAAGTTTCAATAAAAATCTTTTGAACATAAACAACGTGAGCCGCAATGGAGACAGAACCCATAATATGAAGTTATGCAGTGCTGTAGAATATGTATGTGCTATATGAATAAAGGTGATTACTATTATATATGTTACAGGCAGTGGTAGAAAAGCAAGCAGTGTATAAAATGCCCTGGCAATCTATAGCCTGTGTGAGATTTTTAGGCAAAGGAGGAAATGTGTGTTTTATTTAAATATGCTATATACTTTCCCTAGGCATTGTATAGAATACCTAGGCATTATACAGAACGTCAAGTATTATAAAAAGAGAGTCATATGGCCTTTATTAAAAAAAAAAGACGATGATGGTGGTTGGATTGGGGCACATTGGAGGAATATAATGGGGACTGGATTACGGCACATTGCAAGAAGACGATGATGGAGGTTGGATTGGGGCACATTGGAGGAATATAATGGGGGCTGGATTACGGCACATTGCAAGAAGACGATGATGGAGGTTGGATTGGGGCACATTGGAGGAATATAATGGGGGGCTGGATTACGGCACATTGCAAGAAGACGATGATGGAGGTTGGATTGGGGGACATTGCAAGAAGACAATGATGGAGGTTGGATTGGGGGACATTGGAAGAAGAGGATGATGGAGGTTGGATTGGGGGACATTGGAAGAAGAGGATGATGGAGGTTGGATTGGGGGACATTGGAAGAATATAATGGTGGCTGGATTGTGGGACATTAGAAGATGAGGATGATGATGGAGATTGGATTGTGGGACATTAGAAGAAGATGATCATGGGGATCTAAATTACAGCAGCTAATGAATAATAATAGACCAAATAGCTACAATATATCAGCTACAATATAATTAACCCTTTCCAATCCACTGCCCGACGTCTGAAGACATTCTAATTGAAGCCTGTACAGCCCGCTAGAAAACTCTGAATCCAAAGTTGGATTGCAAAGGGTTAATAAGTCTGGCTGGATTGGTTGTAACTGGCTAAAAATGCTTAGGTTGCCGGTAATCAAGTCTTGAATTAAAATGGAATAATCTTTTCAGGAATAGATCGTTAATACATAATGCACTAATATACTAATGGACCACAACAGTCTATAAGCCTTCACCAAAGACTTTATAAGCACAAGTAATTGGTTGGAAATATGGTTGCATTAAATCCTCACCCTTTTTTCTATTGTGAAGTGCTTCCATGCTTGGGCTTGGTAGGTGGAGAAGTATTGATGAATTATAAACTTTCCATTGATCCACCTGTACAGGGCTGAGCCGGGCTGGTTATTCCTGTTAGCCATTGCAGCAAAGTAACCCACATTTGGGATAAGGAAGATCTCCAATCCCATTGATTCGGACGCAGTGGCAAGGTTCTGATACTCCTCCACGTAGTCAAGCTTCTCTTTTCCTAGTGAAAATTAGAAATATAGTATATTAATGCAGATACAAGTCCCATACACATTCTGCCCTGCTTACAGACGGTTTCTGTTGACCTCTCATTAAATTGTAGAAAATACTTGAAATTGGCTGCATTATTTCAGCTGCTGAAGGCTTTAAAATTATTATACCTGAAATGTATTGAAGCTTAGAGAAGTTTACAATTTCCTGTGACATTTCTCTTAAATTGTATTTTCAGGTATTTTAAAATACTTATTGAGAACAACAGAGGCGGATTGAACATAGGCTCTGCAGGAAGAAATGTCAGTAGGCTGGTGAGGTCATGGTCTGGTCTGGCCTGGTCAGGCAGATGCCTGGATCCACTGCACTCCATTGGGCTCATTGCAGCTGAATTAGGGTTGTTGCAATATGGAGCGCTTGCTGTTGACCTTGCTCTTCCACTGACTCATGGTAGCTACAGGCTGGATGCGGTGGGGGACATCACAATTACCTTGATGTTCAAAATTGATCTCTTTGTAGTAGATAGTGGTACATTAAAGGGGTTGTCCCGCGAAAGCAAGTGGGGTTATACACTTCTGTATGGCCATATTAATGCACTTTGTAATATACATCGTGCGTTAAATATGAGCCATACAGAAGTTATATACTCCCCTTCCCTGCGCTGGCATCCCCGTCTCCATGGTACCATCTAATTTCAGCGTCTAATCGCCCGATTAGACGCACTTGCGCAGAAGGGTCTTCTCCCTTCTGGTCGGTCCAGGCACGAGCGGCGTTCTGGCTCCGCCCCCTTCTACGTGTCATCGCGTAGCTCCGCCCCATCACGTGTGCCGATTCCAGCCAATCAGGAGGCTGAAATCGGCAATGGACCGCACAGAGCTCACGGTGCACCATGGGAGAAGACCCGCGGTGCATCGTGGGTGAAGATCCCGGTGGCCATCTTGGAGGAAAAGAATGAAGAAGTTGTAGACAGGGGATTCGGGTAAGTAAAATTTTTTTTTTCAATTTCAACACATCCCTTGGGTTTGTCCTGCATTGAACGGGGGGCCTATGCAAAAAAAAAAAAACCTGTTTTGGCGCGGGACAACCCCTTTAAGTAATTAGTTGTAACACAATTATAGATTTTGTATTATATTTAAAGGGAGTCTGTCAGCATTTTGATCCTGCAAAACTGATGACATCCCTATGTAGGGGCAGTGGAGCAGAGATAAAGCATACCCTTGTTAATGATGTTAATAATCACTTGCTGTGAGAAAACTAAAGTTTACTTTCCTGCATGCTGCCTCAAGTGCCCTAAAGGCTGACCTTCTTTCTGAAGTAGATGTTCTTTATTAGTACGTACATAGAGTGTGTTTAATAGAAAGTGCAATATGTGGCATTACACATACCCAGCAAGCATTGTGCATTCTTACACCTTTTTATCAATGCCAGTATTAACTTTTTATGCAATTTGTGCTATAGTAGCTTTTCTGTGGGATCAAACTAGACAGAATAGCCTTCTCACCTCGCAAGTATCAATGAACTTTGGCTGCCCATGACTGTTGCCCATTCACCACCAGTTGTCATTCCTTGGACAACTTCCTGGAATGTATTAGCTACTGCCTACTAGCCATCATAATTTTGCCTATGTCAAAGTAAGACAGATCCTAATACTTGTCCATTTTACCAGCAAGAACTTGAACTTCAAGCAGTTTGATTCTAGTGAACCGGAGGAGGGAGGACGAGAAGGGAGAGGGAGGGGCAGAGGGAGAGGGGGAGAGGGAAAGGGAGAGGGAGAGGGAGAGGGAGAGGGAAGAGGGAAAAGGGAAAAGGGAGAGGGAGAGGCTCTTCATTGGATGTAGCTCAAGGGTTAGCAGTGTTGCCTTGCACTTCTGGAGTGCTTGGTTCAAATCTGACCAAGGACAATTTCTTTATGGAGTGTGAATACTCTCTTTGTATTTCTTCTTCTTCTCCTCTTTCACCTCCAGAAAAAGAAAAAAAAGGGTGTGATGGCTCAGCAGTTAGCACTGTTGCCTTGCAATGATGGAGTCCTAGGTTAAAATCTGACCAAAGACAACATCTGCATAGAGTTTTCCACTTCCATGCAGATTTTGTCCTTGACCTGATTTGAACCTAGGACCCCATCACTGCAAGACAACAGTGCTAACCACTGAGCTACATCCACTGAACAACTGCCTGCTCTTCAGATCGAACCAAAATTGGGCAAAACAGTCAACCAGAACTTTTGAAGAGTTCGCTCATCTCTAGTCCTTAACAAAACTGTCGGAGCGGTAAGAGCGGATACCTGTACATAATCCATTTAATTGTGTTTCTGCTATTTATTCACTATTAAAACAAGTTTTCTTTTTTATATTCCATTTGTAGACATCAGAGTAAGTACGGAAGGCTCAGAAGGCTCCATAGATAAAAGCTGTAATCTCTTTTTCCACTATCCATATTATAAAAATATTATTAACCTCTGAATGTACTAAAGTCTGATTAACTTCAACGGTTTAAAGAGTTTTAAAGAAATGCTTTAATTCCTTCATTCTGCCGTAACAAGTAAGCTGCTGAACATAATGTGATTTCATTAAGATTACATGAAAAACAACCTGCCTGCATTGCATCAAATAACCATTTCTCCCTATCACCACTGCTGCAGAATGTAACAATGACCATTCTGAATATAGGAGTGAAAGCAACTGATACCGATCCACATATTCAGAGGTGTTGTGTATTTCAGAAAGTTTCATAAAATCCTTTATAAAACCAATAATACTACAACTCGAGGGTGGATCTAGTTAAACAAATTCTAGAACAGAATCCTGAACAATTTCCTATTATTATTGGGAATCCTATCCTCATAAGGAGAATCCTCTAAGTAGCCAGCAGGGCGGCAGGGAAACCGGATTCCCCACCACTTACTTACAGATGTCATTAACCCCTTTAAGGACATGGCCTATTTTGGGCTTAAGGACGCAACGATTTTTGGCGGATTTTCATCTCCATTTTTTAAAAGCCATAACTTTTTTATTTTTCCGTTGATGCGGCCGTATACGGGCTTGTTTTTTTGCGTGGTGAACTGTAGTTTTTGATGGTGCCATTTTTGGGTACATAGACTATATTGTAAAATTTTTATTATTTTTTTTATGATAACAGGGAGAGAAAATACATCAATTCTGCCATAGATTTTATTTTTTTTTTACAGCATTAATCATGCAGCATAAATGACGATGATACAATTACAACGATACCAAAATTCTTATATTTTTTTTAGGTTTTTCCACTTTTTTGCAATAAAAACCCTTTTTTTGGAAATCTTTTTTTTTCTATATCACTGCATTCAAAGTCCTGTAACTTTTTTATTTTTCTATGTACGGAGCTCTGTGAGGGCTTATTTTTTGCGAGATGAGATGTAGTTTTTACTGGTACCATTTTGGGGAATATACGGCTTTTTTGATCACTTTTATTGCATTTTTTGTGAGGCAAAATACAAAAAATTAGCATTTTGCCTGTTTTTTATCGGGTTTTTTTACGCTTTTTGCCGTACAAAATAAAAAGCATGTTCAACTTTTTGTACACATCGTTATGGATGCGTCAATACCAAATATGTGCCATTTTAATTTTTTTTTACCTTTTTTTATGCTAATAATAGAAAAACAGCAGGGGGCGCATCTCCGATCACTGACAGCTGGCTCGCGCTGCGGGATAGCGCGAGATCAGTAATAATCTCGCGCTATCTCTATGACGTAAGGGTACGTCATTTTGCGGGAAGTACCACCCTGCCATGACGTACCCTTACGTCATAGGGCGGGAAGGGGTTTATGGGGTTGTCACAGGAAATATATGAGGAGTAGGAGTATTACAGCTAAGAGCTATATAAAGCAAAAAACATTGAGCATGCATGCTGTATTTTAAGTGTGCTTTTTCTTAAGTTTTTGATTTTAGATTAGATTACTTTAAATTCAGGGACTTTAGAAGACAGTCCCTTATATTTTTTTTACTGCTTATCTTTTTTAATTTTCTCTTACATATATTGCTTTTATCTAATCCATCTGTACAATCCTCATTTAGTATATGCTCCATGATTGACAATGCCATCCAGTGTACATCTTGTGCCATGTATGCAGTGCTCGAATAGATGTTCAAGGGTGCATACTGCAATACGAGATGTGAGCATATTGCATGTTTGGAAGCCCAGATTCTGGATCTATGTGAGCAGCTTGCAATGCTGAGATCAATCAACAACCTGGAAAGGAGTTTGCTGCTCACTGAGCAAACATTCACTGGGGTATATGTGAGGGTGGATGGTGAAAGAAAAGATAATGATGGGTAGTGCTCCAGATAATGGAATAGAATTTATATATAGAAGACACTATAAAAAGAAGGACTCACCCGTGACGCCGGGCCCGTAAAACAGGCTCCGGTACGTCAAGGTCCAAGGTTACGTAGCAAATCACAAAATGTGGGTTTAGGTTTTCTTGCACTGGTCATTGGAGACATCTCATGGAGAGCGTCATGGTAGGTCCCAAAAGTGAAAAGAAAACACCACGGGATAGACAAAGCAGGTAGATGAAGTACAAAAAAATACCAGCGCTCCAGTGTTCGAAAAAATATTATTTTTTCGAACACTGGAGCGCTGGTATTTTTTTGTACTTCATCTACCTGCTGTGAGGGTGGATGGTAGTATGGGAATGCAGGATGATCAAGCAGCTAGCTGGGTAACAGTTAGAAGGAGGGCTAGATGGAAAAGTGACAGAGAGGCTAGTCCTGAACTGGCACACCCCAACAAGTTTGTAAAGTTGGCAGGTGAGGAGAATGCCATTACAGGATTAACACTGTTGCAGCATGATATGTCCTGTGACCACCAGGGGGATGTCTGCTCCAGTAAGATGGGGAATAGGAGTGCAAGGCAGGTTAGACAGGTCTTGGTAGTGGGGGAATCAATTATTAAGGAGATGGACAGGGCAATCGGTTACAAAGCCCAGGATCATCGAACAGTGTGTTATCTTCCTGGTGCTCGAATTTGACACATCACAGATCAGGTTGACAGAATAGTGGGAGGGGCTGGTGAGGGCCAAGCAGTCATGGTGCGTATTTGTACCAATGACAAAGTTAAAGGCAGGTGGAAGGTCCTTAAAATGATTTCAGGGAACTAGGCCATAAGCTTAAGGCGAGGACCTCCAAAGTAGTATTTTCTGAAATACTACCTGTACCATGTGTCACACCAGAAAGGCAGCAGGCGACTAGGGAGGTAAACAAGTGGCTCAAGTTTTGGTGTAGGAAGGAAGGGTTTTGGTTCATGGAAAATTGGGCTAACTTTGCTGTTGGCTACAGGTTCTACTGTAGGGATGGGCTGCATCTCAGTTGAGAGGGTGCAGCTGTCCTGGGGGAGAAGATAGGTAGAAGGTTGGGGAAGTGTTAAAACTAGAGACTGGGAGAGGGTAACCAGAATGATAGAGATGAAGATAGTGTAGACAGTGATCTGGGACTAAATAATGGAAATGGGGGTGGGGTAGTGGGAGGGATTAGTACAGTTAGAACTGGCAAAACTGTTAGAAGGGACACACTTAGTGGGAATAACTGAGACCTGGTTGGACAATAGTTCAGATTAGGAAGTTGCAGGGTTACAGTCTGTTCAGAAGGGTTCATAAAAACTAGAAAGGGGGAGGGTTTTGTCTTTATGTAAAATCCAGTTTAAATCCCACATTATGAGAAGATATATGTAAAGGAGATTAACAAGTGGAGTCTCTAAGGGTAGAGATACATAGAGGATATAACAATAATTAAATCCTAATAGGGGTTTTCTATAGGCCACCAAATATAACACAAGCCACTGAAAATCTATTGCTGAGGCAAACAGATGAAGTGACAAATCACAATGAGGTAATTATTATAGGGGACTTTAACCATCCAGATATAAACTGCAAAGATGAAACCTGCTGATCTCATAAAAGTAACAAGTTGCAAATCTTGGAATTGGGGAGGATTTGTTTACCTTAAATGAGGAAAAATGGCTTCTACCTCATTAAGCTTTTTTGCCTTCATCTGGATATAGATTGCAGGATAAAAGGCTGAACTGGATGGACATGTGTCTTTTTTTCAGCCTTACATACTATCTAGCTACATCCTATCCTGTAAATAGGTAATGAGGGTATAAAGTGTGAGGGTATATTTTACAGCAATCTCATGTGCCATTCACACAATGGACTGGAGCTGACCCATTGACTTGTATGGTAGACTGTTCTAGACATGCTCTATAACTTGTGTAGAGGTCATATTGCAGGGGAGGGGGGAATAGTTAGTTACAACCTATCAACTATTGTAAATAGTGGATCCTGTGTTATCTACATAGAGGTGTTACCTTTCAGTGTAATCCTGCCTGTGATGATAATGAGATGACTGCTGCAAAGTTTTCTCTACAGAACAGGAAGTGACAGACTAGTATTAGACTCTGTGCTCAGTAAGAAAAATGCAAGATTTTAGGGTATTTTTTTTCAAGATTAGATAGAAACATCAAAAATGTAAAAAAAATCTTAAAAATTCTTAAAAATATGTTTAACACAAAAATGTGATTTATATAATAGGCAATTTTCTGATGACACATTCTCTTTAAGGTAGAATTAATTGAGCTTGGAAATTATTATGACAATTGTTTACATTTCATAGAGTCATCTACAATCATAGTTTTCTATGTATTCATGCGTGATAGCATTCATACTTTCAAGTACTGGTATCCACTCAATGCCATTACAGAGGAAGAGACCCTTCAGAGATGTATCCATCCAGAATTTGGCTATTTCACTGTGCGAACAAGGGGGCTTCAGACCCAATGTCACCTTCATTTCGGCTTCTAGAAGAAAAAAAGCACAATTTAAATCACACAACTCTTCATCGCAGTGAGAAAAAGCTTTCTAATAACGCAAGGAATCTGTCTAATAATGAGTTTATTCTGATTTATTATTTTAAAATAGTTTTCATCCTTTATCCCCATATATAGCACTAAACAAGAAACGTTCCATTGCAAGCAGTGACAAGAGAACTTTTCAAAAGTTCAGTTTGGCCGGTTTGCTGAATTTGGGCAAAAAGTCCAATATGGTCTAAATTTGTTTGAACCAAACCCGAACTTCATCAGTACGACTAAAACTGGTGTATAACACTTTCTAAAAGCCATTAAAGCCCTTTATAACACAAGAAGAAAAAGAATAAGAAGGCATTTTAGTGGATTCAGCTAAGATAAACCACCTTAGGTTTGAGTTCACGCCAAACCGAACTTTTAGCAAAGTTCAACCGGAAACAGGGTTTCACTGTTTTACTTCACTCAACACTATTTGCAAGTACTATTTAATAAAAATGTCCTTTCCGTTTTGTGTATACAGCACCTATAGAGACCTATGTATCTTTACAGTTACAGACTACTATATAAACAAACCCTATGTGTAGTTAGGGCCTAGAGTCATTTTCCATTTCATATATCTCCTGTAGGTTAGACTCTGTTCACAACTTTCTTCTGAGGTTCCATCCTAAATGTTAGAAACAATATCTCAGCATAAAGGTAAAATGTTCTAAACCAAAAAGAACCCATCCTAGTCTATGCGGCCCATTGGGTACTGTTTGTGTGTATCATATGATTGATCCATTCTTTCCTATGATGGAACAGAAAAATTGATATTTTGATGGAAGTGTGAACAGAGTCTTACATATATCTTTAGATGTATCTATTCTCAAATTAGCTTTTTCAAAAATAGCGACTTGCACCCGCCAATACAACTATTGACTTAAATTGACATTTTAATATCTAAAATGCAAATATGCTGAATATTTCAGCACACTGGGGTAAGAGCTCATATGTATTAATATTTCACCAACAGTGTGGGCAGAGTTGTACTTACCATATGTGCCCAGAGCAGTAAAATTCAGCTGTTTGGTATTTTCCACTCTTCAAGAATTATGGTTATTCTATTTCCCCATAGTGAGGACATGTTCAAACTTTGCATACAGATATTTGTGGAATGGATGTAAGTTAATATCTACAGCGATAAGATATTCAGCTTCTATTCAATTATGTTAAAATGTGCAAATCAAGATTTTTCACATGGAAATTTATGGGGAGAATAAACACAACATCCTTCAGTACTTTCATTTCCAATTTGCAGAAGCAAATACACCAATCTAATTCAATTAATCCTAAAAACCTAAATTACTTCTTTTATTTTTAATAATTTACTAGCCGGGAGCTTTGTTGATAATTGTATGTAAACATCAAGAGATAAAAGGATATTGGACTATTGCCAAAGTAGTTCTGCATGTGCATTAGCGTGGTTACATGTTTACTAACCATAGGGGTACATCAATTGAATATCACCTCCTTCTGTCCTAACTGGTAGCTCTTTCAGCACCTGAGGTATGGACAGCTCCGCAAGCCTTGGTCTGGCATTAGGACAGAGTGTAGATGTTGCATCCGATCCTGGCAGAAGAACAAGTTGCCTCAACAAGCCCTGGAATACATAATGCAGCCTTCTAACCACTTAGTTTTCAAAGACGCAACTTTATATAGTAGCTGGGAATTTGTTATGACCTTACATAGAATATTCTAGAAATGTGTATGAAAAGAAAGAGAAAATGTTCCTGCAGAAACTCCTAGACTGCTGCTTCATTTTATGTTTGAAACCACAGATATAATTCACACTTTCACCTCTTTTTATATTCAGAGGATTCTTATAATATTCGGATATATTAGAATTGCATTTTACCTCCCCAAAGAATTCTGCTTGAATGGCGTTATTTCTCATCAGGAAATCCTTAACTACATAAAATTTAAGCATACATTTAAGCTGAAAATATAAATTAGAATATGTAGCTGTCACACTAAAAAATCTTAAACAAATCCATTAAATTGTTGTGAGTTCAAATATCGGTTCTTAAAGTGTACCTGAGTTTTCAACAAGTTTTCTAAAATACACCAGGTTCTCCTTACTCTATCATTTGCTGCTGTTTGCACCCTGTTTCATGTCTGTAAGTTCTGATTTTCAGATGGTCTTCCCTATTTTTCTGTTGCCCTGCTGTTTGCAATCCACTTTCAGGGAGGGAGCGTGTAACAAGCCTAGCATTCTGCCAGTAGATCACTGCCCTGTACTTACTTTCCCTCACTTTCTTTGCTGCATTGCACTGTATCTGGTCCAATTAGCAGGCAGACAGTATTTGAATGTTCTCTGCTTTCCCAGGATGATTCAGACATTCATAGACATTCTAGCTAAAGGTTTAGTAAACCTAGTATAATGTGTGCACAAACACACACAGGCACACAGACACTGTAACAGCAGGAGAGGCAGAGATTGTGGAGATCATTATCATATCAGTGTCTGCATAATTGTCAGCCTGCAGCCTCTGAGTACAAGAGAGTGCCACTGTGAAAATAGCTTCTCACCATGTTGCCAAGGAAATGTCCCTGTGTCCTTGTTACCATAAAAGCTCTATATCTAACAACAGAGTTAATTGCAGAGAATCTGGAAAGGAGACCCCTAGTCAGTAGTCACTTCAGATCTGATTTACAGTGGTAAAGCAACAAAATATTTAATCCAAGTATATTACAGAAATGATGAGACTAACAGAAGCTGGTAGATGAGCATAAGTTGTCTTTTAATCAAGTTTACAAAAAATGATGTATTTCTTTAATGTGGCACCAATAAATTGGAGGTCTGCTACAAGTAGAAAATAGCTCTTATAATTGTGTACTTAAAGGAAAAATTACAGCTATCCACATAATAGACATTGCTGAAATGCAGTCAATGCTAATTTGCTTCAATTAGCTATTCTCTTCAAGTGAACTTTTTTAGTTGCCAATTATCAGAAGGAAACATTAAAAAAACACATGGTAGTGTAGTACTGACGTTTTGTGCCACTTATGAAATGCTACATGCAAATCTGAAGTATACAAACTAAGCAGAAATAATTATAATGTGGACCATATATGTTATCACTCTACATTTTGTTTTCATCACAATTCCACTGACTAAAGGAATTGCTCCTAAACCTCAATGCAAAATCTGTCCCCTACCTATCATGTGCCATTCATAATATGATGCTTTCTAATGTAGTAGAGGGGCCTTTGGGTCCCTTCAGGCCCCAGGCAGGTAGTACCTCTCCAGCCCCTAAAGCTACATTACTGGCTGTGAAAGAGGAGTGAACTCAGATGGGTCAGGACTGGTGAGCGAACTTTTGAAATGTTCGGTTCGGCCAGTTTGCCGAACTTTTTTAAAAGTTTGTTTTTTTCCAAATTATTTCAAACTGAACTAGAAGTTCACCAAACCTCTAAAGCTGAGAGAGTGTAATACAGGGCTTTTATGGCTCTTAGACATTGTTATACACCAGTGTTCATGACTAGTGTTGAGCAAACCAAACCAGTCGAACCCTGTTTCAAATAGAAAGTTGCCAAAATCTTGGTTTGGGTTTTTGCCAAACTGAACTTTCAGCAAAGTTTGACCCAAAACAGGGTTCTAAGGTTTTGGTTTGCTCAACACTAGTCAGGACTCACTGGAAGTAATAGACATGGGCCTCTTATCAGCCATTATAATTATAATACACTTGTGCCAACTAACCGTTGAGCAGTATTTATCTCTTTACGTTTTCTGCACTAGATATATCTGACTCAAGAGTTGTGCGCCTTGTGCTAATGCCTGTATGATAAGTTCACACCTGCTACCAAGAGGTTCTGCAGCTACTGAAGTATTTACTAGTGTTGAATGAACCAAAACAGCAGAAGCCTGTTTTGGATCACACCTTGCTCAAAGTTTGGTTTGGTGCGAACTAAACCTTAGGCGGCTCATCTCAGCCAAACTCACTTCCCTCCTTCCTTCCTTCCTTCCTTAACTTTGCCTTAAAAACAGCTCAAAAGTACTTAGATACACTCTGAGGTGACCTAAGAGTCAGAGGCATATCTTGAAGCTCCTGGGCCCCAATGCAAAACTGTAATGGGGCCCCCAACTATAACGCTTTATTCATAGTACTGGGCTCCCTATATGGAGAAGAGGAGCCTTATGGGCCCCCTAAGGCTCCTGGGCCCGGGTGCAACCGCATCCCCTGCATCCTCTATAGTTACGGCCCTGCTAAGAGTATTATACAGGGCTTTTATGTCTCTTAGACAGTGCTATACACCAGTTTTAGGGGTATTGGTGAAGTTCCAGTTCAGTTTGAACTACTTCAGCCCGAACCAAAAGTTTTGCCAGAATTCAGCAAACTAAACAAACCGAACTTTTGAAAAGTTCGCTCAACACTAGTATTTAGTACCAGAAAAAATGTGCCCCCTGCTCTAAATGATAAGAATATTAGGAGTCACTGGAGATTTTCTATGACCTATATAAATGTACTCAGCCTCTTACTTTATGGTGTTATATGGTCACAGAGCTCCTTAGTGAATTTAGTAGCTTAGCACTTACAGAAAAAAAACCTTTCCGTCGTCTTCTGCTTCCAACATATACCCGGGAGTTGATGGTGCTTAGGGATGCTGGAAATGGTTTGTCTAGAATACTAAACATAAAAAAAAAATAATTGCTTCATTATAATCACAGTAGTAAATACACAACTGTTTCAAGCCTTAGAAAGCCAAAAATAAGAAAAACCTAATATAGATTTATGTACAATACAAGTAATGCTGATGACAAAGTATCACGAGTTCATTGTTAAATTATATTGTCTGCTACACCAGAAGAAGTCATGTACATTAAAACAAGCATTGTCTAAGTACAGCTTATATCTTATTCTTGGCAGTCTTATTTCCCCAGAGAGCTTAAATTTTAATTTAGACACACACTGGCAAATGGCTGGAGTCATTAATGAGCGGAGAAACGCAATAGATTTATTTGAAACTAATTTTTATTGTTTCTGTGGGTAAAAAGTAGCTGCTGTTTCAATTCGCTGTAATTATTTTCCCACAATTAGGCACATAATTCATTTTAACTGCTAAATAAAGAAATGCGTCTGAAAATAAAAAATACCCGTCAAGTAAACTGAAAGAATAATGTGGACATCAAATACATAAAACTCACAAGTAAAACTCAAAAATCACACATAGTATAACATTTGACTATGACTTCATGAGATTTCTTGCATACTTTCTACGACTTCTATTACCATATTTATGTTGAAAATATGCATGACATATCATGAAGTCATAGACAAATATACAGAATTTACTATGTTAGTCCATCACGTTTTAAAGCCACTCAATATGAGGGCAGCATATGGTAGAGGAGGAGAATCTGAACGCGGAGATATAGTTTTCATGTGAAAACTACTGTTTAAATGCCATCAGGATTAATAGAAAAAGCCTATGAGTCCTCCTATTCCTATAAGCTTTTGCTATAAGTTATGGTAGCATTTTCTTCCGTTTCTTCGGTGTCTTGGGATTGGGTCCAGAGTGACATCACAACTTCAGCTCCAGATTATGTGGTGCACCGGCTGGTGTATGCATGTTTCGGTCAGACCTGGTTTTCAAGGGTTAAACAGTTCCCTGCTGCTGTTTAGTTGGAGGACTGATTTGTAGTTCGTAGTTAAGCCAACTAATCAGTAAGGGCTCCTGTTCACGGGCGATTGTGCACTGCATGATCCGCAGCGATAATCCGGCCGCAGGTAACGCATTGCACACTTTCCATAGCGCATCCCCTGTCTACGAGCGGAGAATTATAGCGATTCACTGCTCGTGGGACTCAAATCGCGGCATGCTGCGTTTCTCCGCAATTTGCCACGATTCTCCGCGGTGAGCCTATCTGTCAGATAGGCTCACCGGGGAGAGCTGTCAGTTCTCTCCCCTGCTCTTGGGCGGTGGAATATCGCCAGCGATATTCCCCAACGCCAGTGGACAGGGGGCATAACTTTATTAGAGTTGTTCAGCTGATGGCCTGGCTGGGTTGATTGACAACGCAGACAGCCAGGCTGCTACTTTCTCATGACATATAAACAGTCTCCTCCTCGCTGAGGGCGCTGATTATACTTCTTGTATTGTGGCTCTGTCAGGACTCTCAGCACACCTGTGTATTGTTTTGTACTTCGCATATCTGTTTTCTGTTAGTGTTCTATATCCAGTCCTTCTGTAATCTCCAGTTTGGTTCCTTAGTTCCTCTCTGACTTGAGACCTTGCCTCGTACAAACAATCGGGTTGTCTTTTTCGGAGCAGGTGCTCCACTTCAAGGCAGATCCAGTTGGGGAGGCTCCGAATGTTCTATTTAGATCTGCACCCTCGTTTTCTGTCTGGTTCTACATCTAGCTATAAACACCTGTGTCCCCCCGGCAACACATCTGTCCAGACTGCTGCGGTATCCTGCACACCCTAGTTTTGTCAGCAGTCTCAGATAGATGTGACAGTCATGTCTACAATATGGTGACTTGCAGACTGCGCCCTGCCATCAAGGCAAACATGAATCAGACAGATTACAATTCAGTTAGTCTTTCCAGCACTTTTCTCACTTTCAGCATAGAAATATCATGCTTGCTTAGTTAACAGCTATGGAGGAGAAGATAGTGGGAAGATTAGGCCAGATTTACTACTGAAGTTTCAGTAGCTTTCTGTCCCCAAATTTTGGCACTAGACAGTCTAAAGATATTCCAGATTTATCATTCACCGAAGTCACTGTGATAAACATGACATATTTAAAACCTGTCTAGTCTATTCTATTCGGTCTCCTTCACACAAACATATGGCCTCAGCGTATTGCGCTCGCATATTGTACGTGTGTAACATGTTGTACCAATCTACCATAGGCTCCCATGTTGCTTCTCACACATATTGCGCAAAATAAAGATTTCAGCATGTTCTATGTTAGCGCATAATCATGCATTAATCATTGGGCTTAAGTCATTATGAATGTAAGGGTCTGAATTTTGTACTTCTTTTATATACTGTAGCATTGATTTATTTGTTTTAATCCTTTGTAGGCGGCTTTGGTTATACAGTTTGGATTTGTACCTTTGGGGTCTGGAAAAAGTGTAAGACAAGCAAAATATAGGGGGTGGACAAAAATATGGAAACACCATACAAAATGCATGCCTTAAGTTACAAGGAATTATAAATCATATTTCAATAAGAGATGTAGAGACCAATTAAGTGGAGGTAATATGACACATATGCTGCTGGGCAGAAGTGAACATCTGCCGGAGCAAGAAGGTTCCATTGGTCAGGGGTTTGAGCCACTTAGCTGCTGCCTCCCAAAACCACCCAGAGCAGGGCAAGCAGTGAAGTAAATACAAATTTAGCAGGAAAGCTCTCAACCAAGCAGGAGTAAAAAGGGTAGCTCAGTGCTAATGACTAAAATCCCATGCATTTCGTATGGCGCTTCCATATTTTTGTCCACCCCTTGCATCTGTTGCTTACTTAAACCTTGTATTTTTCACCACACTATCTACTTTAACATAGACTAAAATACAGATTTTGAATTTGTGGACATTTAAAAATAAATTGTATTTTCGTTTATGAAAAACAGGGAGGGGCTCCGAACATTAGAATGCAGAGGTGCAGGTATGTATGTGTCACACCAAGAACTAGATAGATTTGCTCATAAAAAGAAAATCAAAATGAGTCACCAATAGAAAAGTGCTCGACAGGTCTTGGAGGTGCGCAGCATGTTGTGATTATATTAATGGTCTGCTTTTAATATTACCAGAGGAGAAAAAACAATGATGAACACTAATAGCTCATAACAATTCCCAAGCAAGCCTGGGATGAGCTTTGACAGTAAATAGAAATTTCAGGTGAAAAGCAAGGTCAATAACGAGAATTTAAGAAATGTTTTGCAAGAAACCTAAAAGTTATCAGTATTCATTTAGATGCACCAGACAATTACTTTATATCTGACTCACACTTCCAGAGGGATACTGCAGTCAATGGAGAGGGAAACAGAAAGGGCAGATACAGCTAGAACAAATGTGTGCCACTGATCGTCGGCTAGAGAGACGCCACGAAATGTAACTTTCATCTGCCATTCTTGGGAGTCTTCTACATTCCAGAATAAGAAGTGAAGTTTGCTTTCAGAGTATCTCAAGCCAAGAAGGACGTGTCCTTTTTTTTCGGTTATCACTGTGAACAGATATTCATTTTTCTAAAATGAAAAAAAGCACAAAAAAACTCATTGAATGTTACCTGGAGATAGAAAGATAGATCGATAGATAGATATGAGATAGATAGATAGATAGATAGATAGATAGATAGATAGATAGATAGATAGATATGAGATAGATAGATAGATAGATAGATAGATAGATAGATAGATATGAGATAGATAGATAGATATGAGATAGATAAATAGATATGAGATAGATAAATAGATAGATAGATATGAGATAGATAGATAGATAGATAGATAGATAGATAGATAGATAGATAGATAGGAGATAGAAAGATAGATCGATAGATAGATATGAGATAGATAGATAGATAGATAGATAGATAGATAGATATGAGATAGATAGATAGATAGATAGATAGATAGATAGATATGAGATAGATAGATAGATATGAGATAGATAAATAGATATGAGATAGATAAATAGATAGATAGATATGAGATAGATAGATATTAGATAGATAGGGGATAGATAGATAGATAGATAGATAGATAGATAGATAGATAGATAGATAGATAGATAGATAGATAGATAGATATGAGATAGATAGATAGATAGATAGATAGATAGATAGATAGATATGAGATAGATAAATAGATATGAGATAGATAGATAGATATGAGATAGATAGATAGGGGATAGATAGATAGATAGATAGATAGATAGATAGATAGATATGAGATAGATAGATAGATATGAGATAGATAGATAGATATGAGATAGATAGATAGATAGATAGATAGATAGATAGATAGATAGATAGATAGATAGATAGATAGATTCATAAATTGGGAATGAAGGGATGTGCACTACCATTCTATTCTCTAGGGCAACTCGAAGTACACCGTTCACGTGACCCAGTCTGGAGTCCCAGACCCCAGCGATCAAACTTTTATCACTTTCCAGTGAATAGATGGCTACAGAAAGCCAAGGGTATGAATATATTATATACATACATACATATACACATATACACTATATACAAGTCATGGCCAAAGGTTTTGAGGCTGACACAAATTTTGGTTTTCACAAAGGTATTTTTAATGCAAAGCCAACACTGCACATCCCCAAAAGAACCCCATACCCGCAGTGAAGATGGTGGAGGCAGCATTATACTTTGGAGCTGTTTTTCTACTGCTGGAACTGGGGCTTTAGCCAAGGTGGAGGGAATTACGAACAGTTCCAAAAATTGGTCCATTTTGGCATAAAACCTTTAGGCATCTGCTAAAAAGCTGAAGATGAAGAGGTATTTCACCTTTCAGCTTGATAATGACCGAAAGCATACTTCCAAATCAGTGAAAGAATAGCTTCACCAGAAGATCCAAGTTTTGAATGTCTCAGCCAGAGCCCAGACCTGAATCCCATTGATTATCTGTGGGTTGACTTAATGAGGGCGCTACACATGAGATGTACTTGCAAGCTGACAGTTTTAAATACTTTTGCAAGGAAAAGTGGGCAAAGATTGCCAAATCAAGATATTCCATGTTGATAGACACCTACCCCAAAAGACTGAATGTTGCCATAAAATGAAAGGGTAAATCAACAAAGTATTACATTTTAGGGTGTGTATATTTATGCAGCCGCGTTACTTTATTTTTTTACACTAAATGATTTCAGTTTGTTATTCAATGGAATTATAGAGATAAC
This sequence comes from Eleutherodactylus coqui, assembly GCF_035609145.1. Classification (NCBI taxonomy): domain Eukaryota; kingdom Metazoa; phylum Chordata; class Amphibia; order Anura; family Eleutherodactylidae; genus Eleutherodactylus; species Eleutherodactylus coqui. Next base: position 56,863,643 of record NC_089844.1, on the reverse strand, counting down.
GGATCACATTGAAGGTGGAGATAAACCTGAAATGATTCCTCTTTGGTGGATTTTTTAACATGACAAAAACATGGCAAATGAACATGAGTGTAGACTTTTATATCCACTACATATATATGTTCTCTGACCCCTCCAAGAGTACATTATGTAATTAATCAGAGCTGAATTATAGACAAAATATGAAACAATGGAATCACTTTAAAGGATATTAGCTAATTGAACTGACCTTTCATTTAACAGCTGCTTGAAATAAACCAGTTGGAGAGAGAGAGAACAATTTCTGACAACGCTGAAAAGCTCTCTCTATCCACAGTCCACAAATATCATATTTAGAGCAATTTGGGCTTCTGGTATGGTTTAGCTGTCGAGAGGTACTTTGGCTATTCTTCGGCCTGCGTGAGATTTCTGATATGGAGGGTAGTTATAAACAAATTTCTATAGAGCCACTATTTATTGGTCAGAAGAAGAAATACATCAGTGATGACCAATGTGCTGTCTCATCCAGGACTATTCCCCGGATTATATGGGCTCTTGGGTGATGACGTCACAGTGGGCTCCCCTATGGTGATCCCCCCCCCCCCCCACAAAGTATTTGTGCTCTCTTTGTGGCCCCCTCTACAATGTAACTGTGCTCATTGTGCACTCTGTGCTCCACCCCATAAAGTAACTTTGACCCCACCCATCTACAAAATTAATATGGCCCCTCTGTGCCCCCCACTCCCAATAAAATAGCTGAGTCCCCTCTATGGTCTACCGCAGCCTAATTGGGACCCTTTGGTGACTTCACAGCCACTGTTTTTCAGAACGGCATCTGGAGCCATGAACAACCTCATTTGTCCATTTTATGACCGATTGGTACCAATAGGTGAACATGTTAAATGTAACCTGACATTATTACATTTCAGATGTGTTTTACCATGTTAGAAACAAAGTAATCATAATTGCTTTATTAGAATGAGAATGGAAGAACATGGGTAAGAGTTTCTGTAGTCAATTAATTACCTTGGATGGAAGGCTGGGGATCTTTATAGTGATAACAAGGGAAAACTCCTCTGGAAAGAGATGGCAGTTTTTGAATAGACGTGATGATGGAAAACTAAGCACATGTGGTGATGCAGAAAGACGAAACCCACGAGCGCCCTGAGACTGTATCATCTGCAACCCCGCTAAGGACTTGCTTGGGGAGATCACTTCTGACAACATGTCCAGTGGTCGAAGGTCTAGGGAGAAATTAATACAATAAAATTGAAATGCTTATTATTCTTTCAAGAGTAATCCTGCTGCTATAAAGACATCTAATAATCATAATATTTCTATATATTACATGAGGAAACACATATTCCAAGCTAAATTTTTTCATGCTTGATATGATTCTCTAGACCTACAAAAAAATTCAATGACAACAAGTAAAGGCTTGCCATATGAGTATAGCACTTAGAAGGTGTGAGGAGACTTATAAGTCCATGGAAATATGCAAATAGGGAAGATGGAACAATACTTCTGAAGTGCTGTAGTAGTGACCCAGAATGTATATTCATGGCCCCTCCATAAATGTCATACATGTCATGTCTTTTGCAGATGCGCTGTGCAAAGTTGTCTAGACATCTTGTTATGTGTATTGCACAGCTGCAGCACATGAGAGGTTACCATTTGCATGAGACTGGGAGATGACTGCAAATGTATCAATTTATGTCCTGTCATGTAGTATGTGAGAGATGATAAGTATGAGTGTCACAGAGCGGGAAGGGGGAGTCCACCGTCTTCTGGGTTCCTGAGTCTTCAGAGTGCCAGCCACAGGGGGGTACCTTCAACCCTCATGTGGTGAAGAGTGGAAGAAAAAGAGAGGTTCCCTGAGTACCCCAATGCCAGGAGCCAACAGTGAGGACAAGTAAGAGAGAGATTGAGAGTGAGCGAGAAAAGATGGCCAAAACTACCGTGCAGAGGTACAGTGTCTGTGGAATGACCCTACCCCTATCCTCCTCTGGAGAGTTCCCCTTCCAGGAGCGGTTCCTGTCAGATAACTGCGACTGCAGGACCGGTGTCATCCTGTGTTTCCTCCCTGATCTCTAATCTTCTGTTTACCTGCACCAGTGTATTCTTCATTGCATCCTGGTAAGGTTATCAAGTGAAGTTTTTCCAGGCCCTGACCGTTCCCAGGGACTTGAGATACGTTACACAGTCTGCGGCTCCTTTATTTACCACTGAGGGTCATTCCGGTAGGTAACGGCACAGTGGCATCACCCGTGACAACTTTATCTCCTGTTCTTATGTTTATTGGCCATCCCTCTCCTAGGAGTGTCTGGAAGAGGACCAGCACTGCTCTGGCCGAGGCTACATGTGTCCCTCCGGGAGGGAGCCTAGTAAGTGCCACTGTGACAAGTGTCCACTCTAACCTCCCAGCTCCTCAACGTGTGCCTTGTGTCTGGGGTCACCCTACAGGATGCTGCAGTGCCACCTATTGTAAGGCAGAATTTCTGCAAGTCAATGTCAGGCTCTTTAGGCAAGCCTTATAACAATGAATGGGAATTGTAAGCCAGGCCAGAATACCATACACAGACAGTCGCTTCAGGGCTTTTGCCCCTCATCAGTGTGCAGTAGGTTTCTGGCTTGGCTAGTGAGAGGCCTATAGATGTGAGTCAGGAAGGGTATCATTTTTCCTTAAGGACAGCACCTAGAAGGTGTCTGAGGAGACACCTAGGAAGTGAGTGTGGAAACTTTTAAGGCCATCCATGCTCCTCTGGGAAATATGCAAATTGGTAAAATAGCTTGTCGAAAAGGTCTGACATTGACTTGCAGGAATGCTGCCTTCCAATAGGTGGCGCTACAGAGGTATTGTTTCATGTGCTTCCCTATGATCACTCATGAAGCACACATTTTTACTCCAATAATGGATTAAATAAATTTGACTACATTTAGCGAGGCATGAATTTCTGTGCATTTTTAATTTTTTTTGGTAAGATTGAAAAGCGTCGCCTACTATGCTTTTCTGTCCCACAAAAAAGTATGGAAACGTATACTTTTTATTAACATTGCAGTCAGTGGAAAACGTATGGAAATATATTGCTGTAGATTTCCATAAGCTTATTAATGTATATATTTTTTGCAATCAGATGCCTTAAAGGAATAAAAGCGTTGAACTACAAAACTTTATTTAAAAAAATAAAAATTAAAAATTTACAGTGATAAACACGTTTTTCATATCAAAAACAAATCAAAACAGATGAAATGTATAATGCAAGAGTATGCTTAACACGCATGCGGTTTTGCATGCTTTTTTATGTACATTTCTTGTATACGTGGAAGTTTCAGTGTGGATGGACCCTCATTAACAATGCACTATAAAATATGTTTTCTCTGAAACTGCACCACATTTTTCCATAGGTTTTGCCTTGTTTGGATTTCAGGCTCATTCTCTTTAATGGGGCTGAGCTGCAATGCCACACACAGCCAATGGACAATTCAATTTTTTTCTGATCTCTGACAACCCATTTAAGGCCTATCCTACAAAAAAGGGGAATTTATTAAACGGTCACTAAACTTTTCAAACAACCAGAGCATATATGATAGCCAGTGTGATAATTCGCAAAAGGGTTAATTACCTAAAATCACTTTTTTGTAACGAAATATCAATCTAAACTACTGGATACTAGGGGTTGCTCTCCCTCCTAACTTGTCCACTACCTGTTTTCAAGTGATGTTGTTTCTGTTACTGGAAACATCCCAACAGCAGAACAGGAATTGTAGGGGAGGGAGGGGGTCACCAGATCTCTGAAATCTATGACAGCAGAAGGGAGGGGGAAGGAGGATGGACAGAAGCAGAGACTCACAGACATGATGTTTCAGCTGAGTTATTTACAGATATTTAATCGCATCACAACAGCTCAGCCATGCTGAATACTGTCCTACATGATGAACTCCGATCACCTAACATCAGCAGTGTATGGAGCGGGCTTGGCTTCTAAGCCACACCATATTAACCCTGCGTTCTGAGGATTTACATATACGTCCTGGGGTGTGATGGGGTTAGAGGAAACCGGCCATGTACTTTACTCTGCCCTCACCGTGGGCAGCATAAAGTAGTGACTGATATGCTGATTTCATTGGTCAGCACTTCATGAATAAGCTCCCATCACTCATCTTTTACTGTGAGCTGCAGTAACAGTTTGTAAGTTCTTAAAAATCACTGCACATCACCCCATAAGTGACAGGCCGCTGAGGGCAGCATAAAGGACATTACAGCTTCCCTTTAATGAGCAACAATGATTATGCAGAACTGCTAGAACATGAAGAAGCCTTCCAACATATGTATATGCACTGACATATATTTCGAGACATTACACCATGGTATTCTAGCCGTAACATACTGCAGATAAAAGTGAATCACAGCACTTATTATGTTAGCTGTCCATCATCAGTGACAAATGAAAGGCATCTTCAGCTGATCAAATAAACCACATTCAGGCAGAGATCTAACAGCTGCGAACGAGCCAAACAAAAACAAGTGGTTCTGCTGGAGGCAGCGGTTCCCCAGCCATAGCCAGCTGCACAGAGACCAAGCATCAGACACAGACTCTCTGTACACCTGACTGAAATCACCTTATCAGCTCTATGCAGCGTCGTGCTGTTGAGTCAAACAATGCAACATACTGCCTTTGATCCACATTAATATTTGGAAGCCAGGCATAGCGGTGATTTATCCTACATGCAAAACACAACTCAGATGAATTACAATGTAAAACTATATGGCAAGCTTTATGCCAGTGTGTATGCAACGGCTGCAATTGCTTGTGAATACGAAGGTTTTAGTATGGATCTAACAGTAATATAGATCTATATTTTAATCTCATTAAAGGACAATAAAAGAGACATTTCAGTAATAAGTTATAGTTGAGGACCATGTAATACTCAGACAAAAAAGTTGAAAAAATATATATTAAGTTGCAGTAGATAGAAATATAATAATATTCTTTATTTGTATAGCGGCAACTTATTCCGCAGCGCTTTCAGGCATGGATAAATGCAAAACAATACAACAATTACAATATGAGGTACCGTACATTGGGTTTGACACAAATGGGTTAGGGGTGATAAAGGAGGTGCAAAGGGTGGGGGGGAGGATCAAGGCATGGGGAACACAGGCAATAGGGAATTTCATGTACAGATCAATTATTAGAAGACAAACAGGGTGGGGCGCCATAGGGAGGGGCAGGGGACTAGGTCAGGAGATTTGGTATGCTTCCCTGAAGAGGTGCGTTTTTAAGGCACGTCTGAAATTTCGTGCATCAGGGATTGTCCGGATGCCTTGGGGTAGAGCGTTCCAGAGGATGGGTGCTGCTCTGGTGAAATCCTGTAGGAGAGCATGTGAGGTTCGTATTACTGGGGTGTTTAGTCTGAGTGTGTTAGCCGATCGGAGTGAGCGGGCTGGGTGGTGTACTGACAGGAGGGAGGCGATGTATGCTGGCGCAGCGCCATGCAGAGCTTTTTGGGTGAGGTAGAGGAGTTTAAATTTAGTTCTGCAGTGGATGGGCAGCCAATGCAGCGACTGGCATAATGCAGAGGCGTCTGAGTAACGACTGGATAGAAAAATGAGCCTAGCTGCCGCATTTAGTATGGATTGGAGTGGAGCGAGTCTAATGCGGGGGAGGCCGATGAGTAGCGAGTTGCAGTAGTCAAGCCGGGAGTGGATGAGGGTGGCCATGAGTGTCTTTAGCGTGTCCGTGGTTAGGAACAGACGTATTTTAGCAATATTTCGGAAGTGCATGTGGCATGTTTGGGCCAGAGATTGGATATGGGGGTAAAGGAGAGGTCAGAGTCCAGTGTGACCCCCAAGACATCGGGCATGCCATCTGGGGGTTATGATGGTGCCAGACACTGGAATGGAGATGTTGAGGGGTGGTCGGTTGGAAGGTGGAAAGACAAGGAGGTCAGTTTTAGAGAGGTTTAGTTTGAGAAAAAGGGAGGACATAGTGTTAGAGACAGCGGACAGACAGTCGGTGATATTTTGGAGGAATGGTCCAGAGATCTCACGAGAGGAGGTGTATAGTTGGGTGTCGTCAGCGTAGAGATGGTATTGGAGGCCAAATTTGTGGATGGTTTGTCCAATTGGGGCAGTATAGATAAAGAAGAGAAGGGGACCAAGGACCGAGCCCTGGGGTACCCCAACAGCGAGAGGAAGTGGAGCGGAGATAGAACCAGCAAAGGAGACGCTGAAAGAGCGGTCAGAGAGGTAGGAAGAGAACCAGGAGAGGGCAGTGTCCTTTAGACCAATAGAGCGGAGCATAGCGAGAAGGAGGTTGATTTTTGTGTGACAAACTGTTGTTTTTATTGGTACAATGGGTACCATTTTAGGAGTACATACTCATGACTTTTTGATCATTTTTATTGCATTTCTTTGGAGGTCAAATGAACCAAATAAGCATTTTGCCTCAGTTTTTTTTTTTTTTTGTTTGCCAAGCAAAAATAGTCATTCAGTTTATTGTACAGTTCGTCACGAATACAATGATACCAAATATATGGGGTTCTTAACATTTTTAATTTTTTATACAAATAGGGGAAAATGCGCAGAAAAGAGTTTTGTTATTTTATTAGGGCTTTTTACACAATTTTTTTTACATTTTTTATGTCCCTGTAGGGCCCTTGAACCACAACAGCTATGATAATGCATTGCAGGACTCTTGTACTGCAATGCCTTATCATTTACAATAGCAATCATAGGCAATGGCAAGTTTACATCCCATTGTATTAAGTACCCTGCAGCCAGGACGTCACACGGCCAAGAAAATCACTCAAGATTTGTGTGTTGCGAGATGCACAAATCTCTCATGAATATGAACCCCATTCTTTGGGCACATCTTGTCTTTGGGTGTGCCCCCACATCGCCCATTGTTTTCAATGGGGCCAGTGGCAGCATCGCATCACTGATAACAATGGGAGAAACTCCATGATCCTCCACCCGGGCTGTCAACCACGCCGAAGAATCGTTACTTGAGTGATAAAAGGCAGTTTTGATATAAAACCACCTTGCATCCACGTGGAAATCACATGTTGGTGGACGCGTTATCAGGCCAAGATTCACAAGATCTAAAAACCTAATTTTTAAAGAAGCATCATCCTTATGAATCCTTAGCATCAATAAAAGGTCAGTTTATTTCCATTAAAAGATGTATTTTATGTATTTTCTAGCCCTATAATGCAGTGGTATCTATATGTTTCCATCTGAGAGAGTTCTAGTTTTTTTTTAGGTGTGTTAGTGTTATAGGAATAGTGTTGAGCGGACTGAAAGAGTAGAACCCTGGTGTTTGTGCCAAACCAAACTTCTTTCAATGTTCGACCTCGAAACAGGGTTATACTGATTCGGTTCGCTCAACACTATATAAAATTATAAATATTAATAATTTAATTTACTTAACCCCTTAATGACACGGCCTTTTCAATTTTTAGTCTCTCCTTCCCAATTTATTTTCTCAGTCTAATTTATTCATTTCATTAGTCTAGCTGTCTGAGCGCTTGTCTTTTGGGCTGAGTTGTATTTTTCGGTGATATTATTTAATGTACTGAACAGTGGAGCAAAATGGAATTTTACCATCTTTGGGGGTCTATACAGCGGCAAAAATGACATGCCAATATTATTCAGTGGGTCAGTGGGATTACTACAATACCAAATTTATTTAGTTTTTTTTGTTATACTACTTAAAAAAAACTAATTTTCTGTCGACATCTTCTGACCACCATAACTTTTTTGTTTCCGTCGATGTGGTTGTCTGAAAGCTTCTTTTTCGTAGGATGTCCTGTGGTTTCTATTGGTACAATTATGACTTTTTGACTGCTTTTAATTACATTTTTTTCTTGAAGAAGGGGTGAGCAAAAAAGCGCAAAAAATATGTATTTTACATATTTTCTAGCCTTGTGATACTGTGGTATCTATATGTTTCCTTCTTTCGTAAAAGTGGCCTAAGACTCAGGTCAAAGTGCTCCTGGCTAGTTTCACATGAGCGTATTGTTACAAGTCAGTAATATGGATCCGTAATACAGATGGGTTACAGACGACTAATGACTGTATGTCATTAGTATTTCATCACTGATTGATCTGTTGCTGCCTCTGTATTTGGTGTCATTGGTTTTATTCGCTACTGAATAAATACAGATCCGAGATTGCGCAATAGAAAAAAATACTGATGAACGCAACTGCACAGGCAAAAATGGACAAATGTAGAGCATGCTGCATCTTTAAAACATGGCTATGAAAAATACAGCTATGTAAATACACAAACAGATTTGCATCAACTCCGTATTACGGATGGCAAAATGTGGACCAAAACAGATTAAAAATATGCTTGTCTGAAAGAGGCTTGCGTGTCTTTCATGGAACCAGTATGCTACATCCTACAGTCACTCTATCTAGCAGCTGTTTCCATCAAAGTAAATGCCTGAGTTAACTTCAGGTGACATTTGAGGTGAGAGTAAGACAGGTAAGCCATTAAAAACACATACAGGAAAGTATTGTTCTTTCTGGAAAAATCAATATCATACTAGTTTTCAGAGTTCTAAACTAAAAGTTGTCTCATGCCAAATATTTGTAGTATTATTTTGTACTATTAAAAAAAGACAGTGGGTTAGAGATGAGCGAGCGTACTCGCTAAGGCAAACTACTCGAGCGAGTAGTGCCTTATTTGAGTACCTGCCCGCTCGTCTCTAAAGATTTGGCTGCCGACGTGGGTGAGAGTTGAGTTGTTGCGGCGGAGAGCAGGGGGGAGCGGGGGGGGGGAGAGATCTCTCCCCTCCGTTCCTCCCCGCTCTCCCCCGCCGCTTCCCGCCCCCCGCCGGCAGCCAAATCTTTAGAGACGAGTGGGCAGGTACTCGAATAAGGCACTACTCGCTCGAGTAGTTTGCCTTATCGAGTATGCTCGCTCATCTCTACAGTGGGTCCGTTTGTAAAAGTCACAATAAAACATGAGCAATATCTGATTTTCTGCAAATGACATGTTTAACTGCACCAGCCTCGGATGATCTGATATTTAATGTACTGATCAGTATTTAGGGTAGGTTTAACTCATAAGGTGTCTATACTGTATATTCCTAGGGATGCCATAAACAAGGGTTCTACATCTGTGTTTGTGAAGGAAGAAATGCTGCATTGCCATTTTCACAAAAGCCCACTGCAAGAGTATTCCAATTACCTCAACAGCAAATGTCTTCGCAATAGATAATATGAAGTCTTAAAGACCTGGGAGGATAGTTATATTTATAAGACTACTGATATACCAAAAAATATTAATTGCTCTATTTAAAATTGCTTTGTTCTCATTTGCTTGCTATGTGATCGTAGTTATATATATTAACCCCTTAATAACCATAGGCGTATCAGCAGCCATTGAAGGGCCTTATTCTATAACACCATGTTTTTACAGCATTAGGGCTCCTTCAAACACAGATAATAGAACTGTTATGGTATCCTACCCGATGATACGCCAGCCTGGGTTGCCGAACGCACATGGGCTATACCCAGATCTCCCACTGACTTCCTGCAACAATACTGCTCCTGTCCCCACCTCAGATGCATCTACCTCAATAAAAAAGGGTAGACGCGCATCCGGCTATATTAACACCGGGGCAGTCGTAAATGCCCTTTTTAGATGACTAAAGGCCTCTAGGGCTGCAGGCGACCATTTTACCAAGTCGGCCCCCTTCTTAGTCAGATCGGTCAAGGGTTGAGCAATAACCGAGTAATCTTAATGAATTTGCGGTAAAAATTTGCAAAACCCAAGAACCGCTGGAGAGCCTTAAGGTTGTCTGGTCTGACCCATTGGGAGATTGCTGCTACTTTGTCAGACTCCATCTGAATCTCCGTGGGTGAAATCACATAACCAAGGAAAGATACTTGTTTAGAACCAAATGTACATTTCTCCAACTTGACAAAAAGTTGATACTCGCGCAAACGGGTCAGAACCAACCTCAGGTGCTGCACATGTGAATCCCAGTCAGGAGAATACACCAGGATGTCATCAAGATATATGACCAGAAATACCCCCAGGAAGTCGTGAAAAACCACAGCGGGGTCGTTACAGTGTCCGAAGGGCATGACCAGACATTCAAAATGTCCTTACAGGGTGTTGAACACCGTCTTCCATTCATCTCCCTTTCGAATGCGAATTAATTTGTAAGCCCCCCTTAAGTCCAGTTTGGAGAACTAGTGGGCCCCTACCACCTGATTCAACAAGTCAGGAATTAGTGGCAAGGAGCACTGGTTCTTCACTGTGATTTTTTTCAAGGCCCGATAATCCACACAAGGCCTCAATGTCCCATCCTTCTTCTCAACAAAGAAGAGACCTGCCCCGGCAGGGGACCTGGATGGCCGGATATGTCGTTTGACCAGAGACTCCGAGATATAGGACTTAAGGGCTTCGTGCTCACACCCTGACAAATTGAAAATGGCTCCCTTAGGGATGGGACTGTTGGGAATCAGATCAATACCACAGTCCCACTCCCTATGGGGAGGCAAGGCCTCAGACAGTTCTTTGGAGAATACGTCCTGAAAATCCGACAAATATTCTGGAATAAGCACAGTATCTGTGGAGCACATGGCTATAGTAGTTAGGTGATTATGACAGAATGACCCCCAATGAGTCAATTCCCGGGTGGACCAATCAAATTGGGGATTGTGCAGTGCCAACCAGGGCATACCAAGCACTACATCAACAGACATCTTTTCCATAACTAGGAAAGACAGATTCTCAGAATGGAGAACACCCACAGTGTACTGCAGAATGGGAGTCCTCTATTTAACAACACCTGCGGAGAGAGGGGTTGAATCAATACCAATGAAGCGCATATGGGGCTTCAGCATGGAAAATTCGGTTATTAGAGGTCTGACAAAATTTAAATTAATCAGATTGACTGCAGCACCCGAATCAATATAGGCTTGACTGGACCGAATAAAATTCTGGAAGCCAATCTGACAATGCACCAACAACCTAGGGAGTACCTGTGACCCTAGGCAACCCTTCGGAGAATCGCCTAGGATCGGTAGTTCTTCCGCCGCTTCAGACTGATGTTGCCGTTGCTTCTGTGGACAGGTTGCAACTCGATGTCCGTCTTCCCCACAGTAGAGGCAAAGATGGTGAGTCATCCCGAACCGTCGCCGTTCCCTGGAACTAGCAGGTCCACTTCCATAGGCTCGGCCCCTGGAGCTGGCATGGGGGAAATGGGAACAGATCTATAGGACTCCCTAGTTTACAGGCCTGATGTTCCTTTTCTCTAGATCTCAGTCTCCTGTCAGCCTTTACTGCCAATGCCATCGCCTCATTAAGTGTTATGGGAGCGGGATGGGAAATAATTAGATCCTTGACAGCATCAGAAATTCCAACAAAAACACATCTTTGAGGGCACCATCATTCCAGGAGGTTTCACCAGCATACTGTCTAAACGCAGAGCAGTAGTCTTCAGCACACTGCTGCCCCTGATGCAAAGCCATGAGGTGAGATACAGCTAACCCTGCCCGGTCCGGCTCATCAAAAATACCTCTTAGTTCCTGAAAAAATGCATCAACAGACTGGAGGCAAGCAGAACTCTCAGGTAAGGAGTAGGTCCATGTCTGGAAGGGACCCCGCAACAAGGACAGAATCAATCCCACCTTCTGGGACTCAGAGCCGGAGGATCCGGGCCGCATCCGGAGATATAGTCTACATGCCTGCTGAAAAACAAAAAACCTGCTTCTCTCCCCAGAAAACACCTCAGGGAGAGGAAATTTGGGTTCAGGAATAGATGCGGCGGAAGGAACCTGCGCCAACATCCGCTGCTCCTGGGCCACCACACGACTGGACAGGTCTTGGATCACGTCCACTAGCTCCTGCAACTGATTAGCAAGGACGCTCATAGTCTCCATTGGAGACCAAACAAAAACCCGTAGGGAAATTTTAAGGGCCAGTTATTATGTTACGGTATCCTACCCGATGATACGCCAGCCTGGGTTGCCCTAGAACTTACCAGCAACCCCTGTCCCTGCCTACTTGCCTCCACTCCTGGCTAATCCCAGGCAGGCAACTGGGCGGCGGTCCCTACACTCGCTAGGGACCGAGGAGGGACGCTGGCGTACCAAGATGGAACAGGGTAGGATACCGACAGGAAGGTCAGGTGAAGAAAACCAACAGGAAATACAGGCAGACCGAGGTAGATGGATAACCTGGCAGATATAGCAGAAGCTAAAAGCAGGAGACTGTCAGAGGCAGGACGCTAGCACACTGGAACAGAAACCAATAACTGGCAGTGAATGGACCTCACTGCCAGCCTTATAAACAGAAGCCTCCGCCCAGGGGCGGAGAGGGGGAGGTGATGCCTCCTAGCAGAATCTCATAACAGGAACTCATGCATAGAGCTGCACTCACAGACGCCCGCACACACGCCGCCGGCAGGACCCACGAGCGCATGCACCACGCCGACCAACCACCCGCGGCCTCGGCAGCCGCCGCATGGTAACAAGAACCCATTGATTTCAATCGGTTCGTTCTCATAAGTATACTTTGCGTGCACAGATTTTGCTTGCACTAAACAAATAGCACCTGCTCTTATCCCCTGCGTTTTGTGCAGCAAAGCTACCATAGAAGTCTATTACAGGGGTGAATTTTAACAAGATTAAGGGTGTGCCAATGTGAAAAATACAGGAAAAGTAGATATCTGGACCTTATTAGGCTTTTAATAGCCAATCGATTCCACAGAAAGAGAGTATCTGGCCTTAACACCAGATTACTAAATTCAAGCTCCTCACCCACAAAGCTGTCCACAGTGCCGCACCACCGTACATCGCCTTCCTCCTGTTTGTGCACCACCCAGTCTGCACACTCCGATCAGCTAACACATTCAGACTAAACACCCCTCTGATTCGTTCCCCACATGCTCGCCTTCAGGACCTGTCCAGAGCCTCACCTGTCCTCTGGAACGTGCTATCCCAAAATATCCGGACAATTCCCGACGCACGGAACTTTAGATGTATCTTAAAAACACACCACTTCGGGAAGGCATACCAAATCTCCTGATCCAATCCCCATTCCTCACAACAAAATGCCCTCTGCCCCTCCCTATGGCTTACCACGCTTTCCATTTTGCCTACTATATACATCTTCTGCCCCACTACCTCCTTATCTCCCATCCCACTTCTGTTTCCTAATAAATAAACACCACATGTAATTTTTGCACTGTTTGTGTTACCCTGTGCCTCATCTCCTGCCCCTGTACCTTCTGTATTCCACCCCGCCCATCCAGTCTCTTTCCAAATAATTGTATACCACATATAATTGTCATTCTGTTTTGTGTTCCCCCATGCCTTGAAAGCGCTGCGGAATATGTTGGCGCTATACAAATGAAGATTCTAATTATTATTACTGTGGATAT